>NC_045440.1:130007366-130080467 GCF_002776525.5 Piliocolobus tephrosceles
ACCCTCCAATGGCTCTCCACTCACTCAGAGTAAACGCAAACCCTCATGTTGGTCTACAAATTCTACACAATTTCTCCCAGCCATCCTTCTAATCTCCCCTCCTGTACTCTCCTCAGGTCACAATGGTCTCCTTGCTGTCTTGAAAAACATCACGCATGTTGTTGGCTAGGGCCTGTCCTTGTGCTGTTGCCTCTACCTGGAAGTTACTTTTCCCCCAGGTATCCACATACCTGCCTCTTCACCTCCTTCAAGGTTTTCCTCCAAAATCGTGTCTTAGGCAAGGCCTTCCCTAAATGCTTGATTTAAATTTCTAATCCCAAACCTCCACCAACCACATCCACAGACTCCTATTCTTCTTCCCCAGTGTTTTGTTTTGTTTTGTTTTGTTTCTTTTTTTTTGGTAGTATAAAACCTTCATCAGGCCAGGCACAGTGGCTCACGTCTGTAATTCCAGCAATTTGGAAAGCCAAGGTAGGTGAATCACTTGAGGTTGGGAGTTCAAGACCGGCCTGGTCAACATGGTGAAACCCTGTCTCTACTAAAAGTACAAAAATTAGCCAGGCGTGGTGCTGTGTAGTCCCAGCTACAGGGGAGGGCGAGGCAGCAGAATCACTTGAACCCAGGAAGGCAGAGGTTGCAGTGAACCGAGATTGCATCACTGCACTCCAGCCTGGGCAACAGAGAGAAACCCTGTCTCAACAAAATAAAAATAAAAGTAAAACTGAAACCTCATCAAGTTGTAATATGATTGATACTTACTTTTATTTATTTACTTATTTATTTATTGAGATGGAGTCTTGCTCTATTGCCCAGGCTAGAGTACAGTGGTGCAATCTTGGCTCACTGCAACCTCACCTCCTGAGTTCAAGCAATTCCCCTGCCTCAGCCTCCCAAGTAGCTGGGATTACAGGTGCCCGCCACCAGGCCCAGCTAATTTTTGTATTTTTAGTAGACATGGGTTTTCACCATCTTGACCAGGCAGGTCTCTAACTCCTGACCTCATGATCCACCATCCTTGGCCTCCCAAAGTACTGGGATTACAGGCATAAGCCACGGCACCAGGCCGATACTTACTTTTTAAATCATTTGTTTCTCTCTACTAAAATATAAGTTCCATGAAGACATAAATTGTTCACTGTTGCATTTCTCTCAACTTTGGTGCTATTCACATTGTGGGCAAGAGGAGTCTTTGTTGCTGAAGACTCTTGTGTGTTGTAGGATGTTTAGCAGCATCCCTATCTTCTACCCACCAGATGCCAATAGCACCTTCCCAGTTAAAGAATTCTCAATGACTCCGAATATTGCCACATATCCACCAGGAAGCAAACTCTGTCCCTGTTCAGTATCACTGGTCTAAAACAAAGCCTAACACAAAGCAAATGCTTGGTAAGTATGTGTTGAATAAACAAATGAAAAGTGAATGTATTACTATGTCTAAAGCACATAGAACAGTGCTTGACACATAGTAAGTACTCAAGAAATGTTAATTATGTTCATTAAGAGGAATGTGTTGTTTTTGCTATTGTTGCTGTGTTGCTGTCTACATCTGGAATAAACCATAGAGACAACTATTTTGTGGAGCCTCTGGATTTGATACAAATTTCACTTTTTAAAAATATATTTGAATTATTTTAAAAACTGCAACACAAAAGTCATAATTAGAAATGTTAACACATTGGATGCCACCAATTCATTAACTTGTGTTGCCACATTAACTTATTTTTGTACAGACCTCAGAATATACCATCTTCTGCCATCTCTGTGCACACATTTTAAATGTGTTGCTGATTAGGAGGCTGTAGTTTGGCACTGGTACTCATTTTTATCCCTGTCTATGCCTGTTGGCTCATGTGAAACTGTTCAAGCAAGTATTCTATGGTAGAGTACATCAAACATACATTGATTTAATCTGCCCAATTCAACTATACAAGCTTGGCCAAAAAATAAAGAGAGAAAGGCACAATTTTCATTGAACATGAGCCCCTAATGCAAGCCAATTACTTCATCTGGTGCTCAACTAAGGCAACAGCAATCTGTTCTACCCTGGAGGAACAATTGTCTGTATTAGAATTAGTGTAAAGATGGGCTACTACACAAAACTAATGTATCATATTTTATGGGAGATTTAGAATACATTTTTGTGGGCAATTTTGACCATATATGTTTAGTCCTTTATTATGTATAATCTCAACATCCAAAAGTTATTTGAGAACAGCATTTGAAGCAACAGTGACTTTCTAATGGCCTCTTTGCTTTCACCTTTGGCCTTCTATGGTCACTTTTCAAAGCAGTGGCCAGTGGGATGCTTTGAAAGCAAATGAGCTCATGACACTTCTTTGTGCACAACCCTCCAATGGCTCTCCACTCACTCAGAGTAAACGCAAACCCTCATTTGATGGCAAATACTGTGAGGCTATTTACGGTCATCGTTTTCCCTAAAACAATGAGATGCCACAAAATGCTGCCCCAGACCTCACTGAAGGTGTTAACTAGAAGAAAACACATGCACCTTATTACCTTTATAAAATACGACAGTTTTGAGTTTCAAAACACATCCGACTACACAGTTTTAGAAGATGAATTACAGATTGGTAACTGGTTTTCAAATCCCTTGCTGGTGTTTGACCCTGACGCTTGAGTAAGAAGTTACTTAATAATGTTGCCAAACCACTATTCAGCACCCACTCAAAAAATGCTCCCTACCTGTATCCCTCATGTCAAAAGACTGACAGTGAATGGGAAATATATGTAGCATGTAATAATATATGCAGGTAGTTATAATGCTGAATATAAATTTGGGGTACTTATCTCACTTTACATTTATAATATCAAATAAAATTTGTTGTGATATAATCCATATAAATCAATAAGCATGAATAATGAATGTACTAAATACTGGGTTACTTTTTTTTTTTTTTTTTTTTTGAGACACAGTCCCACTCTTTCACCCAGGCTGGAATGCAGTGGCATGATCTTTGCTCACTACAACCTCCGCCCCCCAGGTCCAAGTGATTCTCCTGCCTGCGCCTCCTGAGTAGCTGGGACTACAGGCACACCACCATGCCTGACTAATATTTTTTTTCTTTTTTGTATTTTTTTTTTTTTTTTAGTAGAGACAGGGTTTTACCATGTTGGTCAGGCTGGTGTTGAACTCCTGGCCTCAAGTGATCGGCTAGCCTCAGGCTCCCAAAGTTCTGGGATTACAGACATGAGCCACAGCACTCAGTCCTAAGTGTTACTTTTATTATTATGATCATCATCATTGTCATGCCTGGTGGTTAATATTTGAAACCAAATTTCTTACTGCTCTTCCATCACACTTCAGTGGTAGTTTATTTAAAAATAATCCTGGGATTACAAGGCAAAGTGTTAAAAGTTGTCACATGACCAGGCATGGTGTCTCATGCTGGTAATTCCAGCAGTTTAGGAGACCAAAGCAGAACAAAATATCCCACACTTATGAACCAGAAGACTTAATATTGTTAAGATGACAATACTATATAAATTAGTTTACACATTCAGCACAACCTCTATCAGAATTCCAGCTGACTTTTTAATAGAAATTGATGCTCATTCTAAAATTCATATGAATTTGCAAGGGACTTAGAATAGCCAAAATAATTTTGAAAAAGAAAAACAAAGTAGAAGAGCTCACACTTCCCAATTTCAAAACTTACTATAGGGCAACAGTAATCAAGACAGTCTGTGATACTACATTAAGGATAGCCATATAGATCAATGAATAGAATTAAGAGTCCAGAAAGGCCAGGCGTGGTGGCTAATGTCTGTAATCCCAGCACTTTTGAGAGGCTGAGGCAGGCGGATCACGAGGTAAGGAGATCAAGACCATCCTGGCTAACACAGTGAAAACCCATCTCTACTAAAGATACAAAAAATTAGCCAGGCATGGTGGTGGGTGCCTGTAGTCTCAGCTACTCAGGAGGCTGAGGATGGTGTGAACCCAGGAGGCGGAGCGTGCAGTGAGCTGAAATCGCACCACTGCACTGCAGCCTGAAAAAAAAAAAGAGTTCAGAAATAAAACCATGTGTTTATGGGCAACTAATTTTTGACAAGGCTGTCAAGACCATTTAAAGGGGAATGATGTTCAATGAATGATACTGGGACAAGCAGATAGCCACATGCAAGAGTGAAACTGGACCTTACCTCACACCATATACAAAAATTAGCTTGAAATACATCAAAGACCTAAAGGTAAGAACTAAAACTACAAAACTCTTAGTAGAAAGCATAAGGTTAAATCTATATGACCTCAGATTTGGCAAGATATTCTTAGATATAAAACTAAAATCATAAGCAATAAAACAAAAAGATATGAATTAGATTTCATAAAAATAAAAACAACATTTGTGTTTCATAGGATACCATCAAGAAAGTAAAAAGACAACCCACAGAATGGGAGAAAATATTTGCAAATCATGTATCTAATAAAGGACTTGTATGCAGAATATACAAAACAAACCTCTTAACAACTAAATAATAAAAAGACGAATAACCTAATTTTTAAAATGGGCAAAGGACCTAAACAGATATTTCTTCAATGAAGATAAACAAATGGACAGTAAGTGCAATAAAAGATGCTCAATGTCATTAGTCATCAGGAAAAAGCAAATCAAAACCACAGTAAGGCCGGGCATGATGGCTCACACCTGTAATCCTAGCACTTTGGGAAGTCGAGGCAGGTGATTTGCCTGAGTTCAGGAGTTCAAGACCAGTATGGGAAACATGGCAAAACCTTGTCTCTACTAAAAATACAAAAATTAGCCAGGCATCTTGGCATGCATCTGTAGACCCAGCTGCTCAAGAGGCTGAGGCATGAGAATCACTTGAACACGGGAGGCGGAGGTTGCAGTGGGCAAAGATCAGGCCACTGTACTCCAGCCTTGGGGGACAAAACAAGACTCCGTCTCAAAACAAAACAAACAAACAAACACAGCAAGGCAGCACTTCACACTGCTAGGATGGCTGGGAACAAAAAGTCAAATAATAAAACGTGCTGGCAAAGAAGGTAGAGAAATCAGAACCATCATATACTAGTGGTGGGAATGTAAAATAGTACGGACACTTTGCACCACAGTCTGGAAGTTTCTCAAATGATTAGGGTTTTCATATTAGGCCAGGTGTGCTGGCTCACACCTGTAATCCCAGTACTTTGAGAGGTCAAGATGGGTGGATCACTTGAGGTCAGGAGTTCGAGACCAGCCTGGCCAACATGGTGAAACCCCGTCTCTACTAAAAATACAAAAATTAGCCGGGCATGGTAGCAGACACCTGTAACCCCAGCTACTTGGGAGGTTGAGTCACTAGAATCGCTTGAACCTGGGAGGCAGAGGTTGCAGTGAGCCAAGATCATGCCACTGTACTCTAGCCTGGTTGAGAGAGTGAGCCCCTGTCTCAAAAAAAACAAAAAAAAACCAGAGTTACCATATGATCCAGCAATTTCATTCTAGGTATATAGTCAAGAGAAATGAAAATATGTGTCCACACAATAAAAGTATACACACTAGCCACATTATTTGCAAGAGTCAAGAGATAGAAAAAAATTTAAAAGTCTTTGAACTGGTCGATGAATAATCTGAAGAATGAATAAAAATTGTAGTATATCCATGTAATAAAATATTATTTGGCCATAAAAAAGAATACAGTACTGATACATACTACAATATAAATAAATCTTGAAAACATGATGCTAATTGAAAGATGCCAGTCACAAAATTCCATGTATTACATCGTTCCATTTATATAGATGTTTGGAATAAGCAAAACTATAGAGACAGAAACTAGTTTAGTGGTGGCTTAGGGCTGGGAGAATATGAGGGTCTGGGGATGGTGAAAGCTAGAGAATTTATGAAGTTTCTTTTTGAGGTGATGAAAATATCCTAAAGTTGACTGTAGTGATAAATGCCATAGAAGTAAATATACTAAAAATCATTGAATTGCACACACTAAATGAGTAAATTGTATTGTATGTGAATAACATATCCATAGAGGTGTTTAAAAAAACCAATGTAGTTCAGCATATTAACAGATATAAAAAGCATAACCAAATGATCATCTCAATAGATGAAGATAAAATATTTCCAAAATTCTTTTTTTTTTTTCTTTTGAGACAGGATCTTGCTCTGTCGCCCAGGATGAAGTGTTATGGTGCAATCTTGACTCAATGCAATCTCCACATCCCAGGCTCAAACAGTCTTCCTGCCTCAGCCTCTCAAATAGCTGGGACTACAAACATCTGCCACTATGCCTAGCTAATTGTTTTGTTTGGAGAAATAGTTATCTTCCTCCTCCAGGGTGCCTGCAAGAAATGTATGTACATGTAAAATGAGTGGTTTTCCACAGAATAAATGGAGCACCTTGATGTCATCAAATAGCCTTTTTCCTTTGGAAATAATGTACTATTTCCCACATGGAAAGAGACATTTTAGTATAACAACAGAAGCACGAAAACGAATTGAAATAAATTTCTTTTCTGAAAGTAAAATAATACACAAACCTAAAGAATATGGCTTCTGCTTCTTTTTACCTCCAGGTCCCAAGATTTGAAGAAAACCATGTCTCTTGTAGATCCCCTTGTCATCATTTTAATCTCATTCCACTGTGCAATTGTTATGGATTGAATTGTGTCCCCTCCTCCAAATTCATATATTGAAGTCCCAACACCCAGTACCTCAGAATGTAACTAAATTTGGAGATAGAATTTTTAAAGGGTGTATTAGTCTAGTGTGCATTGCTATAAAGGAATACCTGAGGCTAGGTGATTTACAAAAAAAAGAGGTTTATTTGGCTCATAGTTCTGCAGCTATACAAGCATGGCAGCAGTGTCTGTGTGGCTTCTGGTGAGGCCTTGGGAAGCATTTACTCATTGGCAGAAGGCAAAGCAGGGAGTGGGCACATCATATGGCAAGAGAGAAAGCAAGAGAAAGGGGAGGGAGACCTCAAACTCCTAAATAACCATCTCTCACATGAACTAATAAAGCTAGAACTCACTAATCACTGCCATTAGGGTGAGCACCAAGCCATTCATAAGGGATCCATCCCCATGACCAGGCCCTGTCTCCAACACTGCGGGTCACATTTCAACATGAGATTTGGAAAGGACAGACATCCAAACTATATCAAAGAAGTAATTAAGGTTAAATGCAGTCACTAGGGTAGTCCCTAGTCCAATATGACTAGGATCCTAGTAAGAAGAAGAGATTAGGACATAGACATACACAGAGGGAAGACATGTCAAGAGAAGACAGCCAAGGGAGAGACCCTCAGAAAAAAACCAACTCTGCAGACATCTTGACCTTGGTCTAGAATCATGAGAAAACAACTTTCTGTTGTTTAAGGCACCCCATCTGTGGCACTTCATTATGGAAGCCCTAGCAGACTAATACAGTGACTTTCCCTGGAGTGTGTGCATAAGAAATACAAGCAGAACTCTGGATTAGGAATCCATAATTTCTGGTTTGCTGGGGCCAGGCCAAGGCAAGAAACTCCAAATGTGCTTGTCCCAAAATGAGCCAGATACAACTCAGCCAAGCAGGACACCAATCTCAGGCTTCAAATCTATTTCAACAGTGCAAGCGCAGTTGCAGTGTGAGCCTTTCTGTGTGCCTTCTGGGTGGCATTTGTGCCTTGCAGGTGCCCATATTTGAAAATGAACAAAAACAGGTATTTCATTAGATATGTTTTTCAGCCTGAACAATTTCTATTCCTGAATCCAAAGCAGGCTTTACGTATTTATTGCTACTCCAAGTGCTATAAGAAGCTAGCCTGCACAACAGAGTAATTTTAAGAAAGTATATATATATATATAAAACAACAATAATTTAAGAATCCAAGAAAGAAAGAGGAAGAGAAGGACAAGTGAGGATATTTATGTGCAAGGCACACAGATTGAGCATGTTCTGTGTACCAGCCATTGTGAATGCTACGAGACAGGCAAGAATCTGTCCTATCAAGGAGCACCCAGCATGGAGCTCCTACATTCCCCAGGATGTCTCCTACACAGCATAGTGGTTCACAGCAGGACTTTAAAACCACAATGGCCTGGGTTTGCATTCTAGCTTTATCATTTATTATTCCTCTTTGTTTGTCAGTTTTTAATCTCTCTGGAGTCTGTTTTCTTATCTGGAAGATGGTAGTTTCATAATTGTTTGGAATGTATTTATTAATTATCATCATTCATGTTCAGAACAAACTGTTATCATTTGTGTAAGTTTTGGGCATGCCAAAGCACTTTCACATACATTATTTTTAGTCCTAAAATGTCTCTGTGAAGTCAAGGGAGAGAATTATTACATCTGTTTCATTCGTAAGGAAACTGAGTTTAAAGAAGTTAAATAACTTGACCATGGTCACATGAGGAGAGTCTTAGACTCAATTCTGTCTCCTCTAACTCACAATTCCGAGCTCTTTCCCATCAGCACACTGCCTTCTCCCTCACTAAACATGATCTGGAGGACTTCTGATCGCTTTGGGCAAAGATTTATTTCAAAAATCATCTTCCCTCCTGCAAGTTAACATCAACAACCCATAAACCAGTCTGACTCCAACTATGCCAGACACATGCAAGTCTGCTAAATGCCTTTTGCTAAGATGACTGATATAAGCAATGATGATCTTCACAAGAAATGCAAGCACATCCCCTGGGGCTCCCTGCCTGGAATCCAGGTCACTTTAAGAACTCATTTAATACAACTATGCTTTGAGAGGTAACTACTATTGGCATGCACAGAAGCACACCTTCAGAAGACAGACCACTCCTTAAGCATTGGCTGCTGAAGGCAAGGGCCATTAACTGGCCTCCCAGTTTTTCATCACAGAATTCTCCCAGCATGGGATCTGAGTCATCTTAGGGTTGAAGGCCATTTGCCTGGGGTGTGCTTTCTGATGCAGAAATGTCTGGGCCTGGGCTTTGGGCTGTAAACAAGTGTTGCTCAGACTTTTTAAAAGGTAATCCTCAGTAAAAGAAAATAAAAAGATAATTACATCATGATCCAGTTACAGGTGTATTTGGAAACAGTGGGTAGAGAAATCAGTTTAGTGGGAACAACCAGCAGTCTTAAGAATCGACTGGAATGGGGACCGGGTGCGGTGGCTCACGCCTGTAATCCTGGCACTTTGGGAGGCTGAGGTGGGTGGATCATTTGAGGTCAGGAATTTGAGAATGGTCTGAAACCCAGTCTCTGCTAAAACTACAAAAAAATTAGCTGGGCATGGTGGTCCATGCCTATAATATCAGCTACTCGGGAGGCTGAGGCACAAGAATCTCTTGAACCTGGGAGGCAGAGATTGCAGTGAGCTGAGATTGTACCACTGCACTCCAACCTGGGCTACAGAGCGACACACAGTCACAAAAAAAAAAAAAAAAAAAGAAAAGAAAAGAGAGAAAGTAGAATAGAATGCAATGGAATGGAATAGAATATAGAATAGAATAGAAAATACAGTACATTAGATGTAGTAAGGATTAAGTATCTATCAATCAATCACCTATCACCCTATTTATGAACTGGACACCATGTTCAATGTATTTTTCTCAATGTGATAATAGTCAAAAAAACTTTGAAAGACCACTATTTAAAAGAAAGCCAATGGAAGAGATTTGGGGTTGTTGGGGATTTGAAGAAAAAGCCAGAATAAGGTTTGGGAAGATGAAGGCATTCTGTGGCCTCCAGCCACCAACTGGGTTATTTTAATGGCTCTTCAGCCACCCCCAAGGCCGCCCTCTTCCTTGCTTGGCACACACTGCCATGTGACTTCCCCAGCCTGCTGACTGAAGCCTTCTTCCCTGCTGTCTTCTCCAGTCTCATGGCTCCTCGTTCCTATCCCATCTCATCCCAGGCTTCAGCAACACCAAACTGTTTGCAATGTGAAGAACACTCCAAGCTCTCTCATCTTTACAGGCTTCTGCTGATGTGCTTTCTCCACCTAGAATTCCTGTTCTCATTGTGTCTTTGCCTTGGTGACTCCCATTCATACCTCCAGTTATTCAGTTAAATTGCCACATTCTCCAGGAAGCTTTCATGTGTCATTCAGCATTTAACAAATATTCACAAAACAGAGACCTAGGTACTTGAGATATCATGGTCAACAGGATAGAAGCTTCTGCCTTCCTGTTCATCTAATGGGCAGACAGATGATAAATAAACAACCAATTATATAATGTAATATCACTGAAAAAAAATAAAGCACAGTAAGGGAAAGATCAGATAGTAGGAAAAGGCTTCACTCATGGGGGAATTTTGAGCAGAAAACTGAATTAAGGCTGGGCGTGGTGGCTCACACCTGTATTCCCAGTACTTTGGGAGGCTGATGCTGGCAGATCACTTGAGGTCAGGAGTTCAAGATCAGCCTGGCCAACATGATGAAACGCCGTCTCTACTAAAAATACAAATATTAAGCAGGTGTGGTGGCATGCGACTATAATCCCAGCTACTCACAGGGCTAAGGCAGGAGAACCACTGGAACCTGGGAGGCAGAGGCAGCAGTGAGCCAAGATCACACCTCTGCACTCCAGCCTGGGTAACAGAGCAAGGCTCCATCTCGAGAAAAACCAAAACAAAAATAAACAACAACAACAAAAAAAAACCTACATTAAGCTTCAGAGCAAGACATGACTATGACTATGTTTGGGGAAGTGTTTCAGACTTAGGGAACGCAGGTGCAAAGGCCTGGAAGCAGGAACAGAGTTGATATTCCCAAGTTTCATTTGTTATTCCTCCTACAGTTTCCTGAGCACCCTCTGTATACCTTTATTACACTACATTATATTTTTTTCTTTGTTTCTTTTTCTACTTAAGTATGAGCTTTTTGGTAGCATCTAGTAACTAACCAAATGTAGTTCTCTCTACATAATCTAAGCGTGTGAAGAAAGAAATAAATCAATGATTAAGAAAGCGATTGTCCAAACTAATAAATGAATGAAGCAATTGCCTTCCTTTTTTGGAAGAAAGACACAAAGAGAGGCCTGGCTGTCTGTGGACAAGTTCAAGCAACAGGAAGACTTTGAGCAAGAAACACTTTAGAGGGACACTCTGGAAAGAAAAAAAAGAAACACACTTTCCCTAAAACTAACCCAGTTGATATAAGTAAAACCAAAAGAAGAGATGAGCAGATTGGTTAACTCTATGAAAAATATATGCCCCTGTAGGCTGATCCATCCAAATTCATTAGTTTGAAAAGTAAGTTTCCTTTCAAAATATAGCTGTATTCAATCAGTGTTTAGAAATTCTCTTGGCTCCGCAAATACTCAGTCTTGTGGAGAGATATCATGCCCATAAACATGTTTTCAACTGTCTAGGAAATGAGTCCTAGCATATTAGCATTAGAAGGAGAAAATAAACTGCTCCAAAATTATCATCTTATGATACTGATAGAGAGGCAGAGGGGTTGCTTGCCCAGGATGTGCCCAGACCTGCTTCCTCTCATGTCAAGGTCTTTGCATCCCATATTATTGGCTTTAGTTTGCTCATTGAACAGGATTTCTCATCTTCAATTTTGTGAGAGAACATTTTTTCCAGTATAGGATTGGGATTTATGAAGACAGATGAAAAGTGTTGGATTCTATTGGCCTTCTCCCAGACTCCAAGATGTCGGAGGAAATATTCTAACACAATCACATCAAATTAAGCATCAGATGAAAAGAGCTCCCAGGAATCTTAACTCCAAAGACCCTTTTCTATCTTGCTCTGTTTATCTTTGAATTCCTGCACTTATTGGGAACTGATCTCAGAAATATCCATTTTTCTCTGTACAGCTCTATTGGGAGATGGGAGTTCCCTCGCAGATAAAGACAAAGCCTTAAAATGTGCTCAGGTATGGTAATTTGGCTTAAAAAGCTCTGTGCCTTTTACAATTCTTAACTAATATTGAAAAGATAGAATATTGTATGTTTTTATTCATTTAATATTGTATACTTTTAAAAATTTTCTATTTTAGGATAATTTTAGCTTTTTGTTTCAAAGGTAATACAGAGAGTTCCCATATACCCTTTGCCCAGTTTCCCCTATTGTTAACATCTTACATTACCGTGGTATATTTGTCACAGCTAAGCAACCAAGGTTGCTAATTATTATTTATTAAACTCCATACTTTATTTGGATTTCACTAATTTTCCTCCAGTGTCCTTTTTTGTTGTTGTTGTTCTAGGATCCCGTGCAGACAACTACATTGCATTTAGTCATCAGGTCTCCTTAGCCTCCTCTAGGCTGTGATAATTTCCCAAAGCTTTGTTTTTGATGACCTTGATAATTTTGAGGACTACTGGTCAGAGATTTCATATACTGTCCTTTAATTTGGGTTTGTCTTATATCTTTCTCACAGCTGGACTGGAGTTTTTCATTGTTTTGGGAGAAGACCACAGAGTTGAAGTGCCCTTCTCATCACATCATATGAAGGGTACAACATGGCCAGGTGTGGTGGCTCATGCCTGTAATCCCAGTGCTTTGGGAGGCCAAGGTGGGCAGATCTCTTGAGGTCAGGAGTTCAAGACCAGGCTGGCCAACATGGCGAAATCCCATCTCTACTAACAATAAAAAAAATCAGCTGGGTGTGGTGGCATGTGCCTGTAATCCCAGCTACTCAGGAGGCTGAGGCAGACGAATCACTTGAACTCAGGAGGTGAAGGCTGAAGTGAGTCGAGAGTGCGTTACTGCATTCCAGTCCGAGTGACAGAGTAAGACTCCGTCTCAAAAAAAAAAAAAAAGTGGGTACAACATGACTTGTCACTCATGATGTTAACCTTGATCACCTGGTTGAGACAGTGCTTGCCAGATTTCTCCAGTGGTAAGGTAGCTCTTTTTCCCTCCCTATGCTCAATTCTTTGGAAGTGAGTCACTAAATAACTAAATATAGCCCGCACTCAAGCAATGGGGTATGTGTATGCATGCATGTATGTATTTGTGTATAGATGTGTATGTGTATATATGCACATGCACAAATGTATATATACACATACACACACACACAATCCCTGAGTATGAACTGTGCTTAGCGACTCACTTCCAAAGAATTGAGTGTGATTATATATGAATCACTGACCTGAAACTGAACTTAAGAGAACTGGACTAAATCAGAATGACACATTTCTTAACTACGTCACTTCGTTTGCCAATACTCATCACATTATACATTTCAGGAGTACAAATGACATGCAGATTGCAAAATATAACACATTTTTCTTCCCTTTTTTTTTTTTCATGCTGCCATGTCTCTCTGGAACATACTTTCTCCTTTTGCCTTGCCTAATCTCCACTCATCATCAATCCATCAATATTGTTTTTCTTTTTTTAATAAAGATGGCATCTTGCTATGCTGCCCAGGCTGGTTTTGATCTCCTGGGCTTAAGCCTTCCTCCCACCTTGGCCTCCCAAAGTGCTGGAATTACAGACATGAGCTGCCGTGCCCAGCCAATACTCATTTCTGACTTTACTTCTCTGGAGACCCTTGTTACTCATTTAGGCAGGGTAGAGTATTCCTAACCTTGGCTCAACAGCATCCAGTTCATACCATTTGCATGCTGTTTCATATGTGTTTGTTGTCTACCACGCCTTTCTGGCTTTCTGGCTTATGAGCTTCTTTTTTTGGCTTGTTTTTTGTTTTGTTTTTTGTTTTTGTGAGACAGAGTCTCACTCTGCCACCCAGGCTGGAGTGCAATCGCATGATCTCTGCTCACTGCAACCTCCATCTCCTGTGTTCAAGTGATTCTTTTGCCTTAGCCTCCTGAGTAGCTGGGATTACAGGTGTGTACTACCATGCCCAGCTAATTTTCATGTCTTCAGTAGAGATGGGGTTTCTCCATGTTGGCCACAGTGGTTTCCAACTCCTAACCTCAAGTGATCTTCCTGCCTCGGCCTCCCAAAGTGCTAGGATTACAGGTGTGAGTCACCGCACCTGGCCAACTTCTTTAAGAAGAAGTTATTTTATATTTTTATATTTTATATTTATATATATATATAAATAAATATATATATATTTATATATATTTATATATAAATATAAAATATAAATATATATAAAATATATTTATATATAATATATATTTATATATATTTATATTTTATATTATTTATTTAGTTTAAGTAGCTGGGCGTGGTGGTGTGCACCTGTAATCCCAGCTACTCAGGAGGCTGAGGCATGAGAATCATTTGAACCCAAGATGTAGAGGTTGCAGTGAGCCGAGATTGCACCACTGCACTCCAACCTGGGCAACAGAGCAAGACTTTGTGTCAGAAAAAAATAAATAAAAATAAATGTATATATTATACATTTTTATCCCTAGGATCTAGAACACAGAAGAAAATTAATAAATGCTCATTGAATAGACAATTGAATGCATTTGAACCTCATGACACTCCAACAGGTGTTATCTTCATTTTAAAAATGGAGAGACTGAAGTTTGAAGGTATTTGGTAACTTTCCTAAAGTAACACTGCTAATAACAACAAGGCAGCCAGGACTCAGTCCTGGATTTCCTGACTATGTCCCTCCTGTCAATTTAGGTGTTGATATTCTAGGAATCTGAAACCACAAGAGTCTGTCTGCTAACTATTGATGTGTGAAAATCCCTTAGTGATTACATCTTCTTAGGTATCACGCTGTGTTACTTCTTTCCCTCGGGTCAGTTGCTACCATTTGTGTGTCAATACTCTGTGTTCTGATTTAATAATGTACTTGGTAGTGAAACTTAATTATGAATCAAAATTGGCCAGGTATATTGGCTCATGCCTGTCATCCTAGCACTTTGGGAGGCCAAGGTGGGCGGACCACTTGAGGCCAGGAGTTCAAGACCAACCTGGCCAATATGGTGAAACCCCATCTCTACTAAAAATACAAAAAGTAGCTGGGCGTGGTGGTGTGCACCTGTAATCCCAGCTACTCAGGAGGCTGAGGCACGAGAATCATTTGAACCCAAGATGTAGAGGTTGCAGTGAGCCGAGATTGCACCACTGCACTCCAACCTGGGCAACAGAGCAAGACTTTGTGTCAGAAAAAAATAAATAAAACTAAATAAGTAAATAATAAAAAAGATTCAAAATTATAAACTATGATGCAGGGTCTCAAGGGACTCCAAAGGCTTGCCTCTTTAAAGGAAAGTTTGCTTAAGAGTGTTCTTGATGTTGGGAGACAAAACGTGATCATCTACATTCTTTGCACTCTCTGCTCCTAATTTTAGAGAAGTAATTGTTAGTTCTAAATTGGATGTAACCAAGTGTCCCGGTTCATAAGGATTATCAAATTTTGGGCTCTTCCCTTGTTTTATAGAGGATGACACAGAACTGCAGGAAGGTTAATCACCACCGATGGTCACCCAGCCAGATGGGGATGAGTGCCATGTCCTGAATCTCCATCCTCCATCTCTGTCTCTCAGCATCTACTAGAGTTGGCTGAATTCCAGAATACTATGTAAGTATATGAATTTGTCAAGGGATATAATGAAATCTTAGAGTTCCTAAAAAAGAATAAAGGAAATATGGGCCATAAATATAGCTCTTCTCCCATCTCTTCTTTGTCCTCATTTTACTTCTTACTTTTCCTCCTCTTCCTTCTACTTGAGCAAGTGGGTTACAGTAAGAGAGAGACGTGGGCAGAGTTCCAAACCAATTATAACATCTAAACTTCATCCACAGCTAAAGAAACATATGCCGGATTTTCTAGACCAGTTCTAATTTCAGGGATTCTGTTCATTCTCCCTTAAGAAATTTTTACAATGCTAAATTCAAAATGGGAACCTCACCACTGAAGGAAAAAGTAGATAGTACTTCTGGCTATGCCAGAAAAGGTTCTGCTAAATGGCAGCGTAGCTGGAGTTTTCCTTCTTGGAATTTCTGTATTTTTTGTTTCGTTTTGTTTTCTCATTCATAGTCTCAGGCAATCAATCTCACTGTTAACACTCCATGTCCAACAGTAGTCATAAAACTACTACACTCCCACACTCTGCTTTCTTTTGTGTGTGTGTGTGTGGTTTAACTCCAAGCTAAGAATGGTATTTGCATCTTTAAATGGTTGAAGATAAATAAAAAGAATGATGGTATTTTTGTGACGTGTGAAAACTATAATATATATGAAATTCAAATTTCAGTGTTTATAAATAAAAGTTTGGATTTTGTTCAAAAATTGGTAGAAATTGGTTTTCTCTTTTTTTATATAAGAACCTATATTGTATCCTCAATTTTGTATTTTGGTCCACAAAGACTAAAATATTTACTCTCTGGCTCTTTACATAAAAAGTTTACCTCCCCCCGTTACAGAGAAAGATTTTAATGTCATGGTTCAAAGCTCAGATCTTAGAACTGAGCAATCTCGGATGGGAAGCCCAGCTGTAGTACTTAGTAGATGAGTGTCTTTGAACAAGTTCCATACCCCTCACAAGTTTGCTCATCTAAGTGGGGAAATTAGTGCACCTGCTTTGTGAGAACATTATGAGGATTAAATGGTATAACTCATTTCAGGCCCTTACATGTCCCTGACACATAGTAAACAGTAAGTGTGAGCTACTATCAGTGCCTGCATTAGCACTCCCTTGATCTTCGTCGTTATTAATAGAGCATTTTTTTTTTTTGCATTAGCACTCCTGTGATCTTTGTCATTATTAATAGAGGTTTTTTTTCTTTTTATTATTCTTTTTTTTTTTTAGACAGGGTCTCACTCTGTTGCTCAGGCTGGAGTGCAGTGGCACAATCATGGCTCACTGCAGCCTTGATCCTCCCACTTTAGCCTCCCTAGTAGCTGGGACTACAGGCATATGCAACCATGCCTGGCTAATGTTTTTATATTTTGTAAAGACAGGGTCTCCCTATGTTGCCTTGGCTGATCTTAAACTCCTGGGTTCAAGCAATCCTCTCTGTCTCAGTCTCCCAAATTGCTGGGTTTAAAAGCATGAGCCAGCCAGGCACAGTGGCTCACGCCTGTAATGCCAACATTTTGGGAGGCCAAGGTGGGTGGATCACCTGAAGTCAGGAGTTCAAGACCAGCATGACAAACATGGTGAAACCCCATCTCTACTAAAAATACAAAAATTAGCTAGGCCTGGTGCTGGGCACCTATAATTCCAGCTACTCAGGAGGGTGAAACAGGAGAATCACTTGAACCTGGGAGGCAGAGGTTACAGTGAGCCAAGATCATGCCCATTGCACTCCAGCCTGGGCGACAAGTGTGAAACTCCATTAAAAAGGGGGGGGGAGGGGGTTGGGGGGATTGTTGGCAAGATGGGCAAATAGAAATAGCTCCAGTCTGCAGCTCCCAGCAAGATAGATGCAGAAGGCTGGTGATTTTCTGCATTTCCAACTGAACCTCTGCTGGTGATACCCAGGCAAACAGGCTCGGTAGTGGACCTCCAGCAAACTCCAGCAGACCGGCAGCAATGGGGCCTGACTGTCAGAAGAAAAACTAACCAACAGAAAGGAATAGCACATCCACTCAAAGACCTCATCCGAAGGTCACCAACATCAAAGACCAAAGGTAGTTAAATCCACAAAGATGGGGAGAAACCAGTGCAAACAGGCTGAAAATTCCAAAAACCAGAATGCCCCTTCTCCTCCAAAGGATCACAACACCTCAACAGCAAGGGAACAAAACTGGACGGAGAATGAGTTTGACGAATTGACAGAAGTAGGCTTCAGAAGGTGGGTAATAACAAACTCCTCCGAGCTAAAGGAACATGTTCTAACCCAATGCAAGGAAGCTAAGAACCTTGAAAAAAGGTCAGACAAATTGCTAACTAGAATAACCCATGTAGAGAAGAACATAAATTACCTGATGGAGCTGAAAAACACAGCATGTGAACTTCATGAAGCATACACAAGTTTCAATAGCTGAATTGATCAAGTGGAAAAAAGGATATCAGTGATTGAAGATCAACTTAATGAAATAAAGAGACAAGACAAGATTAGAGAAAAAAGAAATAGAAAGGAATGAACAAAGCCTCCAAGAAATATGGGACTAAAAGACCAAATCTACGTTTGATTTGTGTACCTGAAAGTGACAGGGAGAATGGAACCAAGTTGGAAAACACTCTTCAGGATATTATCCAGGAGAACTTCCCCAACCTGGCAAGACAGGCCAATATTCAAATTCAGCAAATATAGAGAATACCACAAAGATACTTCTCGAGAAGAGCAACCTGAAGACATATAATAGTCAGATTCACCAGGGTTGAAATGAAGGAAAAAAATGTTAAGGGCAGCCAGAGAGAAAAGTCAGGTTACCCACAAAGGGAAGCCCATCAGACTAACAGCAAACTTCTCTGCAGAAACCCTATAAGCTAGAAGAGAGTGGGGACCAATATTCAACATTCTCAAAGAAAAGAATTTTCAACCCAGAATTTCATATCCAGCCAAACTAAGCTTCGTAAGTGAAGGAGAAATAAAAATCCTTTACAGACAAACAAATGCTGAGAGATTTTGTCACCACCAGGCCCGCCTTACAAGAGCTCCTGAAGGAAGCACTAAATATGGAAAGGAACAACCAGTACCAACCACTGCAAAAACATACCAAATTGTAAAGAACACCAACACTATGAAGAAACTGCATCAACTAACAGGCAAAACAACCAGCTAGCATCATAATGACAGGAACAAATTCATACATAACAATATTAACCTTAAATGTAAAGGGGCTAACTTACCCCATTAAAAGACATAGACTGACAAATTGGATAAAGAGTCAAGACCCATCAATATGCTGTATTCAGGAGACCCATTTCACGAGCAAAGACACACATAGGCTCAAAATAAAGGGATGGAGGAATATTTATCAAGCAAATGGAAAGCAAAAAAAAGCAGGAGTTGCAATCCTAATCTCTGATAAAACAGACTTTAAACCAACAAAGATCAAAAGAGACAAAGAAGGGCAAAAGAGACAAAGATTCATTTATATATGGTATATAATATGGAAATTATATGGTATTATATATGGAAATCAATGCAACAAGAAGAGCTAACTATCCTAAATATATATGCACCCAATACAGGAGCACCCAGATTCATAAAGCAAATTCTTAGAGACCCACAAAGAGACTTAGACTCCCACACAATAATACTGGGAGACTTTAACACCCCACTGTCAATATTAGACAGATCAACAAGACAGAAAATTAACAAAGATATTCAGTACTTGAACTCAGCTCCTGACCAAGCAGAGCTAATAGACATCTACAGAATTCTCCACCCCAAATCAACAGAATATACATTCTTCTCACACCTCCTTGCACTTATTCTAAAATTGACCACATAATTGGAAGTACAACACTCGTCAGCAAATGCAAAAGAACGGAAATCATAACAAACAGTCTCTCAGACCACAGTGCAATCAAACTAGAACTCAGGATTAAGAAACTCACTCAAAACCACACAATGACATGGAAACTGAACAACTAACCCCTAAGTGACTACTGGGTAGATAATGAAACGAAAGCAGAAATAAAGATGTTCTTTGAAACCAATGAGAACGAGGACTCCCAGAATCTCTGGGACACATTTAAAGCAGTGTGTAGAGGGAAATTTATAGCACTAAATGCCCACAAGAGAAAGCAGGGAGGATCTAAAATTGATACCCTAACATCAAAATTAAAAGAACTAGAGAAGCATCAGCAAACAAATTCAAAATCTAGCAGAAGACAAGAACTAACTAAGATCAGAGTGGAACTGAAGGAGATAGAGACACGAAAAACTCTTCAAAAAATCAATGAATCCGGGAGCTGGTTTTTTTAAAAGATCGGCAAAATAGATAGACTGCTAGTCAGACTAATAAAGAAGAAAAGAGAGAAGAATCAAATAGACACGATAAAAAATGATATAGGGGATATCACCATTGATCCAACAGAAATACAAACTACCATCAGAGAATGCTGTAAACACCTCTATGCAAATAAACTAGAAAATCTAGAAGAAATGGATAAATTCCTGGCCACACACACCCTCCCAAGTCTAAACCAGGAAGAAGTTGCATCCCTGAATAAACCAATAACAAGTTCTGAAATTGAGGCAGTAATTAATAGCCTACCAACCAAAAAAAACTCCAGGACCAGACTGATTAACAGACAAATTCTACCAGAGGTACAAAGAGGAGCTGGTACCATTTCTTTTGAACCTATTACAAGCAATAGAAAAGAGGGAATCCTCCGTAACTCATTTTATGAGGCCAACATCATCCTGATACCAAAACCTGGCAGAGACAGAACAACAAAAAAATTTCAGGCCAATATCCCTGATGAACTTTGACGTGAAAATCCTCGATAAAATACTGGCAAACCGAATCTAGCAGCACATCAAAAAGCTTATTCACCACAATCAAGTTGGCTTCATCCCTGAGATGCAATGCTGGTTCAACATATGCAAATCAATAAACGTAATCCATTGCATAAACAGAACCAATAACAAAAATCACATGATTATCTCAGTATTTGTAGAAAAAGTTTTCAACAAAATTCAACACCTCTTTATGCTAAAATCTCTTAACAAACTAGGTATTGATGGGATGTATCTCAAAATAATAAGAGCTATTTATGACAAACCCACAGCCAATATCATACTGAATGGGCAACAACTGGAAGCACCCCCTTTGAAAACTGGCACAAGACAAGGATGCCCTCTCTCACCACTCCTATTCAACACAGTATTGGAAGTTCTGGCCAGGACAATCAGGCAAGAGAAAGAAATAAAGGGTATTCAAGTAGGAAGAGAGGAAGTCAAATCATCTCTGTTTGCAGACGACATGCTTGTATATTTAGAAAACCCCATCATCTCAGCCTTCAGCAGATAAGCAACTTCAGCAAAGTCTAACGATACAAAAATCAATGTGCAAAAATTACAAACATTCCTATACACCAATAACAGACAAACAGAGAGCCAAATCACGAGTGAACTCCCATTCACAATTGCTACAAAGAGAATAAAATACCTAGGAATACAACTTACAAGGTTTGTGAAAGACCTCTTCAAAGAGAACTACAAACCATTGCGCAAGGAAGTAAGAGAGGACACAAACAAATGGAAAAACAGTCCATGCTCATGGATAAGAAGAATCAATATGAAAAGGGCCATACTGCCCAAAGTAATTTATAGATTCAATGCTATCCCCATCAAGCTACCACTGGCTTTCTTCACAGAATTGGAAAAAACTACTTTAAACATCATATGGAACCAAGAAAGAGCCACATAGCCAAGACAATCCTGGGCAAGAAGAGTAAAGTTGTAGGCATCATGCTACCTGACTTCAAACTGTACTACAAGGCTATAGTAACCAAAACAACATGGTACTGGTACCAAAACAGATATATAGACCAATGGAACAGAACAGAGGCCTCAGAAATAACACCACACATCTACAACCATCGAATCTTTGACAAACCTGACACAAACAAGCAATGGGGAAAGAATTCCCCATTTAATAAATGCTGTTGGGAAAATTGGCTAGCCATATGCAGAAAACTGAAACTGGACCCCTTCCTTACACTTTATACAAAAATCAACTCAAGATCGATCAAAGACTTAAACAACAGACCTAGAACCATAAAAAGAACACCTGGGCAACACCATTCAGGACATAGGCATGGGCAAAGACTTCTTGTCTAAAACACCAAAAGCAATGGCAACAAAAGCGAAAATTGACAAATGGGATCTAACTAAATCAAAGAGCTTTTGCATAGCAAAAGAAACTATCATCAGAGTGAACACGCAACCTACGGAATGGGAGAAAATTTTTGCAATCTATCCATCTGACATAGGGCTAATATCCAGAATCTACAAAGAACTTAAACAAGCTTACAAGAAAAAAAACAAACAGTCCCATCGAAAAGTGGGCAAAGGATACGAAGAGACAATTCTCAAAAGAAGACATTTGTGCAGCCAACAGATATATGAAAAAATGCTCATCACTGGTCATTAGAGAAATGCAAATCAAAACAACAATGAGATACCATCTCAAGCCAGTTAGAATGGCGATCATTAAAAAGTCAGGAAACAACAGATGCTGGTGAGGCTGTGGAGAAATAGGAACACTTTTGCACTGTTTGTGGGAATGTAAATTAGTTCAACCATTGTGGAAGAGAGTGTGGTGATTCCTCAAGGATCTACAACTAGAAATACAATTTGACCCAGCAATCCCATTACTGGGTATATACCCAAAGGATTATAAATCATTCTACTATATATAAAGGATTATATATCATTCTACTGTAAAGACACATGCACACGTATGTTTATTGTGGCACTATTCACAATAGCAAAGACTTGTAACCAACCCAAATGTCCATTAATAATGGAATGGATAAAGAAAACCTAGCTCGTGTACACTATGGAATACTATGCAGCCAGAAAAAAGGAAGAGTTCATGTCCTTTGCAGGGACATGAATGAAGCTGCAAACCATCATTCTCAGCAAACTATCACAAAAACAGAAAACCACACACCGCATGTTCTCATTCATGAGTAGGAGTGGAACAATGAGAACACATGGACATGGACATAGGGAGGGGAACATCAAACACCAGGGCCTGTTGTGGGGTGGGGGGCTAGGGGAGGGATAACATTAGAAGAAATACTTAATGTAGGTAATAGGTTGATGGGTGCAGCAAACCTTCATGGCATGTATATACCTAAGTAACAAAACGGAGCATTTTGCACAGGTACCCCAGAACTTAAATTAAAAAAAAAAAAAAAAAAAGCATGAGCCACCACACCTGGCCCAATAGAGCAATTATTTTGAAGCTCAGTTCTGAAACTCCCAAATCTCTCTTAAGCAAGCCTGCTACAGAAACTACTGGGAGAAGGCTAATAATAGGAAAGTGCACAACATTCCCCTCCCCCACCCTAGCATCCTCAAAGAAGCTCTGGTAACAGGGAAGCTGCGTGTAGGATCTAATTAAGTTATGCACATTGTGGTCTCCATAAGGCTTAGTCCTCATAGAGAAGTCTTCAGTTGTTGAAATAAGTATATAATGGCAGTGAAAATTTGGTCAATGATCACAGAAAATGAATATATGTCTCACATTTTTGCATACGAAGCAGTCTTCCCTTAATTCTTGCCATTTCTAGCTTAGATACTTCTCAGATTCCTATTTGGGATTCTTCAGCAAACCTGCCTCTGTCTCCTCTGGCCAATATACATTTAAATTACAAACACACATACTTTAAATTGTCTTTGAGAAAGCTATCTACATAAAAACAGCATTACTTCGTTTTGTTTTAAAATATTTATTTTTGGCTGGGCTGCTGACACCTACAATCCCAACACTTTGCGAGGCTGAGGTGGGAGAATCGCTTGGGGCCAGGAGTTGGAAACTACCCCGTGCAACATAGCAAGACCCTATCTCTACAAAAAATAAAAATTAAAAAAAAATGGCTGGGTGTAGTAATGCACACCTGCAGTCCCAGCTACTCAGAAGGCTGAGGTAAGATGATCGCTTGAGCCAGGGAGTTCAGGTTGCAGTGAGCTGTGATCACACCACTGCACTCCAGCCTGCGTGACAGAGCAAGACTCTGTCTCAAAAACAAAACCAAACAAAAAAAAAACCCTCTTTATTTCTCTGATTATAAATTAGCCTTTTTCCTTACCTACATGATTTTGTCAAATGCTATAAATGACTGAAGTGTGCTAGGAAAGGCCCCTTCCCTTAACCGTTGATCTTCATTTAGATAGATGAACTTCCCTCTTTCTCTCTCACACAAAGACTTCATGACATCACCACCTAAAGTGGGATGTTCACTACACTCCTTCAAATTGAAGAGGAAATGAAAACAAGCTCTGTGGAAAACCAAACTAACTGTAACTAATTGTTGTAACTCATAAACCAAGCTTGTATAGAAAATGTTATAATCCTACTAAACTTCTTTGTTTTCTGCCTATGTAACATAATTTTTTTTTTTTTTTTTTTCTGAGACAAAGTCTCACTCTTGTCCGCCAGGCTGGAGTGCAATGGCATGATCGCGTCTCAGCTCACTGCAGCCTCCGCCTCCCAGTTTCTAGAAGCAATTCTCCTGCCTCAGCCTCCCAAGCAGCTAGGATTACAGGTGCCTGCCACCACGCCTGGCTAATTTTTGTATTTGTAGTAGAGACGGGGTTTCACCATGTTGGCCAGGCTGGTCTCGAACTCCTGACCTCAGGTGATCTGGTTGCCTCGGTCTCCCAAAGTGCTGGAATTACAGGCATAAGCCACCGTGCCTGGCCTGTAGCATAACTTTTAACGTTGGAGCACTGACCTCATTTTTCTGGAGTCCGTGTTTCCCAAATGGCTATTCCCAGCTTTTTGCTTGAATAAACTGTTTTTTGTTTTGTTTTGTTTTGTTCTGTTTTGAGGCAGAGTCTCACTCTGTCGCCCAGGGTGGAGTGCAGTGGTGGGATCTTGGTCCACCGCACCTTCAACCTACCGGGCTCAAGCAATTCTCATGTCTCAGCCTCCCAAGTAGCTGAGACTACAGGCACACACCACCATGCCGGGCTAATTTTTGTATTTTTAATAGAGATGGGATTTCACCATGTTGCACCAGGTTGTTCTTCAACTCTTGGCCTCAAGCAATCCACCCACCTCTGCCTTCCAAAGTGCTGGGATTACAGGAGTGAGCCGCTGTGTCCAGCCTTTGAATAAACTCTTAAAAGCCGGATTCTTTCAGATTGACAGTTGGGTGGCCTTGTGCAGTGACAACCTAAAACACTATATACATGGTAGCCCTGGCCATATGCATCTATGTTCTCCACCCCCATCCTGGAGTCTTGGCCTATGAAAAAGATACTCCCACCAGTGCCATGACAGTTTACAGATGCCATGGCAATGTCAGGAAGTTACCCTATATGATCTGACAAGGGGAGGAACCCTCAATTCCGGGTATTGCCCACCACTTTCCTGGAAGACTCCTGAATAATCCACCTTCTGTTAAGCATGTAATCAAGAAGTAACAATAAGTATAAGCAACTGAGCAGCCCATGCAGCTGCATTGCTTATGGAGTAGCCATTCTCTTATTCCTTTACTTTCTTAACAAACTTGCTTTCATTCTATTCTACAGACTAGTCCTGAACTCTTTGTTGCATGAGATCCAAGAACCCTCTCTTGGGGTCTGGATCAGGACCCCTTTCCAGTAACACCACTAGTGAGAATGCAGCCATATTTATGAAGCAAAACACCCTCAATACACAACGTCCCATGACAAATTTGGGGGAAAGAATAGTCTAAACCATAAGTAGGGAGAAACTAATTTTGGAAGGGCTTCACAATTTGAAAAGTTGCTCACTAGCCATAGTGTCTGCAAATCACATTATCCTGCAGCATAGAGCTTGCTCCTTTTATTCAACCACCCCTGCTTCCAAATTGGGTCTTTTGGAGCTTGCAGGGAAAAAGAACAGAGCCCATGGCAAGAGCGGCTTCCTTTATTACTGGAAGAAAATCAGTGAGAATGCTGCCCTTGCAAAAATTCAATTAAATTTGTAGCCGAAAGCCCTCATTCTCTGTAGTTTCTATCTAGGAAAGCAGGGGAGAGAAAGTTCCTTAATCTATCAATGACTCCAGGTCGATGAAGCTCTTAGTCTCATCAACATTTTATTCATATTCCTGTAATGCCCTTGACATTTCAGTATCTATCTTTTGCTACCTTCTACAATTACCCCTGCTCACTCACTAAACTATAAGCCCCTCAAAGATAGGGTTGACTCATGCTAGAGCCTAGCAAATTGCCTGGCCCATAGCGGGTACAGAGTAAATACATGAGTGAGTTTATGTGTGTCTTTGATTAGCTGGGGTATTTTCCAACACCAGCAACCAGTTCTCCAATCCTCCAGACACCAGCTGGCTGCACTAAAATTTAATTCAATTCTGACACTAACTACCTTGGAGATGGCATCAGATCCCATAAATTAGCAGCTCAGTCCCACAAGACAGACCCCACATTAGTTGTTAGTGTAAGTCTCTGGACCACCAGGACTTCTGACCAACTGGCCGCAAATTCACTGACATCCCTCAACCCCCTTCTGAAGCTTGATAATTAGCTATAAGGGCTCACAGCCAAATGAAAAAGATGGTGTTGAGCAGGGCAAGGTATGGTGGGGGTGGATGGGTGGTTCCAGGAGCATCCATGCCCTCTTAGAGGGTGCCACCTTCCTACTACTTGGCTGTGTTCACCAAAGCAAAAGCTTAGCAAATTGTGTTGTTTTTACAGAACTTTTTAATCTCCAGGGCCTTCCTTCTGTCCTGGAAGGTTGGTGGGTGGGGCTGAAAATTCCTACCTTCTAATTACTTACTTGGTCTTTCTGGTGGCCCCGTCCAGAGGCTATGTAAGGGCCCCATCTCTGTCTCCTCACTAGCATAAACTCAGGTGTGATCCGAAGGGCTTATTACAAATAACAAAAGACACTCTTATCACTTAGAATTCCAAGGGTTTTAGGATCTCTATAGAAAAACCAAATTTAATAAAAGATGCTCCTGTTATCCTGATCACTCAAGAAATTACAAGGGTTTCAGGAGTTCTGTATGGAGAACCAGGGACAAAGACCAAATATATTTTTTATTCTAACACAGAGTGTGAAGAAGCAACGAATCAGTAAGTGACTAAATATCTAACTGGCAGAAAAAGGCCTATCTTGCAGGATTCTTGCGAAGAATAGATTTTATTTTATTTTATTTTATTTTATTTCATTTTATTTTAGAGACAGTCTGTCACCCAGGCTGGAGTGCAGTGGTACAATCTTGGCTCACTGCAACCCCCACCTCCCAGGGTCAAGCGATTCTCCTGCCTCAGTCTCTCGAGCAGCTAGGAATACAGGTGTACAAAACCAAGTGCAGCTAATTTTTGTATTTTTAATAAAGACAGAGTTTCACCATTTGGCCAGGCTGGTCTTGAACTCCTGACCTCAGGTGATCCTCCTGCCTCAGCCTCCCAAAGTGTTGGAATTACAGGCATGAACCACTGTACCCGGCCCTTATGAGGAATAAATGTTAAAACACTTTGGGAAAGCACTGGGCTCAGTTCCTTGCTTCTGTGTATGCTCAGTAAATGTTAAATGTCCTTCGTTCATGTTCTAATCACAAATGTCCAATTTAGTTTCTGTGGCATATGACATCATTATCATTTATATGTTGGTTTACTGTTGTATTTGGGCACATCTAAGAAGCTGTCAGATCCATTTTTGTCAGCGCTTTTACCTACTAGGCATGCTGTTTTATCATGGCATTGCAGTATAATCCCTGAAGCAAATCTTTATTTGCATATTGAAAGGAAAGAGCCCCCTTGCCAAGGACAGTTAAGTGCTAAGTGCAGTTCCTATTTGGGAATATGACAACTGGGTCTCTTGAAATAATAAAGAATACATATGAAATCCCAGCACTTTGAGAGGTCAAGGCAGGCAGATCCCCTGAGGTCAGGAGTTCGAGACCAGCCTGGTCAACATGGTGAAACCTCGTCTCTACTAAAAATACAAAACATTAGCCCGGAGTGGTGGTAAGTGCCTCTCATCCCAGCTACTTGGGAGGCTGAGGCAGGAGAATCACTTGAACCTGGGAGGCGGAGGTCACAGTGAGTCGAGACTGCACAGTAGCACTTCAGCCTGGGCGACAAGAGTGAAACTCTGTCTCAAAAACAAAACAAAAAAAAGAAAACATGAGAGAAGACAGTCTTTAACCTCGAAAGGGAAATACGTGTGTGTGTGTGTGGGCGGGGGAGGCAACATAGTGCAAGAATCTAGAGAGAAAGTGGCCAATAGTATCTTAATTCAAAAGGATCCACCCAGCCATTAATGGAAGATAGCTTTTGTTTGTTTGTTTGTTTTTTGAGAAGGAGTCTTGCTCTTTAGCCCATTCTGGAGTGCAGTGGCACAATCGCAGCTCACTGCAACCGCCGCCTCCCAGGTTCAAGCAATTATCCTGCTGAAGGTTCAAGCAATTATCCTGCCTCAGCCTCCTGAGTAGCTGGAACTACAAGTGTGCACCACCACGTCCAGCTAATTTTGTTTTTTTCTGTATTTTTACTAGAGACGGGGTTTCACCGTGATAGCCAGGATGGTCTTGATCTCCTGACCTCATGATCTGCCCACCTTGGCCTTCCAAAGTGCTGGGATTACAGGTGTGAGCCACCGCACCCAGCCAGGAACAAAGTTTTTAACCTAGAAGGAAAAAAAAAAAAAAAAAAGGATATATGGACATATTGCAATAATTGAGAGAAAAAATTGCTAAGAATATCTTAATTAAAAACAGATAGCAAAAGTATCCAGCCATACTAGTCTGTCAATATAAAGCCCTTCCAGATACTACATTTGCTCATTAAAAGAGAAACCATTTTCAAGAATTATTTTTCTATTTTATTTTATTTAGTTTTGTATGTATGTGGTATTTCTTTTATCTTAATGAGAAGAAGCAGAAGAAAACAGACTAGGAAATTGCTAAGTCATGTTCATTTTCTCCCACCAGATAATTTTTTTCAGAGATTCAGGTGTCATAGAGGATGTTTGAGATAAGTTAAAATGAGGTTTTGTTGTTTTTAATAATGCCCAAACTACCCACCCACAAAACAAACAAACAAAAAAACCAAACTGCTCTGCCCACTGAACTGTGTAAAACAGCCATAAAGCAAGCCCCAGCTCTTTTAAAGACTTTAGGGTTAAAGGTATTCTTTCCATTGGATAGAACCACATGACCCTTAAACATGATTAATATTTAATTTGTCATCTTCTTCCTCATGACAATGAACTTTTTGTGGCTGAGCATCAATTAAGGAAAGAATGAAGAGGAATTGTTTCTGGATCCAACCAGAACTCAAGTGCGCTCCTGGCTTGAATGTTCTAAGCAGGAGAAGAGCCAGATTACTTGTGTAGCTTAATTTACATCCATTACAATTGCAATATGGTGTCTCTGACGCTGGTAATGATTACTTGGAACTCAGCCATAGTTTCCTCTCTGTCTGGCGCTGGCAGGGTGTACCCTTCAGGGCCATTCCTGCCCCAGGCTTCCTTCTATTGTCCTTAACCAGAGGGCTCTCCAATTCATGTTGCAGCAAACCCAGCTCAGTACCCACCGCCAAAGAAGAAAAGAAACAGCACATAAATATACCTGAAAAAGTCATCAGGGATTAGAAAACAGATTCTGGCAATAAATATGGTAATGAGGTAATTTGAAACTTCCAGCACAGAGTTCTTTGAAAATGAAATCTCAGAGCTGGAGTCCCGAGATGATTTTTGCAACATTAAGGAAAATTATGAGAAATTTGAAACTTTTTGATGGCATTTAAGTATCTTTTGTTGGCAAGTTAATAACTTTTCTGTCCACACTAGGGAAATCTTAATGATATCATCAAGCAAAAGACCCCTATTCCCTCCAAACTGCCCAGTGAGGAAACTGGTAACTACAGAGCAAACTCCCACTCCTCTGGAAGCCAAAATAAAGTTTAGCTTGAGTATACAATGAACACTTGGTAGACGCTTAAGAATTCAATTCAGCTGCTAGTTAGTGGGAGGAAAAGTGGTGTTTCTTTCTCTCATTTAATAGCATCGAGGCTTTAATTATATTTTACTATTGCACAGAGGGGAGTTTTGTATGTTTAATCAATCTGCAGGTTATGGCTCAGCTTAGTGTATTTGCTATTAAGAATCCTTGATATTTCAAGGAGGGCTTCCCTTTGTATTGGAAAAAACAAAAAAAGAACAAAAGAAAAAAAAACAGAGAAGGCACAGCTAGATATTACAGCTTTCAAGTCTTTCACCCAAGATTGAGTTCTGAGCTCCTCCTGGGTACCATTGTATCCTGGATTCCCCCTCATCGTGACAGGGATGGTTGTACTAAGATCACCGGTTTGCTTGTCTTCCCTCCTTCCCCAGCTTCCGAGCCCCTCTAAGGAAAGGCTTCTTGTGCTGTTTCCTTTGGGATCACTGGTTCTTCCATAGGTCCTGGTGTAGTGGGCACAAAACAAGTATTTACTGAATAAATGAGGGTATGGAGCCTGCAGAAATGAAAGCTGCTCTCATGATAGAAAAATTCGGTGTATTGGAAAGATTCTATATTTTATTTTCCTATTACGGCTATTTGCATAACTCATTGTACTCTTCTAAAACATAATCTATGAAAGATAGAGATACAGGAACTCTAGGATAGTAGTTCTCAGCCTAATTTAATGGTCGAAATCACAGTCAAAAATTAAAATATAAATTTTCTTGTGAAAGTTTAGAGTGGAGAGCCAAAGTACTATTATTGCTTCATATCATCATCATTATTATTATCATCCCCAGTTGACTCTGAAACTTTCGAACCACTGCTTTTGAAATTAGATAATCCAGTCCTTTTGGTACCCACTAAATACTAGATACTAAATAGGAGACCATTCACTCTGGAAAACAGAGAATGTAGCACAAGGTCACAAAGCAAGTTAGTGGCAGAGGCAGGACTTGGACCTTGGTTTTCTGACTCTCAGGTTTGTGGAGTCCTAATCAGGGAAAGGAACTCAAGTTGGTGGGAGCAGGGAGAAGCCAAAAGAGAAAGCTGATAAGCTGCAAGTCTGCCTTTCTTCATGGTCCAGGACACATACACCTCCTGCATAAATAACCCTCAATCTTCCTGGGTGTAACTATCAGCAAACACCTGCAAGCTAGCTCACTGCAACCTTGGCGTTATCCATACCGCACAAAGTCCTCCTCAACAGACAGCACGAGCACTATTCTAAAAATTCCGCAGCGAGCCTTTGTTTCCTTGCACTCAGCATCTGCTGGCCTTCCAGTTTTCTCCTCACAGCACTTTTTCCTACTTTCTCTAATAAATCTGCCTTTCTTCTTATTATTATTATTATTTATTGTTTTTGAGACGAAGTCTTGCTCTGTCACCCAGGCTGGAGTGCGGTGGTGTGATCTGAGCTCACTGCAACCTCTGCCTCCTGGGTTCAAGCGATTCTTCTGCCTCAGCCTCCTGAGTAGCTGGGATTACAGGCACCCACCACCATGCTCAGCTAATTTTTGTATTTTTAGTAGAGACGGGGTTTCGCCACGTTGGCCAGGCTGGTCTCGAACTCCTGACCTCAAGTGATCCACCTGCCTTGGCCTCCCAAAGTGCTGGGATTATAGGCGTGAGCCACCACACCCAGCCAAATCTGCCTTTCTTTATCTACAGCTGTCTTGGTAACTTATTTTACCCCCACACCACCAGCCCAGATAGTCATTGCTCACCAGTGACAAGGTTTTTTTATTTCTTTATTGCAGTAAAAGCCCTTAAGACTTTACTGAGCACCTATTATGTGCCAGCACTCTGATGTGTGTTGGATATAAGAAGGAAATAATAATAGACTTCTCCTTTATTGAGCATTTACTATGCATGCAATACTGAGTGAACTGCTCTATGTAATATACTCCTACAACATACTTAGTATTATAATTGAATGAGAGACTTCAACTTAAAGGGGTTAACTTGCCCAACAGAAAAAAATCACTTGCTTTTAAACAGAGGGCTCTGCTGTTGAAAAATGAGGTCTCACAGGATAGACAAGCACCTGAAAAAGTAATTATATGTGATTTGATGAAGTTTTGTCTCTCATTCATTCCTCTCACTCCCTGCCTTCTTCTGGTGCCCGAAGACTTTGATAATTTAACCGAAACTAGAGAGGGCAATAGACCCTCTTCAGCATGAGGTATAGATGTGTTTGCAGGAAGAAGTCTGTGGAATAAAGATCTGATTTATTTATTTTTTAAAAAATATAATCCAATTGGAGACCAAAGCACTGTGAAGTCAGCTGCTTCTCCTTTCCCTCTATCCTCAAACTCTAAAGCCCCAACTAGGCTGCTACCAGCTGCAGATAAGAGAATAATTAACAATGAAGAGAGGCCCTTGCTTGAAGACAACCTGAGTAGAACTTTCAAGGGTTCGGGTATGGATTTGAGAGAACAAAAGGTAAGTGGAAAGGACTTCTCTGCAGATGATGGACACTCTGCAGATGATGAAACTGGGTGGGGAATGTGCTTGGGAATCCCAGGATAAAAACCTCAAGCTCATAAAATGGAGCTCAGAGACAAGATAAATGATCTTACAAAGCAGTTCCAAAATGCTGATCATTTTTAGGATTCTCTATTGGTTGGGTTATATCAACAGGAATGTGAAATGTATTGTCCGGGTGCTCTTTGAATTTTTCCTGCTGATATTAACATTCCACCCTTCTCTTACAGAACTGAGTGACACTTAAACATAGCAATGAGTGCATTCCGGAGGTCCATGGAGCCCAGATAAAAGAGCAACTAAATCTGCCCGAGGATAGGGTGGAGGATAAAGAAAATTGTCAGGGAAGACAAGGTAAGACTTTAGCTAGCTGAATAGTGTCCACTAGTGTTTGTGAGAAGGCCGGTTTGTGCCTAGGGCAAGGGTAAGGCTTATAAGTACACAGAGGGTTGGCACTGTGTCCTGTTTTGGAACCATAGCATTGATTGTTGGTTCTGTTCTGGAAGCTTGTTGAAATGCAGATTCTTAGCCTTGTCCCTGAGACAAATTCAATAGATTTAGAAGAGCACTTTTCGTTTTGTTTCACTTTTTAACTTAGAGTCGTCAAAAGACAAAATTGCAACCAATTTAGTTTAAAGATTTAATTGATTTTTATTTGCAATATTAGAATCGGACAGTACTTCATTCTATAAAATAGAAGGAATATTCCACTGGGCAATGCAGAATGGTTGGTTTCTGTAAGGTGGGAACAAGGAAAAAGACTAATAAAAAAAAGTAGATCGTTTAATATCAGGTTACTACAAACTACTTCTTTTTTTGGTAAGGATTAAAGCGGAGGGAACTTTCTTTTTACACTGACTCAGGTACAATAGGGTCTTTATGATTGATTGCTATACATCTCCTGTTTGGAGATTTACCTGTTTCCTTTCAGTTTCAGTTGGATTATGTGGCACTTAGCATGAGGGAGCCCATTTTGGTCTGGTCAGCTGCGGCCTGGTACAGGAGACTAGTCCAAAGCCATGGCCTCCAATGGACTTTAACAGTGTACTTAATTAGAGCTCAGGAGGTGCCTGAACCTGGATGGAAAACAATTTACATCTTTATTTTCACTAACTAAACTGTAATAGAAATTTAGCATTTTGAAAACAGGTAACAGACTAGGTAGCATTAGTAGTATCTGGGATGTCACTAATAGAAAGCACAAGTATTTTGATGTCACATTACTCTTGTAGATTTCTCAAAATAACATTTATGCTAAAATAATAGAAGCTATTCAACTTGATACTAAATCTTATTTTGTGTGTTAGTAAATAAGCACATATATTGATTGCTGCATTGGAAAATAAAATATAGTTTTATAGATAGAAAATGGTATAATTAGTTTTCTTTGTGGTCCTATGTATTTAATTGCATGCATCTAAAAACATGGTATGAGAAGAGATTCAAAGGACAATGGGGTCTGGGGCACAAGGTGTTTAATTACTTCTTACCTAATTAATGGATACAATGTACACTATTTGGGTGATGGTTATACTAATAGCCCACTCCACAATATATTCATGTAATGAAACTGCATTTATACCCCCAAATCTATTTTTTTAATTAAATGTACTTTCCGGATATAACTCCTGAAATACGTATAGTACAATTAACTACCTAATAAAATGTTTTTAATATTTAAAACAGTTTAATTACTTCTTCTTGAGTAAGTGCCAGGAATCTCCATTTTTATTTTTTCTTTTATTTTATCTATTTATTTATTTTGAGACAGAGTTTCATTCTTGTTGCTCAGGCTGGAGTGCAGTGGTGTGGTCTTGGCTCGGCTCACTGCAACCTCTGCCTCCCGGGTTCAAGTGATTCTCCTGCCTCAACCTCCCAAGTAAGTAGCCAAGATTACAGGCTTCCACCATCAGGTCCAGCTAATTTTTTTGTATTTTTGATAGAGATGGGGTTTCACCATGTTGGTCAGGCTGATCTTGAACTCCTGACCTCAGGTGATCCACCTGCCTTGGCCTCCCAAAGTGCTGGGGTTATAGGTGTGAGCCACCTTGCGCGGCCAGAATTTTAAATATGCGAGCCTGATATTTCTGATGCTGGTAGAGTAGGGAGCAAACATTGAGAGACCCTGTTGTAGGATATGTGTTTCTGTTTCTTTGTGAGTGTGTGGGCAGGGGGACTGGGGGCAAAATGAGGTGTTGGGGAGCAACAATGCATGAAAATGAGACTGGAAAGTCAGCCAAGCTTGACTGCAAGTCTTCCCAAGAAAGTTCACTAAGCACAGCCCAAAGAATGTCACATTCTCAGACTTAAAGGTGAAGACATAAACAAGTAATGCATACCATGGAGCCACCCAACTGTAATTTAGTCTTCGCTTCTTACAGCCACTGTTGAACCACGGAAGTAAAGCTCCTGGGGTTTATGACAACTGTGGATGTTGTGCATGCTATGTCTCTTATTAGCCTCATATGCAGGCCAAGAATGGGAATAAAAATAAATGAGCTGTGAGACGGAAAAAAAAAAGGAAAAAGAAGAAAATGCCAAGAAACCAGAGCCCTCTTGGTAAACCAAAGGTAGGGAGCTGGCAAACGAGGGCTCTGCCATCTTTTGCTTTAGGATGATTTTGGCAGCCTGTTCTGCCACTCCGCTCTATCCAGGGAATAGAAGGCTGTGGAGCCACACATGGAGATCGTAAGCAAGCCTACCCACAACCTGATTTCAAGTGTTTTATTCAACCTCATCATGTTTTAATTATAAACTACATTCATCTCTGGCTTCAAAGAGAACTAAGAACTAAATTTAATATCTGTTTACTGCAAGCCTGGTCATTTATACACTTGATCTCATATAACTTTCTGAAAGCTACTCAGATCCCCATTTGACAATTAAGTGCAGCTCAGATGGATAAAGATCTTGTTAGTCAGGTCAAAGAGCCACAAGCTATGAAGTCTTGCTGATTTTACACTTCCATGCAGCTTTTCTAATTTGTGCTGAGGAAGTTCTACAATTAGTTGGGAAGAAAAATTACATACTGTGTCTCTTTAAAAACAAAATGAAGTTAAAGATGGCAATATACATGCATTTATCTCTTCAATGATCTAAACTCAGGAAAAAAAGAGTAAAGGGATTATTTTAAGTATAAGCCCTCAAGGACAACGAGAACAGGAGAGGACATAATAGCAGCAAAATTGTTGAAGCTGCAAAGCAGGCGGATGATTGATATGACATAGTAACTGCACACATGCTGATCCCAAGCCTGCAGTGGGAGACCCAGTTGGGCAAGCTGACTCAGGCCACACACATTCCAAAAGAGTCAGAAATTGGTGGAACTATGTACCTCTGGGGACAGGAAGATTGTGGTTGGGGAGGATGCCGGGGAGGATGCCAGGGAGCACCTAACAACAGGAGGATTTGTATGTGTTTGTTTGTTTGTTTTTAAGTAGGATTAAGGAGTTAAACCCCACATTTCTTTCTCTATAAATCACAGCCTGGAGGTTTGTTCCTTGAACGGGGTAAAATAAAGGGTCTTTGCCCTGTGGAATACCAGGCACAGATAAAGATGGGATATTCATACTGCAAAAGATGATATAATGAGAAACTTTATAGACTGATTTGAGATAACTCCCTCCCCACCACTCCTCCCCCGACAACACTCCCTATTTGACCCTTAGAACAAGTTAATATCCTGCAGAAATGCAGGAGTCTGAAAGAGCCTTCTTAGAGAATCTGACTAGCTCTATGGTAAACACAGAGAGGCATACCCAGATCCCTCTTCTAGGACCCAACTGACAGTACATTTTAGGGTCGCCCCATATTAAGTTCCCTCACAGGTCTGGTTCAGCTGCAGACAGCACCCTTGCCCAAGGTCATGCCCTCCCTGGGCTGGCCCACATCCAACGACTGATAGAGGTGGGCATAGACGACGCCATTTCAGCTCAGTATGGAACACTCTGATGGACAAACCTCCCTCCAGAGCTCCCTGCCAGGGTGGCCTGCATTGCAGTTTGACATTTACTTATTTATTTATTTAGAGATGGAGTCCCGCTGTGTTGCCCAGGCTGGAGTGTAATGGCACAATCTGAGCTCATGGAACTTCTGCCTGCTGGGTTCAAGTGATTCTCCTGCCTCAGCCTCCTGAGTAGCTAGGATTACAGGCGCCCACCACCACGCCCAGATGATTTTTATAATTTTAGTAGAGATGGGGTTTCATCATGTTGGCCAGGCTGGTCTCGAACTCCTGACTTCAGGTAACCCACCCTCCTCTGCCTCCTCCCAAAGTTCTCAGATTGCTGGTGTGAGCCGCTGCCCCCCAGCTATAGTTTGACTTCTCACTTTGCCCAATTCTTCCTACCCCGGGCCTTAATGTACAGTGTTGATTCCTAAAAATCATCTTGCACCCCAGTTTTGTTTCAGTGTCTGCTTTCAAGGAAACCAACCCACAGAGGCACCAAGCAAAAAAGACCTAAATATAGGTGTAAGTATAGGTCTGCCAGTATTAGCAGTTTCCCAAAGAAATGGACAAAGCAGCGCTTCCAACACTGAAGCTCACAGTGATGGGGCCCAATGTATGCACTCAGGGCTCCAATCATCTTGGGAGAACCACACATTTAATTATGAGACACCCAAGTATCACCCAGCATCAGAAGTTAAGTCTTTAACATGAAAAATAAAAGGCAAAACAAAGAAGCTGCACAAAACATTGTATTTATCAAGATAAGATTTTTTTATTCATGTATCAAAAGAGGAAAAATATCAGAGAAACATAAAAACTGTTGGAAATCAAAATAAGACCAGTAATAGTTACTATCAAGAATCTTAACCAGAGAATTTGAAGATGAAGTTGGGTCAATTTCCTAGTATGTGGAGCAAGAAAGAAAAAAAACAGATAAAATGAGAGAAAGACAAAACAAACAAACCAAAAAATTTTGATTTCAGTCCTGAAGATCCAGCATGCTAATGATAGCACCTCCATAAAGACAGAATTCAGAAAAAGAGAGTAACAATATCAATTACATAATTCAAGAAATCTTCTCAGAATGGAAGGCATATGTTTCCAGAGTAAAAAGGCTGTCTAATTAATTAATCACTCATTAATATTTTGTAAATGGGGTTTTTTAAAAAAATGTGCAAACCACCCAAATAAAGAAAAAGAAAATAAAAGAAAAAAGATGCCACAAATTTCCTGAGAGGGTGAAGAGCAGTTTCTCCATAAAAGATCAAGAAGCAAAATGGCTTTGGACCATTTAACAAGACAGACTAGAAGGAATGCCCTCAAAATTCCGAGAAAATGAAATGATTCCGGCCAGGCACGGTGGCTCAAGCCTGTAATCCCAGCACTTTGGGAGGCCGAGGCAGGCGGATCACGAGGTCAGGAGATAGAGACCATCCTGCCTAACACGGTGAAACCCTGTCTCTACTAAAAATACAAAAAAATTAGCCGGGCGTGGTGGCGGGCACCTGTAATCCTAGCTACTCTGGAGGCTGAGGCAGGAGAATGGCATGAACCCAAGAGGTGGAGCTTGCAGTGAGCCAGAGATGGCGTCACCGCACTCCAGCCTGGGCGACAGTGCAAGACTCCATCTCAAAAAAAAAAAAAAAAAAAAAAGAAAACAAAAAGAAAATGAAATGATTCCTAGTGTTTTCTATACTGTTTAAGTCTAATTTAGAGTGGATGTATGCCTTAGTCTATTTGGGTTATAACAAAATACCATAAACTGGGTATCTTATTAACAACAGAAATTTATTTCTCACCGATCTGATGCTGGGAAGTCCGAGATCAAGGTACTACCAAATTCAGTGTCTGGTGAGGACCCATTTTCTGGTCCAGAAATGGCACCTTCTAGCTGTGTCCTCCCAAGGCAGCTTTCTGGGGTCTCTTTTTTTTTGAGACCCCATCTCACTCCGTCACCCAGGCTGAAGTGTAGTGGCCTCATCTTGGCTCACTACAGCCTCTGCCCCTGGGCTCAAGTGATCCTCCCACCTCTGCCTCCTGTGTAGCTGGGACTATGGGCAAGCACCACCACTCCCAGCTATTTTTTTGTATTTTTAGTACAGACAGAGTCTCACCGTGTTGCCCAGCCTGGTCTCAAACTCCTGAGCTCAAGTGATCTGTCTGCCTCAGGCTCTCAAACTGCTGGGATTACAGGCTTGAGCCACTGTGCCCGGCCCTGGGGTCTCTTTTCTAAGGGCACTAATCCCATTTATGAGGGCTGCATCCTCATGACCTAATCACCTCCCAAAGGTCCCACCTGCTAACCCCATCACATTAGGGATTCTATTATAACATACAAATTTGGGGGGAACACAAACACTTAGACCAGAACAATGCGCAGCAAAGATGTTTTCAGACAAACAGTATCTCAAAAATGTTAACTCTCATGCACCCTTTTATTTGAAATTTAATTGAGGATGAGTTCTGTAAAAATAAAGGCAAAAAACAAGGAAGAGATTTAAGAGTTGCAACAGACTAAGGTTAGGTCTAATATCAGAGAATGTGAGGATCCAGGAAGAAGGTGAAAAGTAGGAAGAAGGATGGCTGTATCCTGGAATAAAGAAGGCCCTGAGATGGTCTTCTTAAAGAAGATGAAATTAAGAGACCCCTTCATGTGTCAGAACAAGATGAGAAGCCACATGGACAAGCAGAGAGACTTTGGAGATTACTTAGTGAGATGTACAGCAAAGGAAATAAACAATGAAAGGCAATTATTAACTTCAGCAAAAATGAAAATCTGTCAAGAAAGGAAACGCAATACTAATGAACTACATGATTTACCTGTAAATACACATATTTAAAATGATCTATCTGTAAATATGTAAATGTATGTATATCAACAAACATTTATATATTTTGAATAATGTAAACACTGAATATTTATCTCACCATAATTATATAAAACCTGTTGGGGGACAGGAATGGAAAAACTGTATGTGTGTAGTGTTGTTGGAGGAGAGTGAAAATAAATCCTCATTTTCTATGGTGGATAGCAAAAGTAGTATTTAGGGACATGAAAGGTATACATATATATGTATATCTTTATATATATATGTGTACATATATATATATATGTCTACAAAGCTTTAAATGGTCTCCAGGGGCTTAGGGAATGAGACAATGGAAGACAGTTTTTTGAGTTTGTTTTAATAAGCCTTATAGAACTACTTGACTACTTAAAACATGTTCATGGATCACTTTAATAAAAATAAAAACTACCAGGCTCAATGGCTCATGCCTGTAATGCCAACATTTTGAGAGGCCAAGGCAGGAAGATCATTTGAGGCCAGGAGTTCCAGACCAGCCTGGGCAACATAGCCAGATACCGTCTCTACAAAATAAGTAAAAATTAAAATGGCCGGGTATGGTGGTGCATGCCTATACGGCTCAGCTACTCAGGAGGCTGAGGACTGCACTCCAGCCTGGGTAACAGGGCAAGACCCTTGTCTCTAAATAATAATAATAATAACTAAATTTTAGAAAGAGTGGAGCCAACCAGACTTTGCTTTCTGTGACCATCGCATTAAGGTGAATTAGGGTCGGCTTCCCACATCTCCTCTCCTGGGTAGAGCACTTGACTGCTGGGCTCCTTAAAACCTGCTGAATCTGGAGGACGGTGATAGATGACGCAGGTCCTTCCAGTGAAATGATGGTCTCAAAAAATGGAGAGGATGCGCTGGGGATTTAGAAGGCAGGCTAGCCGGAAAGAAGTATAAATTACCCACACCATAAGCTTCACAGAAATGCTGATGCTAACGGCCATGGGTGAGATTTTTGCAGTAAGTGTCAGCCTGATGACAGATACCACAGACAGTTGCAAAAATGTCCAAGTTTCTCCTGAAGTTTTCTGGCAGGGCAGTGGGTTCCATTCTTAGGAGTGAATCAGGTTTGGTGAGTGTCATGATTGGACAGAGCCTTAACACCAGGGCCCCCTGACTCTGCACTCCTCTTATTTGCAGGGAGCTGGAGGAGGTAAGCAGGACACAGGGAGGCCGGCATTTATTGACCTTCAGCAATCCAGCACCATGCTCTTTATCCGAAATAGAAAAAAATAGAAACACTAAAAGGCCTTGGTCTCTAGAGTTTTCTCTGGACGGCAGAGAATAAATTCTTTTCATCATCTTCCTACCCCTTTTATTAGTAGATGCTGCAAATAGAGAGAATTCCATTTTGAACCTTTTTTAAGACTAGGAGAATTAAAAATTTTTTTTCAAGGTTTCTGCCTTTCTAAAAGTGAGTATATATGATGAATAGTTCATAAATTTAGAAAAACATTCCAATGCCCTTTTTGGTTAAGAAAGACAAACCTCAGTGGTGATCTGTGCGGGGAGGGGCGGCTGTGGGGGATGGAAGTTGAAACAGAGGGCAGAGAAAGTGCCCTGAAAAATAAAGGGGCTTTTTTTTAACGTTGACTTTTTAAAAATTTTTTATTTCCATAGGTTTTTGGGGAACAGGTGATGTTTGGTTACATGAGTAAGTTCTTTAGTGGTGATTTGTGTGATTTTGGTGCACCCGTCACCCAAGCAGTGTACACTGTACTCAATGTAGAGTATTTTATCTCTCACCCGCATCTCAGCCTTTTCCCCGAGTTCCCAAAGTCCATTGTATCAGTGTTATGGCTTTAAATCCTCATAGCTTAGCTCCTAATTATGAATGAGAAAGTATGATGCTTGGTTTTCTATTCATGAGTTACTTCAAATCAAATAATAGTCTTCAATTCCATTCAGGTTGTTGCGAATGCCATTACTTAATTCCTTTTTATGGCCAAGTAGTATTCTGAGGTGTGTGTGTATATTGTATGTGTGTGTATGTATATATATATGTAACATTTTCTTTATCCACTCAATTGATGGGCATGTGGGCTGGTTTCATGTTTTCGCAATTGTAAATTGTGCTGCTATAAATATGCATGTGCAAGTATCATTTTTGTATAATGACTTCTTTTCCTCTGGGTAGATACTTAGTAGTGAGATTGCTGGATCAAATGGTAGATCTATTTTTAGTTTTTTAATGCGTTTTCACAGTTTTCCATAGTGGTTATACTAGTTTACATTCATACCAACAGTGTAAAAGTGTTCCCTTTTCATGCTAACATCTATTATTATTGTTTTTATTTTTATTTTTATTTTTTTTAGACGGAGTCTCTCTCTGTCTCCCAGGCTGGAGTGCAGTGACGAGATCTCCACTCACTGCAAGCTCAGTTGCCTGTCGGGTTCACACCATTCTCCTGCCTCAGCCTCCCGAGAAGCTGGGACTACAGGCACCTGCCACCACGCCCGGCTAATTTTTTCTGTATTTTTAGTAGAGAGGGGGTTTCACCGTGTTCGCCAGGATGGTCTCGATCTCCTGACCTCATGTTCCGCCCGCCTTGGCCTCCCAAAGTGCTGGGATTACAGGCGTGAGCCACTGCGCCTAGCCCAACATCTATTATTTTTTGATGTTTTGATTATGGGCATTTTTGCAGAAGTGAGGAGGTGTGCACTGTGATTTTAATTTGCATTTCCCCAATAATTAGTGATGTTGAGCATTTTTTCATATGTTTGTTCACCATTTTGTATCTTCTTTGGAGAATTGTCTATTCATATCCTTAGCCCACTTTTTGATGGGATTTTTGTTGTTGTTGTTGTTTTGTTTTGTTTTGTTTCTTGCTGATTTGTTTGGGTTCTTTGTAGATCCTGGATATTAGTCCTTTATCAGATGTATATATTGTGACAATTTTCTCCCACTCTGTGAGTTGTCTACAATTTTTATGGTTTCAGGTCTTAGAATTAAGTCTTTGATCCATCTTGAGTTGATTTTTGTATAAGGAGAGAGATGAGGCTTCAGTTCCATTCTTCTACCTGTGGCTAGCCAATTATCCCTGCACCATTTGTTGAATAGGGTGGCTTTTCTCCACTTATGTTTTTATTTGCTTTGTTGAGGATTAGCTGGCTAAGTATTTGGGTTATTTCTGGGTTTTCCGTTCTGTTTCATTGGTCTATGTGCCTATTTTATACCAGTACCATACTGTTTTGGTGACTATGGCCTTATAGTATAGTTGGAAGTCAGATGATGTGATGCCTCCAGATTTGTTCTTTTTGTTTAGTCTTGCTTTGGCTATGCAGGCTCTTTTTTTCGTTCCATGTGAATTTTAGGATTTTCTTTTTTTTTTTTTTTCCTAGTTCTGTGATGCAAAAATCCTCAACAAAATACTAGTTAACCAAATCCAACAGTGTATCCAAAAGATAATTCACCATGATCAAGCTGGTTTTATACCAGGGATGAAACCCTGTTCATCAGGGATATTGTTCTGTAGTTCTGTTTTTTTGATATGTCCTTCCCTGGTTTTGGTATTAGGGTGATACTGGCTTCATAGAATGATTTAGGGAGACTCTCTTTTTTCTATCCTGTGGAATAGTGTCAATAGGATTCATGCCAATTCTTCTTTGAATGTCTGATAGAATTCAGCTATGAATTGGTCTGGTCCTGCACTTTTTTTTGTTGGCAATTGTTTTTATTGCTATTTCAATCTCACTGCCTGTTATTGGTCTGTTCAGAGTTTCTGTATATTCCTGGTTTAATCTAGGAAGGTTGTATATTTCCAGAAATTTATCCAACTCCTCTATGTTTCCTAGTTTATGTCCATAAAGGTGTTCATAATAGCTTTGAATAATCTTTGGTATTTGTGTAGTATGAGTAGTAATATTTCCCACTTTGTTTCTAATTGAGCTTATTTGAGTCTTCTCTCTTCTTTTCTTGATTAATCTCGCTAATGACCTATCAATTTTATTTATGTTTCAAAGCACCAGCTTTTTGTTTGATTTATCTTTTGTAATTTTGTGTGTTTCAGTTTCATTTAGTTCTGCTCTGATCTTCAGTATTTCTTTTCTTCTGCTGGGTTTGGGCTTGGATTCTTTTTGTTTCTCCAGTTCTGTGAGGTGTGACCTTAGATTGTCTGTGCCCTTTCAGACTATTTGATGTAGGCATTTGAGGCTATGAACTTTCCTCCTAGCACTGCCTTTTCTATATCCCAGAAGTTTTGATAGGTGTTGTCACTATTGTTGTTCAGTTAAAAGCTTTTTTTTTTTTTGAGACGGAGTCTCACACTGTTGCCCGAGTTGGAGTACAGTAGTGCCATCTCAGCTCACTACAACCTCTGCCTCCCAGGTTCAAGCAATTCTCCTGTCTTAGCTTCCTGAGTAGCTGGGATTACAGGCATGTGCCACCACGCCCAGCTAATTATTTTGTATTTTTAGTAGAGACAGGGTTTCAGGATGTTGGCACTGGTCTCGAACGCCTGACCTGGTGATTCACCCGACTCAGCCTTCCAAAGTGCTGGGATTACAGGCATAAGCCACCATGCTTAGCTGTATTTTTTAATTTCTATCTTGATTACATTGTTGACCCAATGATCATTCAGGAGCAGGTTATTTAATTTCCATGTAATTTCATGGTTTTGAGGATTCCTTTTGGAGTTGATTGCCAATTTTATTCCACTGTGATCTGAGAGAGTACTCAATAAAATCCCCATCTTCTTAAATTTGCTGAGATTGGTTTTGTGGCCTATCATATGTGGCCTATCACATGTGGCCTATCATATGACCATATGAGAATGTTCCAGGTGCTGATGAATAGAATGTATATTCGGCAGTTGTTGGGTAGAATGTTCCCTTAATATCTGTTAAGTCCATTTTTGTAGGGTATAGTTTAAGTCCATTGTTGTTTTGTTGACTTTCTGTCTTGATGACCTGTCTAGTGCTCTCTGTAGAGTATTAAAATCTCCCACGATTACAGTGTTGCCATCTATCTGATTTCTGAGGTTGAGTAGTAATTCTTTTATAAATTTGGGAGCTCCAGTGTTAGGTGCACATATATTTAGGACTGTGATATTTTCCTGTTGGACTAATCCTTTTATATCCCACTTTGTCGTTTTTAACTGCTTTTGCTTTAAAGTCTGTTTTGTCTGATATAAGAATAGCTATTCCTGCTCACTTTTGGTATCCATTTACATGGAATATTTTTTTCCACCCCTTTACCTTAAGTTTATGTGAGTCTTTATGTATTAGATGGGTCTCCTGAAGACAGCAGAAACTTGGTTGGTGAATTCTTATCCATTCTGCCATTCTGTATCTTTTAAGTGGAGCATTAGGCCATTCATCATGCTATTTGTTGGCTGAATACTTTTTCTTTTTTTCATTGTGTTGTTATTATATAGGTGTTGTGGAACTTACACTTTAAGGAGGTTCTGTTTTGTTGTATTTCAAGGATTTGTTTCAAGATTTAGAGCTCCTTTAGCAGTTCTTGTAGTACTGGCTTGGTAGTGGTGAATTCTCTCAGCATTTGTTTGTCTGGAAAAGACTGTATCTTTGTTTCATTTATGAAGTTTAGTTTCACCAGATACAAAATTCTCTGCTGAAAATTGTTTTGTTTAAAGAGGCTAAAAATAAAACTCAATCCCTTCTAGCTTGTAGGGTTTCTGCTGAGAAATCTGCTGTGAATCTGATAGGTTTTCCTTTATAGGTTACCTGGTGCTTTTGCCTCACAGCTCTTAAGATTCTTTCCTTTGTCTTGACTTTAGATAATCTGATGACTATGTGCCTAGGTGATGATCTTTCTGTGATGAATTTCCCAGATGTTCTTTGAGCTTCTTATATTTGGATGTCTAGATCTTTAGCAAGGCTGGGGAAGTTTTCCTCAATTATTCCCTCAAATATGTTTTTCAAAATTTTAGATTTCTCTTCTTCCTCAGAAACACAGATTATTCTTAGGTTTGGACATTTAGCATAGTCCCAAACTTCTTGGAAGTTTTGATCATTTTTAAAAATTCTTTTGTCTTTGATGGATTGGGTTAATTCAAAAGCCTTGTCTTTGAGCTCTGAAGTTCTTTCTTCTGCTTGTTTGGTGAGACTTTGCAGTGCATTTTGCATTTCTCTAAGTGTGTCCTTGATTTCCAGAAGTTGTGACTGTTTTTTATGTATGCCATCTATTTCACTGAAGAATTTTCTTTTCATATCCTATATCATGTTTTTGGTTTCTTTAAGTTGAACTTCACTTTTCTCTGGTTCTTCCTTGATTAACTTAACAATCGACTGAAGTTCTTTTTCTAGCAATTCAGAGATTTCGTCTTGGTTTGAATCCATTGCTGGAGAGCTGGTATGATCTTTTGGGGTATTAAAATACCTTGTTTTGTCATTGATATGGTTCAGCTGTGTCCCCTGCAAATCTCATCTTGAATTGTACTCCCATAATTCCCAGGTGTTGTGGGAGAGACCCAGTGGGAGATAATTGAATCATGGGGGTGGTTTCCCCCATACTTTTCTTGTGGCAGTGAATAAGTCTCACAAGATCTGATGGTTTTATTAGAGGTTTCCGCTTTTGCATCTTCCTCATCCTCTCTTTGCTTGCTGCCATCCATGTAAGACGGGACTTTCTCCTCCTTGCCTTCTGCCATGATTGTGAGGCTTCCCCCACCACATGGAACAGCCAGTTGGAACTGTAAGTCCAATTAAACTTCTTTCTTTTGTAAATTCCCCAGTCTCAGTTATGTCTTCTTCTTCTTTTTTTTTGAGACTGAGTTTTGTACTTGTTGCCCAGGCTGGAGTGCAATGGCATGATCTCAGCTCACTATAACCTCTGCCTCCCAGGTTCAAGCAATTCTCCTGCCTCAGCCTCCCGAGTAGCTGGGATTACAGGCATGCACCACCACATCTGACTAATTTTGTATTTTTAGTGGAGATGGGGTTTCTCCATGTTGGTCAGACTGGTCTCGAACTCCTGACCTCAGGTGATCTGCCCGTGTCGGCCTCCCAAAGTGCTGGGATTACAGGTGTAAGCCACTGTGCCTGACCTCAGTTATGTCCTTATCGGCAGCATGAAAATGGACTAATACAATTGTATTACCAGGATTATTTTTCCGGTTCCTTCTCATTTGGGTAGACTATGTCAGACGGAAGATCCGGGACTCAAGGGCTGCTGTCAGATTCTTTTGTCCCATGGAATGCACCCTTGATATGGTGTTCTCCCCCTTCCTGTACGGATGGTTGTATTTTTGTTTAGTGTGCTGATTTTGTGTTGATTGGCCTCCAGCCAGAGGTGGTGCTTTCAAGAGCACCTCAGCTATGGTTGCATAGGGAGGATCACACAGGGTGTGGGGCTATAGAGCTTCCAAGAGATTATGTTCTTTGTCTGTAGCTACCAGGATGAGTCGAGAAAGACCACCAGGTGGGGGCATGTCTAAGCTCAGCCTCTCCTTGGGCAGGGCTTGCTGTGGCTGCTGTGGGGATGAGGGTGGTATTCTCAGGTCAATGGAGTTACATTCTCAGGGGGATTGTGGCTACCTCTGCTGAGTCACACAGCATGCCAGGGAAGTGGGGGAAAGCCAGCAGTCACAGGCCTCCCCCAGGTACCATGTAGCTCACAGTCCTAAAGGCTGGTCTCACTCCCACCATGCCCTCCCAGCAGCACCAAGCCTATTTCCAGGTAGGTGGTGACCAGGGCTGAGAACTCGCCCCAGACCACCAGGCTCCCCACTGAGAAAGCAAGCGACTCAAAGGTTTTGGCATCTCATGGACCCTATAGCAGTGATCCAGTTCCTTCAAACAGTCTGTGGATTCTCTCAGCTTTCCTGGTATGTTGCTGTGGTAGTTCTTAGAGCAAAAGTTTATAATGTAAGTCTCCACATGCTGGTTGTCTGTCCAAGTGGGAGCTGCAAGCTAGTCCTGCCTCCTATCCACCATCTTCAAATAAAGGGACTTTTTATCCCACACCAACTCTTCCGCCACAGCAAAGGGTCTGAGTCTCTTCAGTTGAGATTTTTGAATTGAAGAAGAAACAGGAGAGGATCACTGCAGGGAGGAACCACTTCCCAGGAACTGCTACCAGACTGGGACCTAAGGAGAACGAGGCTGTAAAACAGCTTATCCTTGGGAATGGCCAAGGAAATTTATGAAGAGTGGTATCTGATACAAACTTTAATGGATATGTCTTTTTTGTTGTAATTGCCGGATCTTATTTTTTTAAAAAAATAAGTCAATTAAAGACAAGAACTTTAATGTGATGGGGGTATTTGAAGAATAGAAAAGGCCAAAAATTAAGAGATTATGGAAAGCTAGGATTTAAAGTCAGGATGTCGACCAGGCACAGTGGCTCATGCCTGTAATCCCAGCACTTTGGGAGACCAAGGCACGTGGATCACCTGAGGTCAGGAGTTTGAGACCAGCCTGGCCAGTATGATGAAATCCCGTCTCTACTAAAAACACAAAAAAATTAGCCAGGCCTGGTGACAGGCACCTGTAATCCCAACTACTCAAGAGGCTGAGGCAGGAGAATCGCTCGAACCCGGGAGGCAGAGGTTGCAGTGAGCTGAGATCGCACCTCTGCACTCCAGCCTGGGAGACAAGAGCAAAACTCTGTCTCAAAAAAAAAAAAAGAAAAAAAACCATAAAATAAATAAATAACGTCAGAATGCTGACAGGAGGCTTTATAAGTGCTTCCCTCATTAGAAATCTTGAGAGGAACACTGGAGTTCTCTCAATTATGTAGAATGGGGAATTAAGATAGTTTATTTAGATATTAAAGCACAGGGTGATATGACAGAACTCAGGAACATTAAAAACTCTGTCTGTTTAATCATTAGGAAAATAAGAGGTGATGATTATCTTTTTTAACTGGAGTGTCTCTCTTTGCTGTTTGAACTATAAATAACATCCCCAAGTCCCTTCTGAGTCTGCAGTGGAAGAGGAGGAATATCTGGTCTATTCCTTCTAAGGCACTAACTTCCCTATTTCATGCTTGCAGGAGCCCCAGGTACTTAGCATTGAGGGGAAGCATGACTCAAAAGGGTCTATTTTATTGAAATTAGGAAGCTTTCAAGCTTAGATAACAGGAAAACTAAATTTTTAGTAAGTTCCAGAAAAAGTTTGTGAGAAATATACAAAACAGGAAGAAGAAAACTACAGAACATAAGTAAACATTCCGCTCGTGCAATCACAACGTCGAAGGGTGTAAGGCAAGAACACAGAATCTATTTCATCAGAGAAGCAGTCTCCGTGAAGACCGAGTATGCACCAGTTCTGGTTACCTTTGTCGCCCCTTCCTCAGAATCATGCTGTTATAACCAGAAAACTCACGTGCGTGTGTGACCTAGTAAGATCCCACTGGGAGAAGGTCTGGGAGAATTTCAGGTGGAGAAGGATCAGGTTAGGTACAGAGATCCCTGAAAGAGGAGGATCTTTGGTATTGCAGATGACTATATCCTTTGCTGACTTGGACACAGTCAGTATACATAATAATCTAAATGTTTACATCTCCACAGTGCTTCTCCTGCCACACCACAGGCCACCCTGCCTGGAGGGGATTTTGCCTGAAGAGCAGTAGCCCTCAGCCTCCTGTGGGGCAGGGAATGGTGGGGACTGAAGCTTAGATGTTTGCATTGCCTTCCCTATCTGTGCTCCACAGAACCCAGCTCCACACCCTTTAATCACAGTTCTTTTAAGTGGAAAGTGGGGATTTCAATGGCACCTATCTCGAAGTGGCTTTAGGGGAATTAAATGAGTTAGTACATATAAACAATCTGAACAATGTTTGGCCCACAGTAAAGTTTGCTAATGTGTTTGCTATCGAAATTTTATTTGTTTCTTCCTCTTTTTTTTTTTTTTTTTGAGACTGAGTCTAGCTCTGTCACCCCCAGGCTGGAGTGCAGTGGTGCAATCTTGGCTCCCTGCAGCCTCCACCTCCAGGGTTCAGACGATTCTCCTGTCTCAGCCTCCCGAGTAGCTGGGATTGCAGGCGCACACGACCACACCTGGCTAATTTTTGTATTTTTAGTAGAGGCAGGGTTTCATCATTTTGGCCAGGATGGTCTTGATCTCCTGACGTTATGATTCACCTGCCTTGGCCTCCCAAAGTGCTGGGATTACAGGTGTGAGCCACCACGCCCGGTCACTATTGTTTTTTACTATTATCTAGCAGACAAAGTTGTAGTAGGACCTACAGTCACCACTTCTGTGTCTAGGTATAATATCTGTGATGGGAAATAGGGGGCAAGGGAGGAAAGAGTGTTGGTAGCTAAATAGAAGGTTTGGAATGGGTCAAGTTCAAAATGCAGTGTTGGGTTGGAGCTCTCGGCTTCCAGAGCATCCACAGTTCTTGCCCCAAGGACAATGGGTCACTTCCCAGGATTATATGAGAAGCCCACATCCAACAGGCCCAAACCCCGGGCATTATTGCTTGGTTACCAGTCCTTTCAGCAACCAAACAGAAGACATTCAGATACAAGGCAGATCCAGGAGGACTCTGAGTCTGTGGGGTGGGATTCCAGCATCCAAGTAATGCCAAAGCCTGCGAGCACGTATCAAAAGCTAGGAAGAGGCAGGGAGGGATGCTCTCCTAGATCCTTGAGAGAAACTGTGGCCCTGTCAACACTGTGATTTCATGCTTCTAGCCTCTAGAACCATGAGAAATAAATGTCTGCTGTTTTAAGCCACCAAGTTTGTGGTGATTTGTTACAACAGCCCTAGAAAACCAATAGCAAAACTTATTGTTAGTTGCCCCATTGCCTTCACCTACCTCACAGAAGTCTGTGGCCTCCTTGCTCACCAACAAACTCTTTCTAACTTGGAATTTTTGGAGAACAGATTGGGGAAGGCATGAGTCCTTCTTCCTCAGCATACCACCTGGGCCCTTTGAACAAATTGTTCTACCTCTTCCCCAGAACTCTGCCTGTCCCAAGGAATAGTTGGCCACAGTCCATGTGGAGTGACTTAAATGAAAATATAATTTCACACTCGTCTTTTTCTCTGGGTGCAGCCATCTGACATACATCTGCATGCCTACCAAAGGCCCTGCAGATCAGCCAAAAAGTGACCTTTCACCTCCACGTTTTCTGAAAGTACTAGATAACTTTTTCCAATGGCTTCATTTGTCCTTTTCATTTGGAAGAGGAAAAATAAATCAATCCCCAGTGAGTCTTTCCAATTTATTTCAAATTTACTGATTAAAGAACTGAGGCTTAAAAGGTAAATCAATGTATAATGGTAGAAAATACGTCCCAATGCATGTGTATTCAATTCCTAGTTTGTCTCCTTTCTCTTACAATTACAACAAGCTCCCTCTGTAAAATGGAAAGAGGCATGGGGTGGATTCAAGAGACCAGATTTATAAAAATGCCTTTCTTTGCATTCACTTTTTGTTGTTTCTGTATGTTTATTACAGGGTATAATATAATCTTCCTGAATAAGAATATGAATTAAACAAAGATTATACTCAATAAATACTTGAGAAGGGAAGAAAGGGACTAAGGGAGGAGAGGAGAGAAAGAGGAGGAAGAAAAAGAAAACAGGGTTAAAGCAAAGAAAGGAAGAGATAGAAAAAAAGTTTCTCACAAACACAGAGGCTGCAGCTCTGAGTTGAGGCACCAGTTGATAACAGTAGGAAAAAGCAAGTCCAAACTGGAAAAACCCACAGCAATATGTGGAACTAAACCAAGCCCAAATACCATGTCTTACATGTCTGACTGCAAGACATTACCACTGGTAAGATACACAATGATTTAATAAAAGACTTCCAGAAAGAGATGTAGGAGTGGGGAACTAACCCTTCATTAAGTGTGCACACAGATGTTGTAGTTTCTTAGGGTTATAATTACAACCTTCCTGCTTTCTTCTTCTTAGTAAACTCATTGAGAAAACTTACCAGTGTCAGCTAGGAAATAAAAAATCAACCTCATGGATGAGGTTGGGCTAGAGAACTACAGCTGGGATCTGCTGCCCAAAAGAAAGCTTTACATACTTCCTCCAGGTCTAGATCTCCCTACTACCTTAAATGGAATCCACAGAGCAACAAGTTTACCACCAACCTATCTGTAAGCTTTGGATGCAGTAGACAAGACGTCATTTCTGGGTGAAGGCAGCCACATAGGCTCATGGGTTGGCACACGAAGTAAGCACTGCTTTTCAGCCCCTGCTGGTCCTTATGAGTGACTGGGTGCTTTTGTCAGCATACAAACTGCTCAATTCTTTGCAGCCATCCTGCCAGGAACTCACTCCTCTGTCTGCAGCATAGAGAACTTCAGTGTGATCCAACCCTAACAGAGGAGCTGAGAAACCGCAGGCCTCTGGATCTTCCTCTAGAAGAGGTCCGGGATCCAGGTGTTCTTACCTTGTTTAAGATGAAGCAAATGAAAGAAACATCACACTAACTAAGCAGCCAAATGGCCTGAAGAAATGAAGACAGGCAGACAGTGCAGGAGCAGTGGCCTGTGAAGGTCCAACCCAGTTAAGGTACACCAGCTGGTGCAGAGGTTCTCAATGTTTTGACCAAGACCCCTGCATTAGTCTATTTTCACACTGCTATGAAGATACTACCTAAGACTGGGTAATTTATAAAGGAAAGAGGTTTAATCGACTCACAGTTCTGCATGGCTGGGGAGGCCTCAGGAAACTTACAATCATGGCAGAAGGGGAAGCAGGCACATCTTACATGGCGACAGGAGAGAGTGAGTGTGTGTTTGGGGAAATTTCAAACACTTATAAAACCATCAGATCTCATGAGAACTAACTCACTACCATGAGAACAGCACAGGGGAAACCACCGTCTTGATCTAATTACCTCCCACCAGGCAGGTCCTTAACACATGGGGATTACGGAGATTACAATTTTTTTTTTGAGATGGTGTTGTACTCTGTCACCCAGGCTAGAGTACAGTGGTGTGATCTTGGCTCACTGCAACCTTCATCTCCCGGGTTCAAGTGATTTTTGTGCCTCAGCCTCCTGAGTAGCTAGGATTACAGGTGTGTGCCACTATGCCCAGCTAATTTTTGTATTTTTAGTAGAGATGGGGTTTTGCCATGTTGCCCAGGCTGGTCTCAAACTCCTGACCTCAGGTGCTCCGCCTGCCTCAGCCTCCCAAAGTGCTGAGATTACAGGTTTGAGCCACCGTGCCTGGCCAGTATTATAATTTGAGATGAGATTTGGGTGGGGACACAGAGCCAAACCATGTCAACCCACAAGAAGAGATATTTTTTTTGTTTGGTTTATTTCATTTTATTCTCTGGAGCAGCCAGAAAGGGAGGAGATGTGTTTTATATCCATGACCCAATACACAGACACACAAACACAAAGACACATACACATATGCACACATGATCAAATTAAAATTGTTTTAGAAACAATAGTCACAATAGTGTCTGTATTTTATTTGATGTAGATGTCAACCTTTATTGATTTCATGACCCCTGGTCAAAGTTTACAATTGGTCAAGATTTGAAAAAAAACCCTGAACTCATAAAAGTTCCTTAAGAAGCAGTGAGAGGGAGAAAAATTAAACATCATCTTCCCAATACTTCCAAGGGGGAAGAAATTCACATTTGAGGGGTCCCAGAAATAAATGAAGAAAAAGATAGTGTGACCCTGCCCCTGAGACACAGATGAAATAGTTTAAATGGTGGATGACAATTTCAGAAATACCAAAATGGTTTTAAATGCTTTTTTGAATTAAGGAATCATAGTCTTTTTCCTGAACTGTGACTTGAATCAAAAGTATTTTGTTTTTCTTTTTTTCAAATATGCCATACTGGATGCCTTCAAAGTGTGACCAAATCAATGCATTATCTGAAGTGACTCAACTGGAACAAACCAAAACAACAAAACACTCTTAGAGCTGAACCAATATTTTGTTTCCTTCAAGCCTCAATGGAGCCTGAGACTAAAGGCTTCTGAAATGCTGATCCTAGAAGTTGAAGGGCCGTCTGCTCAAGCTGCTCCGCTTCCGTGACTTGCACCCTGTGTCTTAGCCATTGCCAGAGGCTCTTAGCTCCCCCAACAATCCCTAAATGCTCCAGGCTGTAAATCTTTGCTCATGTAGCCCCTTCTATTTGGATGACTGTCCTTCCACCCCTTGGTTTTCTATCTGCTTGATGAGCACCTATTCGTTTTTTAAAACTCAGCTCAAGGATCACTTCATTTATTCATTCATTTATTCATTCAATTTTCAACAAGTTTTAATTGAAGGCTCACCATATGCCAAGACCCATGTTGGTTATTGGGGAAACCAAAGGTCAATACATAGACTCTGTTTTAAAAGCGTATAGTCTAGTCAAGTGCAATAGGTTCTTGTATCATAATGTGGTGAGTACAATTCAAGAGGCCAGTAATTAATTCAAGAGGCCAGTGCTTCACTCTAGTAATCCCAGCATTCTAGGAGGCTGAGGTGGGAGGATCACTTAGGCCCAGGAATTCGAGACCAGCCTGGACAACATAGCGAGTAGTGAGACCTCATCTTTATTAAAATAATAATAATAATAAATACACAGGGCATTATCGGAGCACAGAGGGAGAGCCCTTGACTTAATGCAATAAGTCATGTAAAGCTCCTTGAAGGAGCTGATGCCTGCCACAGCTGGAGAGGTGAGTAAAGAGGAAAGGCTCTAGGGCACAGCAACCATTTGAGTGAAATATCATTATTTCTAATTTGGAGATAAAGAAACAGAGGCACAGAATCGCTAAATGTATTTCCCAAGGCACAAAGTTATCAAATAACAGAGTGGTATTTGATCCCAACACAAGCTAACTCTTAATCATTAACTCAAATGGTCTTTAATTTGCTGTAGAAATCCAAACGAGGAGGAGATACCAGTGGAGACTGGACAAACAAGAGGAAGAAACTGAATGGGTTAGGCATGGGCTATCAGATCCACGGTGGGGCCAAGTACTAAGCCTTGAGAAGACTTACAGAGGGAACAGAGTTTGGGGTAGGGATAGGGACAAACCCTATTGTGGTTTGGGACCTGTGGTAAAGCAGGTCTGTAGCATCAAGTCCATGCAGAGTATGCATATCATAACAGGGTTATGTTATGCTACGTGACAGGGTCACCTGCTGGATGAGCAGTCGTGATTTATTTTTATTTTTTTATTTTGTTTATTATTATTCTTTTTTTTTTGAAATGGAGTCTTGCTTTGTCACCCAGACTGCAGTGCAGTGGCGTGATCTCGGAGATCTCAGCTCACTGCAGCCTCTGCCTCCTGTGTTCAAGCGATTCTCCTGCTTCAGCCTCTGGAGTAGCTGGGATAACAGGCACCTGCCACTACACCCAACTAATTTTTCTATTTTTAGCAGAGATGGAGTTTTGCCATGTTGGCCAGGCTGGTTTTGAACTCCTGACCTCAAGTGATCTGCCCGCCTTGGCCTCCCAAACAGATGGGATTACAGGCATGAGTCACCGTGCCCAACCTATTTTTTTTTTTTTTTTTTGTTACCCCAACCCATTACAGGGAATGAAGCAGTAATGATTTCAAAGTCAAACTAAGCTAGGCATAAATCTCGTCTCTGGTAGTTATTACTAATGTTCCCTTGGACAATGCACTTATCCTTTATGAGTGTCCTTTTTTTTTGAGATGGAGTCTCACCCTGTTGACCAGGCTGGAATGCAATGGCATGATCTCGGCTCACTGCAACCTCTGCCTCCCAGGTTAAAGCTATTCTCCTGCCTCAGCCTCCCAAGTAGCTGGGATTACAGACAGGAGCCACCATGCCGGGCTAATTTTTGTATTTTTAATAGAGATGAGGTTACACTACATTGACCAGGCTGGTCTCGAACTCCTGACCTCATGATCCGCCTGCCTCAGCTTCCCAAAGTGCTGGGGATTACAGGCATGAGCCACCATGCCCAGCTGATTTATTTATCTATATACTAGGGAAGGGAATATCTACCTTATGGGGCTATGATGTGGATTAAATTAAGTGAGATTACGTGTAAAAGTGCCAAACATATTTCCTGGAACACAACACATGTTTAATTCCCATTACTTTTACTTCCATATTGCATCCTTTAGGTGCTTTCTCTCACGTTAAGGAGACATGCCTAAGTCCTTCGACTTCCTCTGCCACAGACTGGGCAGGAGCTTGGAACCCAACCCCATTATGATACAAGTGAGTTCCTGGCAACAACTCTGACTGGAAGTGGCTCAGGACAGAGTGTCCCATGACCTGGAGCAGAACTTGTTAGATTAAAGATGGAAAAAACTGGGTCCATCTTTAAGAGCTGCCAAGTGAACCAGGAACCACCCATCCCCTGCAGGAAGGAACTGTTGTGTCATTAATAATACTTAGCATTGTCCTGGTGTTTTTCCAAGCTAATTAATTCTGTTCCAAATCACACAAAACAAATGACTGAGTAAGTTGAAGACAGACCTCTGTTTCTGAGACAGAAGGGTAGAGAAGCATGTCCTCTGCAGTGACTGGGGAAAGAGAAAAGCCTCATCACCACTTCTTAGAGCCAAGTCACCCAGGGCGAGGAAAGGGCATTGAGTCCTGGGGATGGTGGGTACTTACCTCCCTATCTCCAAGATCTTCAAACAGGAACAGTCACCCGAAGTTGCAGATACAAGAAGGCTCACCCATCCCTAGGACACATTGCCCAGAAGTAGCAGGTGTTGGCAAGCTGGCTCCATGGTCCAGATGGAAAAGTTTATCCTTCTCTCTCTTCCTAGAGCACAGGACCAAGCTTATGTGCCAGGACATGACATGTAGCTGACTGGTCAACTCTGCGCTATTTAACTCCATGAGTACTTACTTTACAGACCAGAATCTGGAAATACCGAGAATCCAACTCAGTCTCCTCCCTTCATGGGAGTGCAGAGTCAAATGTGAGAGACCAAAGAGGCAGAAAGTTTCATTGTAAAGAGAAATACTCAGATGAGGGACTACAAAGGATGTGTGGCAGTCCGAGAGTATGGAAAGGATTCCTGGAAAAGAATATTTTGAGCTGTTTGGAAAGATGATTAAAAACAACAAAACAAAGAAATGGACAGAGGACTTAAGTCAAGATGCTTAAAGTTAAGAAAAGGCAAAGCACATTCAGGAACTTGAACATAGTTCCTTGGAGAATTGGGGAATTTCAATTTGACAATGACTCGCGTCATCACAAAGGAAAGAAAGGCTTGTGACAAGACAAACAAGTGTACAAATATGTACAGTACCCAATGAGGGTCCAGAGGAAGAAATAAAGATTAAAGGATAGGAGAGACTACTTTTGCCTTGAGGGGAAGGAAGAAGTCAGGGGCTGTCTAACGGGTAAGAGTCCTGGCTTGATGAGGCCAGATTTCTCAAGCAGAAGGCTGAGAAATTATTATTACTGTTCTTGTTTCCTTTATGGGGTCTGTGTGGTCACTGCAGAGTGCAATAGATATAAGAAATCTCAGGTGTGTGACTTTGCTTTTATTAGGCAAAAGGCTGACAAATACTTAATCTGGCTTCAGCCTGTTAGCCACTCGCTGACATCCTCTTTGCCAAAGGCTCCTACCTCATGAGATTGTATTTCAGTAGGTCTGGGTGGGGGCCCAAGAATCTACACCCTAGCAAGCATCCCAGATGACAGAGATGCAGGACAGCCACACACCTCATTTTGTGAAGAGTGGTGGAAAGGTCCTGGTGCCCCGGCTGTACTCAAATGCACCCTGACTTTCATCTTTTCTATTAGCAAAAAGAAAAAAATCCCAGAAGCTACAGCACCCACTATGAGAGGGGCATGGCACTGCAACAGAGATTTTTTTTTTGTCTTCTTCTAAAGTTCTACCTTTTCAAATCCAGAAGAGCTCCTGAAACATATTTTCAAAGATTGTGTTCCTTATAGGAAGTCCTTCAAGGGAAGGGACACATCTTACTTGAAGGGACACATCCCAGCTCCTAGCATAGACTGGCCAGGTAGATTGCAAATGCTTGTTCAATTAACGAAGCTGACTTCCTTTTATTTTCTGAAAAGTATCCTGTGCAAATGTTAGCAAGCATTATGTTAATTTGTATGGATGCTCAACGCCTAGGAGACTCCCTGCCCTAATTCTCTCTTCATAAATGGGAATCTGGTCTCTAGCTATTCCAGGATTACAATTAGCACAGGGACTAATGATTTTGTGTGTTGGCAGTATTATGTTTCCTTCGTGGGGTCTGTGCGATCACTGCAAAGTGCAGCGAACATAAGAAGTCTCAGGTGTATGACTTTGCTAGTCATCAGTTCTAGAACTCTGGAAAAGTGACTGCTTGTCTCCATGCTTCAATCTCCTCTTTAATAAAGTGAGAAAATTAGATTATTTCTTCATTGGTTCATTCGGTAACTATTTATCAAGCACTATCCTAGTTGTGGGGAGTCAATGGTCAATTAGACACATTCCATTCCCCCCCAATGACATAATGAAGAAAAATGACACCACCCACTATTCATACAATCACCCATATCCAAAATTTGGAAGCATCTTGGGACTACCCTCCTTCTCTGATTCTATCAGTTACTAAGTCTAGATCATTCTATAGCCTAAATAATTCTGTAATCAATTTCCTCTTCTCTATCCTTACTGCACTGAAATCCCAACCACCTCCGAAGTGGTCCCTGCCTCTCACATGACCTATTAAAGTTCGTACTGTTCTGTGGCCCTCCGTTGAGCTTTCTAAAACATAAATCTGATTCTGTTACTACTCTGTTTACACATCTTTCCCTGACTCCCTGGAGTCATTAGATAAGTAATAATAGCTAATAGCAATTGTTAATTATGCACCAGGCATTTATCTAAATGCCTTTACATACTTCAACTTATTAGCTCACAGCAAGCACAGAAGGAAGGTGCCATCATTGTCCTCACGTATGCTGGTTATTTGTCTGTTAGCTGTCAGCTTCATTGCTGACTTCCTATGTTCATCTTTATAATGCAGGGGATGTGGAAGCCTGCAAACTGCATGTCATAGGCTGTGATCAGCTGCCTTCTGGTTGGGCTCTGCCAGTGAAAAGCCTTGGGACAGGACTCAAATGCTGGAGGGAAGGAGAAGTTAGATTTTGCATTGTTTTGGTTTTGTTTTATCCCTGCTTTCACGGATGCCTCCCCCAGTGGTGACACATCAGTGGAAGTGCAACTTCTGGCCCCCTGCACAGCTTCAGGGACCATCTGATGGCAGTAACAGCAACTGTACCTCCAAGAAGATCTGAAGCACATGCAGGCTGGGCTTCTGCCAAAGGCTGGTAAGAGCTCCCTGGCCTCTGAGTTTCTCCCTTCTCCCTTTTACTTTTCTACCTCTTCCAAAAGACTGTAACCAACTGCCTGTATTAAATCCCTCTCTGCTGGAAATACCTCCAGTGCAATCTACTTTCTTAACTGGGCACTGATGGGTACACCATTTAATGCACAAGGAGACCCAGGTACAGAGAGGTTCAGTAACTTGTCCCAAGGCAAACAGCTGGCAAGTAACATAAAACACAGATAAAGAAAAAGAAAAAAAAAAAAAACAAGGTATTGAATTAAGTCAAGGTTTCTTAAGTGTGTCACACAAAGCCCTTCGTAATTATCTTCCTCTCTCCATCCATATGCTATGGTCTAGCTGGAAAGTGACACCTAGCAGGAGATTGTGCTTGGTTGTTTTTGTTAATAAATGAAGGAATGAATGCCAGATGTACCATACTTGTATAAAACCCCAGCAGGATATGTGACTGCAGTGGACATTGGATGAATCAGTGAATAAATAAATAATAAACAAATGAATAAACTCCAAGCACACAACAAATAGACCTGGGTAGCAATTTCCTGCCTCTGTGTTCCTCCTACCCTCAGACTCAGAGCCCTAATGCATCCAAGAGACTGAATGTTCACATCTCTTATACAGAGTAAGCATGCAATAAATGCATATTTATTAAACTAATGAAGAGAAGAATCCATCAAAAATGCAATCAATCAAGTCATTGCCCAATGATGTTTAAAATTCTAGTTTATTGAACCACAAAAATCTTCCAGAAAGAAGGCACAGAAGAAAACCTTTACGTTTTCCTAAAATCAAAAACCTCTAATATAACAACCAGCAAACAATTAGACGTTAATGTCTCTAACCAAAAAAAAAAAAAAAAAAAAGTAACCACAGTTACTCTCAGGGGATATCCTGTACGAAAAGGGAAAAAACAATGAGTCATGGATTCTAACCTCCTGTTTATAACCGGGGCCCACAAATGATCTGTTGCTGAAGGAGAAGAAAGCCATTAATCTCCCAACTCAGGGAGCAATTTCATATTTTGAATAAAAATAAACAGCATTAAGGAGGGAAATAAATCAGATATGCAGTAATTAGTTTGAAGGAGCCGGATTTTCCTGCCTAACACTCTCTTTGGAACTTCTGCCTTATCCATCAAAGCAAAAGTGTATCAGATGACATGGAGATTTTCCATTCCCTTTTCAGACAAAATTAGTCAGTTGATCTGAATAGTAATTTGACAGGACCCAGAAGGGAGAGCATGAGTGATGGGATTATAATAAATGCAGAAGAGGATGCTTAATAAACTTTGGTGAAGCCCTGGATCCTGCACTTTTCCTCTCCTACTCTCTGTGTAACTCCTGGTTTATGAAATTGTTCCTTTTTTCTCTGTGAAATCTTAGGAGACTTGGACTTTTTTAAAATAAAGAATCTAAAAGGGACCTTATTTGTTTTCTTACCCAGTATCCTTATTTTAGAGATTTAGAAGGTTCAGCCCAGAAACAATAATTTACTTGCTTAAGTTTCCACAACAAAATCAGCTGAAGCATCAGGATCAAAATCCTGGCCATGTGCCTCCCAGCCCTTTGCCTCAAAATTCAATAAAGACAAAAGTACAAACGAGATTGTGAAGTGGTTCCTTACCGAAGGGCAATCTTGGTTCTCATGCATCACTTTCTGGGTAGGAGCCCCCTTGATATGGTTTGGCTTTGTGTCCCCACCCAAATCTCATCTTGAATTGTAATCCCCATGTGTCAAGGGAGAGACCTGGATTGGATCATTGGGGTGGTTTCCCCTATGCTATTCTCATGATAGTGAGTGAGTTCTCATGAGATCTGATGGGTTTATAAGGAGCTCTTCCCCCTTCACTCACCTCTCTCTCTCTCACCTGCAGCCATGTAAGTTGTGCCTCTTCCCCTTTGCCATAATTGTAAATTTCCTGAGGCCTCCCCAGCCATGGGAAACTGTGAGTCAATTAAACTCCTTTCCTTTATAAAGTACCCAGTCTCGGGTGGGTCTTTATGGCAGTGTGAAAACAGACTAATATACCCTTTGATGTGAAACCACAGAGGAAGGCTGCTCCTCCCTTTTCAGGCTTCCTCTGGCATTTTCCCTCCAATCAGTCACTCTCTCCAGAGTCCTCTGTCACTCATTTGCACCTTATTCTGAATTCTAATGATTAAGTTTTTTTCTCCCCATTATTTGGGAATGTCCTGCTAGCAGTTGTTTTTTCAGGAACAGTTTGGTAACCGATTCATTTGAGGCATAGACAAAATGAGTTTCTCCCGATATGTCTATAAACCCTTGCATAGTTCCCTTTACTATTGTGAATGGAGCTCTGTGAGTAAGTTGTCCCTTTCCCTTTCATCTCCCACCATCCCATCTACCCCACGTGGGTCTATACATCTAAAGTTTAATAACCCTCCAGTGGAAAGAACAGGAAGACATCAAAAGATTAAATATGCTCATCAATGCATTGGTTTCTAATAAAAATACAATAATTCAAAAGCAGAATATAAATGTCCATCATTAATGAACAGCTAAGTAAATAATGATTCATTATTCATACAACAAAAACCTATGTAGCTATTAAAAATAATATAGAGAAGAATATGTATTAACATAAGATATTCAGGGTACATTGACAACATGGTTAATATGAAGATGTTATCAGATAGTAGTTATATGATGTAACTTATTACAGAAAAATGCAACAAGTTGTTACTGGAAAAAAGTATAACATGATAGTCCCAAATATGTGATATAAATATAACTTTTTATTACATTTCATAATATAGTAAACATATTCATTTTGTAAGAAAAACAACACAACGATGTTGTTTTTATTATTTTTAACAAAATATCCAAGCAGTCACTCTGCTTAATTAGACAAGCAATGAACGTAATTATGGCCAAGTGTTCTCTGTGACTGTAAATATTCAGAAGGGGCCTGGGTGGCCCCAAACTTGAGTCACCACTCTACTTTCTTTATTTTACCTCTTGGTTTTTTTTTATTTATGAAGTTTCATTTGAACAGAAGTTTCTAAGGGCGGGTGTGTATATGTGCTTTGTTCTGGTTTCTTTTTGAGTGAGTAGAATGGGTTCTTATCTGTGAACATTCGCTCGTTATGGACAACAGTAGGAACGTGAACAATTATTGAGAGTCTTTGATGTATCAGATGTCATCCTAGGGCTGTATCCAAATGTTATCCTGTTTATTTGTCATTACAGCTCCAAAAAGCAGGTATGACTTCTGCTCATTTTGAAGCATAGGCATGGGGGCTTGCAAAGATGCAGAGACCTGCCCCAGCTCATGCAGGTGGGCAGTGGTGGGCTGAGAGTGGTGAGAACCAGTCCCATCTCCTCCTACCCACTACAAGCAGGCTACCAGTTTGGCTGGGGGTTGTTGGTTGAAGTGTATCCCCCAACACCTGCAACCAAATTCATATATTGAAGCCCTAACTGTGCCCCACCTTAGAGTGTATCTCAGAGTGTAAATTTAATATAATATAACCTTATGTGGAGATAGGGTCTTTACAGAGACAATCAAGCAACAATGGTTAATGAGTGGGCCCTAATCTAATAGGTATACTTAAAAAGACTGGTAAATATAGATACTTAGTAAATATATATACTTACAGGGACTGGTGTCCTTGTAAGTAGAGGAAACACAGACATATCCAGAGGGAAGATGATGTGAAGATACAAGGAGGGGATAGCCGTTGCAGACTAATGAGAGGAGCCTAGGAAAGATTTCTCCTTCTGTTGACTAAAGAAAAAATGAAGCTTTTAAAGAATTAAAGGTAGCTCCATTCAGAAGCCTTACTGAGCACCACAGACTGAGGCCAATAGCCCAAGAGCAGCCCTTTAGAGAGGTCCTATCAGACTGCTCTGAGACAGTATTTAAGCCAATGCCCGTATACAGGTGGTACAGGTGGTGGAGGTTTAATATGGGCAAAATCACATCAAACTTGCCAAGAAGCTACATTAAAGCAGAGTTACATCAAGGTTAACCAGATGTACATCAGAGTACATCTGGTTACAGACTACAGAGGTGTAATCACTATTTCCATCAGAAGTTGTTTTATAAAGTGTAGGAAAAGGCAAAGGCTAGGGCCATTTATCTTTTAAGGAATGTAGTGACTCAGGCAAGAGACGGGGGCGGTGTGCTCTATCCTGTTTTGTCTTCAAAGAATCCTCCCAGAGAGCTGCACTTTGTCCCAGCATCAGGGGCTTTGTGAAATTATGCTAGCAAGCAGAAGTAAGCAAATAACAGCTTTTTGCATCTGCTACTTTGTCTCATACTTCACAACCCTCAAAGGAGCCGAGGCTGCAGACGCCTTGATTTTGGACCTCCAGCCTCCAGAACTGTGAGAAAATAAATTTTTGTTGTTTAAGCCACTCAGTTAATAGTCCACTGTTACGGCAGCCCTAATAAACCAATAAAGTGAGTTACCTGGTGATCATGTGAAACATCAGCTGTGATGACAGAAAGGTGCCCTTAAGAACACAAAACAACTGGGGTCTACTACGTGGAAGCCGAAGGTTGCAAGGAGTGAAATTGCAGGAAAGAAAGAAATGCCAGTAGAAGAGAGGCCCCAGGTGCTCGCTCTGGCAGCACATATACTAAAATTGGAACGACACAGAGAAGATTAGCATGGCCCCTGTGCAAGGATGATACACAAATTTGTGAAGCGTTCTCTATTTTTAAAAGTTAACATTTTTTTTTTAAAAGACAGGAGGTCCCAAGAAGCCCTGCTGCCTCTCTGCCCACCCTGCCCAGGCCAACTCTGCTACCAGGAAGAAATTCACAGGGCCAAATTATTCAGTCACATGTATTGAGGCTGGAAATGCATTATTTAATTTTTTGCAGCAGATGTACCTTTTTAACACTGTTTTGTTTCAGGCTAAAATTACAACATTAAAATTTAATATTCAAACGTTAGCATGAGCTCGCATTTCTTGAATGTCCACCCACCTTTTTCTCCAGCATATGTGGAATGGCAACAGGGGAGGGGTGGGAAGAGGACAAGGCTGTGGCTGCTGGTCTAATCTCTGCATCTGAGTGGCTCTGTGGCCTTGACCACATTGCTCCACTACTCTAGGGTTCGGTTCCCTCCTCTCTCAAATGATGGAAATAACTTGGGTGTTCTAGAAGTCTCCTGCAGCTCAAAGTGTTCCCCAGTCTGTGTATTTCTGGAGACTGGAGGGAGCCAAGAAGTGATGGACAAAAGATGCCTGAGCAGAACTGATACGTATCTGCACTTTTGCCATCATCAGAGGTTGGAGGGGTCTTGGAGAGAGCCATGAACATGAGCGTCTCCAAGTGTTGATAGGTGTGTGGCCTCAGCAGGGTCCCTCCAGACTTTTAGGGAGACAAGCAAATATAAATTCATAGTGGTTGTTCCTATCTTCTCTTGCAAAGGATGAAAGGTAAACATTATATTTATTTTTATTATTATTATTATTTTGCCACTGATTCTTGCTCTGTCACCAAGGCTGGAGTGTAGTGGCAGGATCTTGGCTCACTGCAACCTCCGCCTCCCAGGTTCAAGCGATTCTCGTACCTCAGTCTCCTGAATAGCTGGGATTACAGGTGTGCACCACCACACCCAGCTAATTTTTGTATTTTTAGTACAGACAGGGTTTCACCATGTTGGCTAGGCTAGTGTCGAACTCCTGACTTCAAGTGATCCGCCTGCCTCAGCCTCCCAAAGTGCTGGGATTACAGGCATGAGCCACCATGCCCAGCCTCCTTACATGTATTCTAAAAATTAAAGATTTTCTGACTGCAAAGTCCTGGATTATTTAATGAAGCTTCTGTGACTGTACATGACTGATAGTATGTGTGTGTGTGTGTGTGTATGCCTATGTCACACATGCATGTGCCTCGGTTTCCCTGGTATCCCAAGAAGATTTTTAGTTTTTCTTTGGGGAAATTACACCTTGAAAAGCAGGTACTTCAGAACTCCTTCCTTTTCTGTACTCTGAAGTCCAGCTCTTAATTTCTACTGTTGGTGAGAGTACAAGTCGATGTCACCTGACTTAGTACCTGGGCGTTCTCTCTAGCCTCTCAGGTTGAAAGTCTCCCTGCTGTGACTCATATCCTCACTCTAATCTATGAAGGAGGTTTTTTTTTTTTTTTTTTTTTTTTTTTTTTTTTTTTTTTTTTTTTACTAGACATTAGATAGAGTTAACTTACCTCTCTCCTGGCACCTTCTTGTGCAGGTGCACCAGTCAAATCCAGCAGACTGCAAAAATACTAGACTTTCTCCACTGAAGAGTCAGGTAATGTTGGAAGAGTATCATGGCACAGCAATACTCCTCAGAGCAAACGTTGGCTTTTCAGCTAACTTAGAAGTTCCCTGGAAAATGCTTCTTAAGCTTTAGAGAAGAGAGACGATCTTTTTCATAACATAGCCAAACCAAGGGCGTGACATTCCCTCACCGTCACCATACTCTATTGATTGGAAGTGATACACAGTTTCTGCCCACAATGAATAGAAGAGGTAACTCACTGCAGGTCACATTTAGGTATGTCCACCACACCATTCTTCCCAACATTTTGTAAGACTTCTTGTACATGCCAGGTGTGGTAGCTCACCCTTAAAATCTCAGCACTTTGGGAGGTGAAGGCAGGCACATCACTTGAGGTCAGGAGTTTGAGACCAGCCTGGCCAACATGGTGAAACCTCATCTCTACTAAAAATACAAAAATTAGTCAGGCGTAGTGGTGCACACCTGTAAGCCCAACTACTCGGGAGACTGAGGCAGGAGAATCGCTGGAACCCAGGAGGCAGAGGTTGCAGTGAACCACGATCACGTGACTGCACTCCAGCCTGGGCAACAGAGCAAGACCCTGTCTCAAAAAAATATATAAGGAAGCTTAGTTGGGCATGGTGGCGCACACCTGCAGTCCAGCTACCCAGGAGGCTGAGGCAGGAGGATTGCTTGAGTCCAGGAGTTCAAGGCTGCAGTGGGCTATGATTGTGCAGCTATACTCCAGCCTGGGTGACAGAGCAAGATCTTGTCTCCAAAATAATAATAATAATAATAATAATTGAAAGAATAAAAAAAGATGGGGATAGAGATGAAACAAAATTGGCCATGAGCTGATAATTTTTGAAACTTTGTGTTTAGTTATGCAGTGGGTCACTGTGTTATTCGGCCTACTTTTAAATACATTTAATATTTGCATAATAAAAAATAACTGACAAGAAACAGTGATCAAGTTAGTAATAATCTGTAGCATATTTCAGCAATTGTACATGCCCGGCGCTATGCTAAGTGCCTCATTTACGTCATCTCATTTGATTCTCACAACAGCCGTATCAGAAAGCATTAATAGTGCATTTATAAATCAAAAAGCTGCTTCTCTGATAGGTTAAATGACTTGCCCAAGTGTATCAAGACCAGATGCTGTGTTCTCACTTATGAGTGAGAGCTAAACGTCAACTATATATGGAGGCAAAGAAGGGAACAGCAGACACCGGAGCCTACTTGAGGGTGGGGGGTGCAAGGAGTGTGAGGATTGAAAAACTACCTATTGGGTACTCTACTTAGTACTCGGGAGATGAAATAATCTGTACCTCAAACCCCTCTGACGTGAAATTTTTCTATATAATAAACCTGTACATGTACCCCTGAACCTAAAATAAAAGTTAAAAAAAAAAAATGCCTACAAACTCAAAACAAACCAACAAAGAACAGATGCTGAATCCAAGTCTCCTTTGATTTCAAAGCCCATATTCTTGTTTTGTTGTTGTTGTTGTTGTTGTTGTTGTTTGAGACAGAGTCTCACTCTATTGCCCAGGATGGAGTGCAGTGGCATGATCTCTGCTTACTGAAACCTCCGCCTCCTGGGTTAAAGTGATTCTCCTGTCCCAGCCTGCCGAGTAGCTGGGATTACAGTCATGCACCACCATGCCTGGCTAATTTTTGTATTTTTAGTAGAGACAAGGTTTCACCATGTTGGTCAGGCTGGTTTGGAACTCCAGACCTCAGGTGATCCATCCACCTCAGCCTCCCAAAGTGCTGGGATTACAGGCGTGAGCCACCACACCCAGCCTCAAAGCCCATATTCTTAGTTACTATTTCAAGTTAAGTCAGCAAGTATAGGTTAAGTGCCTATATGAAGCACTGGAAAGGTGACAATCAGAAGATGTGATGTTTGGTCTCAAGGAGATCAAGGCTGAGAAAATATTTATCATTGCAATTCTGGCCTTGGATCAACCACTTACAAATGAGGAGAGGCAAGTTATCTCAACACACTAGACCTTAGGCCCTTTACCTGTTTGATGAGATCATAGAATCCATCCTACAAGTCACAGAGGACAGTAGAGAAGATCAAATGAAGTCACATAAATAAAAGCCACGAGGAACAGTAAAGGGCTGTTTAAGTAAAAAGGACAAAATGAAACAACAGTAATGGCAATATTGTGGTTGAAGATAAAAAGCCTTTAGCCTACGTAGAAGATTTTTAGTGTTCTAAACCAAGCTGTCCTAAGCCCTGTGGTTTTTGCCTCATGAAATCTCCTCAACAAATTCATGTATAGTGAGGCTGGCCCTAAGAGCACCCAGGGCAGTGACATTTCAGAGGCATTGTAGAGAAGCTCGGTCATCACATTGCAGTGTCTTCCTTTCCAGGACTGTGCTTAGCACACAGCAGAGCCACATATGGGGACCGGGAATTATTTCTGATGTAGTTATTGGGAAATTGTGACAATGTATACTAATAAGGTGACAAGAACAGATGGTGTCAGATGCACATTAATCTTTAGCCTGATGTCCTTCATGATGTCCAACCTCCAGTTTCGTCTCCTGCCACAGTCATCCCCCACATGTACACTCTTCATACTGGTCTGACTCAAAATGCAGATTCCAGGACCCAGGCTATGTCACTGCCTTCTTACTCACAATTCTCATACCAAAACACCCTTCCTCCTCCCCTGGTCTGAATCTTATTTGTTTTTGAGATTTAAGTCAGGTCCTTCTTAGGAAGATCTCCCTGATTCAGATCCAAGTTGAATGATGATAACCCTCCTTTGGCTTCCATAAAATCTTACAACTTCCAAACTGTGTTTTATTAATAGCTGTCTAGTTTAGCACTATGTCAGGAGCTATTGAGGGCAGGGCTGGGCACGGTGGCTCACAGCTGTTATCCTAGCACTTTGAGAGGCCAAGGTGGGAGGACTGTTTGAGGACACCTCAAGCCCACCCAGCCTAGGCAATAAAATGAGACCTTGTCTGTACAAAGAACAAAAGATTAGTTGGGCGTGGTGACGTGCACTTGTAGTCCCAGCTACTTGAAAGGCTGAGGCAGAAGGATTGCTTGACCCCAGATCGAGGCTGCAGTGATCCATGATGGTGTCACTGCACTCCAATTTGAGCAACAGAACAAGACCCCATCCCCCCAAAAAAGCTATTGAGGGTAGTAGCTTATTTTCATTGCTCTATCTCTAGTGCCTACAGGAGAGCAGAGCACACAGTAGGTACTTGGTGTGATTACTTATTGAATAAAAGGATGGTATATCACAGAAAATAATTAACCTATTTCCCCTTTTAAGGGTGATGGTTCTTTATCACTAAGGGTTCTTTGTTGAGTGCTACATTGGTTGTGAGTGTGCAAACATGGAAATGGCTGCCTCAGATCTACACTGTTCATCGTAATTAAGAGGAAAGAGATTTGGAGGAGCAAAAAATCAGAAATGGCGGAAGAGGAGTCCTCAAGGGCATAGCCATTTTATTTTTTGTAAGGCATGGGCATGGTAGCTCAGGCCTGTAATCCCAGCACTTTTGGAGGCTGAGGCAGTCAGATCACTTGAGATCAAGAGTTTGAGACCAGCCTGACCAACATGAAGAAACCACGTCTGTACAAAAATACAAAACTTAGCTGTGCTTGGTGGCGCATGCCTGGAATCCCAGCTACTAGAGAGGCTGAGGCAGGAGAATCGCTAGAACCGAAGAGGCGGAGGTTGTAGTGAGCCGAGATCGCGTCAATGCACTCCAGTCTGACGACAGAGTGAGACTCTGTCTCAAAATAAAATAAAATAAAAACATAGATCAACTTTGAAATATCATTGGCTTAATGAAATGAAAGTTTATTTCTCACTCATATGAAGTTCACTTCTCATTTATTTCTCACCCGCCTAAGCCTCCAAAAGATGAGTCTGACAGCAAGGGGTAGAGGCGAGGATTGCTGTTTGGATTTGATTGACTCACACAGTCATACTGGGAGCCAAGTTGGTAGAGGGTTCAGTACCAAGAGTGCCTGAGCGTCAATATCCAGCCAGCAGGGGGAGAAAGAGAGAGAGAAGATTGTCCATGGGAAGTTTTCATGGGTCAGGCCATGTCACTTTTACCCATGTTCCATTGGGTAAACTCAGCCCTACGGTTACATCTAACGGCAAAGGGATCTGGGAAATGTAGTCTAGCTACGTGCCCAAGAGAAAGAGAAAATCACCTTTGTGGAACACATAGTAATTTCTACTGCAAAGGTTGAGAGGTGGGGAATGTCAAAAATGAAAAAAGCAAAGGTAACGTAGGAGGGAAAGAGGGGAAGAAAGGCTAAGGGAGGAAGGGAGAAGATAGGAAGCAAAACAGCATGGAGGAATCTGAAGGAGTTTGCGATAAGTAGTGTTATACAACCTCTACTCTAGTGTGCTGAAAACAACCTTCAGTGTACTACATTGTTTAGTAATGATTGTGAGTAGATATAGTTGGGAAGGAACTAGCACTGAAGAATAAGGACAACGCTAACGTGTGGGTGATAGAATGAGCTATCAACTCAATTGCTTGCTTCCTCCAATGATGATTTCATTTATCGAAACATGACTGACAACTCCTTTTGGATAACTGCCTCCAGAAGCAATTCCGAGCCTTCCAAGAAAATCTTCGACTTTTTAAAAAAGGAAAGGTCACTAAATTTAGTCCCTAGTAATGGCATTGCCAAGATTAAGGCCCAGTCTGTAAATCCTGTTGTCTCTCTACTCTACTAGTGGAGTTAAATGTGAGAGAAGAAAATGTGAACCCTGAGCCATTCGGGAACTGAGAAGCTTTTATTTCTCTCATGCCTATTATGCACTTGCTTGCTTTCACTAAAACCTCCTAACCTCTCAGTAAGGTATCATTATCTCCCTTGACAGATGAAAAGGCTAAAATTACCAGGGCCACATCGCTGGTAAGTGGCAGTACTAGGAATAAGAATTCAGACTGCTGATTGCATCAACAACATAACAAAATTTAACATTTATTTATTTAGCATTTCCTATGTGCCAAACAGAATACTAAGAACTTTACCTGCATTATTGAATGTTAATCCTCAAGACAAACCTATGAGAAGTACTAGTAGTATCCCCATTTTGCAGATGAGGAAACTAAAATAGAACAGGCATTGTTTATCCAGGTGTTCTTAAGCTTCTGACGGTAGGGCTAGTATTTGCACACAGGTGTTCTGACTGTGAGTCCGTTGGACTAGCCTCCTCTCCTCACTGTCCTGCCCAAGCTCTGTCAATTACACCCCACTGCTTCCTGAAACCATATTTACTGTATGCAACCCCCCCACCTGCCCCAAGAAGAGAATATATTTTGGAGTCTCTATGTCTCAGAAGATCACTTTGAAGTCCCTTTCATATGAGTGACCAACTATCCTGGTTTGACTGGAACTATTCCAATTTGGCTCTTAGAGTCTCTCCTCCTGGGAAACTCTTCAGTCCTGAGCCCACTGAGACTGTGGTCACCCTATTTCCCACTCTGAAATCTGTGAGTTTATACACTTTATGCAAGACTCTCTGTTCTACCCTGGAAAGAGAAGGATCAATTGTGCACCCCCTCAGAATTTCACCTTTCCTCTCAATTAGTCAGACTTAAGTCATCTACCCTGTGTTTCTCCTTTTAACCTACTCCTATAGCTGCCTAAGAAACATATGTGAAAAATTTGACACCCTTGGCAGAAATGAGGGTCCATAATATACTTCATGGGTTATGCAGTTTTATCGTCCATGAAGACTTTAATGAGAGGTCATTCTTCATTTTCAGTAAGTCATCTAAGCAGTGCATTTGAGACTGGCTACCACTAGGAATCAGCAAGTCGCCCTATGGCCGGTGCTGTTTCTGAACCAAGAGAACTAAGAGAAACTATAGCCAGAAGTTGAGGTAAGAAGCACATAGTGAGAACCGGGACAACTTTTCCAAAGACTACATATCTTTAAACACTGAGGCATAATCCTAGATTCTTGATTCAAATGTGGCACAGGAGTAAGTTAGTTTTAGAGATGTCATAGTCTGAAATAAGAGCATGTTAGCAGGGCATCTGTAGAGGAGAGGTTTGCCTGGGTGGGATCTGAAATAAGAACAAAAATTCACCATTACCATTAACCAGCTGCCTCACTTTCCTTTAATTTCATGTTAGGGTTTTGTTTCTTTAGCTTGCCACCCATAACAAAGTATGTCACCCCAGGATCTTTTTTTTTTCTTTGGATATGGTATCTAGCTCTGTCACCCAGTCTGGAGTGCAGTGGCACAATCTCAGCTCACTTCAACCTCCGTCTCCTGTGTTCAAGTGATTTTCCTGCCTCAGCCTCCTGAGTAGCTGGGATTACAGGCGCCTACCACCACATCTGGCTAATTTTTGTATTTTTTTAGTAGACATGGGGTTTCACTATGTTAGCAAGGGTGGTCTCAAACTCCTGATCTCATGATCCACCCACCTCGGCCTCCCAAAGAGCTGGGATTACAAGTGTGAGCCACCGCGCCCAGTCCATCCCGGGGTCTTAATCAGCAATAACGAAGTACCACAAATAGAGTGTTTAATCAATGCATTTTTTTCTCACAGTTCTGGATACTGGAAATACCAGGATCAGGGTACCAGTACGGTTGGGTTCTGGTGAGAGCGTTCTTGCTGGCTTGCTGATGGTGGCCTTCTTGCTGTGTGCTCACATAATGGCGAGAGAGAAAGAGCTCTGGTAACTCTTTAAGGTCCCTAATCCCATCATGGGGCCCAACTCTCATGACGTCATCTAAATCTAATTATTTCCCATAGGTCCCACCTCCAAACACCATCACACTGGGGGCCTAAAATTCAACATATGAGTTGGGATAGGGATTAGCACAAATATTCAACCCATGACACCCTGTGTCAGGAGCCCCAGAGCATTCTTTGCTCCTGTCAGTAGCAAGCCCCTACCTGTGCAGACTCATCCCAGACCCAGTGACAGATAATGCTCTTGTTCAAGGGGGAAAGCAGTTTTAATAAGCTTTACATCTTGAGATAATTTTAAATTAAATATTAAATTTATAAAACAATGTTAAAGATTAACTTGACAATTGTAAAGATAATGGAGCACTCTTATACTCCTCGCCCAATATCCTTTATTGTTGATATCTTCTGTTACCGTGGCATGTTTGTCAAATCTAAGAAACCAACAGTGGTACACTGTTTTTAATGGGACTTTAGATTTTCTTTGAATTTGACCATTTTTTCCCCCACAAATGTGCTTTTTCTGTTCCAAGAAGCAATCCAGGATAGCACATTGTACCTAGTTGTCACATCTCTTGAGTCTCCTCTGATCTACATTGAGATGGACTTTACAATGTCAGTCTTTACTTGTTTCTGATTACCTTTACAGTTTTGAAGAATATGAGTTAAGTGTTTTGTTGAATGTCCCTCACTTTGGGTTTGTCTGGTGAAAAACACAGCTTTTATTTAGCAATAGATCAGCCTAGATTTTGGTTCTAATCTGACCAGATGATCTATAACATAAATAGGATCCTGCCTCATTTCTGTGAAGAAGCACCTGCTTTATATATAAATGTCTATAATTGACTATTGTCTCTCTATCCTTAGTCTCTCAGTAATGGAGAGTAGCATTAGAGCCATAAAAATCTAGATTCAAATCTTGACTTCAAATATATAACTTTGATCTAGGGCAAATCATTTAACTTCTATGAGCCTTGGTTTATTTTTTAACATAAGAATAATAAAATGTTGACTTTATGGTACTGTTGTGAAGATTAAATCAGCTATGTATGTAGCACTTAGGATATTATATAGCACATGTGAATGTTTCATGAGTATCAGTTTCCTTCCCCTACATTTGTTCTTTTTAGTCACCCCAGAGTCTGCCTCTGAATATCATCTGTTGCCATTTGTTCATAACAAGAACATATGAAAAACACAGACTGGAGTTACTGCCCAGCTCACAATATCCTCGGTATCCTAGTCTGTGCAATTCATTCCTGTCTCACAGTAACTATATTAGTCTATTTTGTGTTGCTATAAAGAAATACCGGAGACTTGGTAGTTTATAAAGAAAAGAGGTTTAATTGGTTCACGGTTCTGCAGGCTTTACAGAAAGCATGGCTCTATCTGCTGGGCTTCTGAGGAGGCCTCAGGAAGCTTTCAGTCAAGGCAAAAGGTGAAGGGGGAGCAGGCGTGTCACATAGAGGGAGCAAGGGAGGAGGTGCCAGGCTCCTTTAAACAATCAGATCTCATATGAACTAACAGAGTGAGAATTCACTCTTCACCAAGGGAATGGCACTAAGTCATTCATGAGGGGTGTTCCCTCCATGATCCAAATCCCTCCCACCACGTCCCACCTCCAATACTGGGCACCACTTTTCAGCATGAGATTTGGAGGGGGACAGATATCTAAACATATCAGTAACAAACCCTGTCTCCCTGGTTATAGGAGGAACATATGACCTAAGTGGGCCAATTATAGGGCCTCACTTCTTCGGTTATATGGATTCATCCAAACCCAGCCAATTAGAATCCTTCCCTATAATTTTTTTCCTCACTAGAGTTGACAAAAGAAAGTTATCGACTGGGTGCAGTGGCTCACGCCTGTAATTCTGGCACTTTGGGAGGCCGAGGCAGGCGGATCACCTGATGTCAGGAGTTCAAGGCCAGCCTGGCCAGCATGGTGAAACCCTGTCTCTACTAAATATGCAAAAATTAGCTGGGCATGGTTGTGGGCACCTATAATTTCAACTACTCGGGAGGCTGAGGCAGGAGAATTGCTTGAACCCAGGAGACGGAGGTTACAGTGAGCCGAGATCACCCCACTGCACTCCAGCCTGGGAGACAGAGCAAGACTCTGTCTCAAAAGAAAACAAAGAAAGGAAGGAAGGAAGGAAGGAAGGAAGGAAGGAAGGAAGGAAGGAAGGAAGGAAGGAAGGAGAAAGAAAAAGAAAGAAAGAAAGAAAGGAAGGAAGGAAGGAAGGAAGGAAGGAAGGAAGGAAGGA
>NC_045440.1:130090467-130141751 GCF_002776525.5 Piliocolobus tephrosceles
AGGAAGGAAGGAAGGAAGGAAGGAAGGAAGGAAAGAAAGAGAGAAAGGAAGAAAGAGAAAGGTAAGGAACCAGGTCCAAAAGTCTCCTAAGAGTGCTGAGGGAAGAGAGTCTGATTTTGAGGACTACACCAAGAGAAGCTAGAATAAGTTTGCAAAGTGCAGTGGCTATTAGCAAGGACTTTGGAGTCTTATAAACCGCCACTGAAATCCAGTCTCACTACTTTATAGCTGTGTGACTTTGAGCAAATATCTAATCACTCTGACTTGCTTTTCAGGGAGGTAATAATAGCAAATTCCTTACAGGGTGATTCAAATAGCGGTTGAATTATCAGAGCAAAATAATTATCATTATACAGTACTTTGGTATTTAACTCAATAAATCTTTGAGTAGCTGTGAGTACCTATTGAGATACAGTCCCCATCACCGTAGTGCTGGACGTATCCCATTCCCCAGTTCATATCCATTCTCCATCCTTCTCCTCTGTGCCTGGCTGGTCGGCCTATCTGCATATATCAATGGATTTGTTGCCATTTGGCTCACAATTGTCTTTGGTCAATTATAAATGCCAGCAGAAGAAAGAGGGAGAGATGGGGAGGAGGTGGCGTATTTATTTTCAGATTGACACCTGAAGATGCCATCTCCTTCCCCTTCGATCCCCTTCGAGTTTCACTAGGGTCAGGAAGCTTCTCCACAGAGCCCTCTCTGTCTCCAGGTTTATAGAGCACTCTCTCCTTCTTTTTCTGGGATCTAGGAGTGATCAAAGGAATTTGCTCTTCCTATCCCTGGTGCTGCCTCTTCTCTTGGGTTCCTTATATGCTACTCACATTATAGACAAGGTTAAACTCTCTTCGAATGATACAAATCTGAGGGTGGGGTCTCCTCCCAGTACTCTGACAGATACCACTTCCTCCACTTTGCCTTAGATAATACGTCCCCCAAGAGAGGGCCAGAGTCCAGTTCTGAGTCCTTTGTCTTCTGGCTGGAGTCTCTGTTGGTAGGATGACTGAGAATGAAATTCTAGTTAAAATAAATTATCCTGGGGAGGGGAGGTCAGATCCTGGAGGAATGAAAAGGAATGTGTGGCAGAATGATTTTAACCCCCAAGATGAGCACACCCTAAGGAGAAAGCTGAGAACAATAACTAGGGACCACGTCCATCAATTCTTCTGCCTCTCCAAATCAACCTTCCATATCTTCCTCCCTGACTAGATCCCCAGATCCTCCCACCCAGGACTCCTGAGGGCAGATCTGGGACTACACTGGCTCTGGGGGGCTACAGATGACTAATGAAGAGCAGAACAGATGTTCAACTTCACTAGGAATCTGAGAAAAAGAAATTAACTACAATAATTGTTTTAAACAAGAGAAGAGGCCAGGCGCAGTGGCTCACGCCTGTAATCCCAGCACTTTGGGAGGCCGAGATGGGCGAATAATGAGGTCAGGAAATTGAGACCATCATGGCTAACACGGTGAAACCCCGTCTCAACTGAAAAAATACAAAAATTTAGCCAGGCGTGGTGGCGGGCACTTGTAATCCCAGCTACTCGGGAGGCTGAGGCAGGAGAATGGTGTGAACCTGGGAGGCGGAGCTTGCAGTGAGCCGAGATGGCACCACTGCACTCCAGCCTGGGTGAACAGAGCGAGACTCCGTCAAAACAAACAAACAAACAAACAAAACAAAACAAAAAACAAGAGAAGAATGCTTTCTAAGCCAGGGCACATGGTTAGATTCAAAATTTTAATGCAGAGACTTCTGGTTTCACCTCAGAATATAGAGGGCTAGAAAGAACATTGCTCCCACCCTTCCAACAAGAGACAAGCTGGACAAGTTGCACATTAAAAACTCTTCTTGAACCCATTAAAGAACTGAGGGCAAGAGGCTAACCTGAAATCTGAGGAGAAATGAGCAATAACAGAATAAAAACAGGACCCAAACATTTGCTCATTTGTTAACTCAGGGCAGATGCCATGTAAGCTGGTAAGAAGATTCAGTTAAAATCACATGTGTAAAACATATGCATATATTATGTGAATATGATCATATAGTATGTAACTGGCTCTATAGAGAGACAGGTATATACATGCACATAAATGTGCATATATTCACACATGCATACACATGGTGCATAAATATTAATTTGACTTAAGAATAATGTAAATTATACCATGCTTAGTTCATTTCACAATGTGGGTTTAATAATTCTCCTTTAGTCCTTTATTACATGTGTTCTTTTTTAAAAATTTTTAAATACTTCAAACTTATATAAAATTACAGACAGTAAGACAAACGTTCACAGGGTACCCACTCCCAGATTAAATAAATAAATGCTAACAAATGCAACCTCACACATTTGCTTCCCTTTCTCTCATTGAGGCAGATCCAGAGACTTGAGGCCCACCAGACTTCCAGGGGCCCAGGACGATGTCCGTTTGTCTTTGCTGTCTATGTCCACCTCTCTATACCTGGAACATCATTGCCCACATTCTCCCCTTGTTCAGCAATCCATGCCCTTCCTCTCCAAACGGAACCCAGCGTGGTGAAAGACAACATCACAGTTCGTTTTTGCTTCACTCAGAGCTATTGAGTTTTGTTTTTGTTTGTATGTAAGAAAAATTCTGCTTTGAGCCTCAGAATTGAAATAGAAATTGGCCTGTAACCACACTAAAAGTGTGTGCACCCTGTCACACAAAGGCCTTAATAATAAAAGCTCTGTTCTTTGAAGCCCTGATATGTACTAATTCATTTACTATATTATTATGTATTTGTCTTCCCAGGAACACTGTGAGACTCTGGGGTGAGCTTGCATTTGCAGACAGGAACTGAAGGCCTGGAGAGGTTACACTCACCCAGGTGCAGTTGCCCAGCATGTGAAAGAGGAGACATTCTAAACCCTGCACTTAAAATAAATAAATAAATAAAGTTACAGACTGTCTTTTATTTTGCAATATCTAGGTTAGTTCCCTATAGGCCTTTTCTATGTTCCAGATAGCTGAGGTTGAGAGGTACATGACTTCCAAATTAGTGGGGAAAAGTGGGACTACTTTATTAAATGGATGTTTTTTACAGCAAGGTCTTTAATTCCTAGATGTAATTTTTATTTTATTTTTTCACTTAGATATAGGAAGGGTACAGCAGACCTTCTTTACTGTTAATACCTCTCTTAAGTCAGTGACTTCAAAGCAGCACCTGACACTGTGATTTTGAATGCATGTGATTCCCTGGGGAGGGCTCTCAGGAGGGAGGATACGCAGGAGGTAGAATGGGAAGGTGGCTAAACTGGATGTGATCTCAGCTGGAGTCTAGCCCAAACTTGATTGCACAGGGAGCTCTGGAGCATGAAATATACCTACCAAGTTTGTTTCCACTTTGAAACAAGGGGGCTACCCTCTGTAGATGATGAGACCACCTTCCCACAGCAGCTGGGGAGTTTGTGCAGGAGCCAACTAAAGAAAGTCTGGAGAGGGAACCCACATCCCAGCTCCACTGTCCTCAAATGTTTGAAGGATTGACTGATGAGGGCTATCAGCAGCTATTTGCATTATTATAGAAAGACACATATGAATAATTAAAAGGTTTGGATTGGCACCATAGAAAACTCATTATCATTTAGATAATTAGACACATAGTACCAGGAGACTGAGCATAGGGAGGTAGGAAGGCTGGTCTTAAATGGTTAATTTCTTCTAGCACATGCAAAACCATTAAAGTGAGAGTGAGGTTTGGTTGATGGCTGACTACCTTCAGAACCTTCTGCTGTTCTTTCTGATGACGTCTTCGTTGAGGCCCCACTGCTAGCCTTGAGATTGCTGATTTCAAGGCACTTTCAAGACAAAAATAAAAATTCCATTTTCTTTCTGCAGGAGATGACTGTGTGCTCCCTTTGAGCTGGCCCAGGGGGAGCATTCAAAATACACTGCTGATAGTAAATGGAATTTTTCAGTTATTTAAATTGCAATTCACCCCTGAAAACTCCATTTTATCAAAAACTCCTGGTTAATACAGTTTTTCATTCTCAGGTCTTCTTCCCCAACACATAGGCAGGGAATGCAGGAGCCCAGAAGGAGACCAGTTCAGAGCAAAGTCCCTTAAAGAGGCCTCGGGTACTAATGGCCTCAATGTCTGCCTTGTAACAAACAAAACACAGATCTTTAACCTGGCAGGCAGGTGTGGGGGCAGAACAGAGGCCACCCTACTTAGATTCAGAAGAATTACCTTGCCTCTTCCTAGCTATGTGCCCATGAGCAAGCCATTTCCCCCCCACTCCCCAGAGTGTGAGCAGATCCTGTGAATATGATAAGATGGTCATTCCCATGATTAGTTTATATGATATAAGACTTGATTTAGGAATGAATTAATGGCATTCGTAGTGACTTGGATGAGATTGGAGACCATTATTCTAAGTGAAGTAACTCAGGAATGGTAAACCAAACATCATATGTTCTCACTCATAAGTGGGAGCTAAGCTATGAGGATGCAAAGACATAAGAATGACGAAATGGACTTTGAAGACTCAGGGGGAAAGGGTGGGAAGGGGGTGAGGGATAAAAGACTACAAATTGGGTGCAGTGTATAATGCTCAGGTGATGGGTGCACCAAAATCTCACAAATCACCACGAAAGAACGTACTCATGTAACGAAACACCACCTGTTTCCCAATAACCTATGGAAATAAAAAATTAAAAAAGAGAATTGGCTGGGCAGGGTGGTGATGCCTGTAATCCCAGGCATGACCTGGGAGGCTGATGTGGGTGGATCACCTGAGGGTCAGGAGCTCAAGACCAGCCTGGCCAAGATGGTGAAACCCTGCCTCTACTAAAAATACAAAAATTGGCTGGGCGTTGTGGCTCACACCTATAATTTCAGCTCTCAGGAGGCTGGGGCAGGAGAATCGTTTGAACCTGGGAGGCGGAGGTTGCAGTGAGCCTAGATAGCACCCTCACTCCAGTCTGGGCAACAAGAGCAAAACTCCAGCTCAAAAAAAAAAAAAAATTGATTTTATCCGACTACAGAGAGATTCTTCCTGCTCACTTTGAATAAATAATCTGCCAGGTCATATTAGATACTAAGGAAGGCCTCCAGGAGCTTAGATTAACTGCCAGCCATCAGCAGCAGAAAAACAAGGGCCCCAGTCTTACAACAGCAAGGAAGTGAATTCTGCCAACAACCTGACTGAATATGAAAGGAGATTCCTGGGCTCTAGAAGAGAACACAATTTAACATAAATATTGGGTTAAACCTTGTAAGACCATGAGCAGAAAATCCAGTTACTCTGCATCCAGATTTTTGACCTACACAAAATGAGATAATAAATGGGTGATATTTCAATGGTTCAGGTTGTGATAATTTGTTATGTAGCTTTAGAAAGCTACTATACAATTGGTTGTTCTGAAGACACATGTAAAGGACCTCCAAAATTCACTCTGCAGGAAAACAATGAGAACACTGTCAAAATCAGCTTTTCAATGGATTAAATCAATTACCATAAATGTTCAAAGAACTAGAAGAAACTATATGTAAAGAATTGAAGTAAGAAAACATGTCACCAAATAGAGATTATCAATAAAAAAACAGAAAATATTTTTAAAAGAACGAACTAAAAATTCTGAGAGTTGGAAAGTACAATAACTAGAATAAAAAATTAATTGGAAAGACTCAACTGCAGAGCTGAGCAGACAGAAGAAAGAATCAGTGAACTTGAAGACAAGTCAATTGAGATTACTCACTGTATTATAAAAAACAAGAAGAATAAAGAATAAGTGAAAATAAACAGAGCTCAGAGACATCATTCTATGAGGCCTTCATTATCCTGATATCAAAAGACAAAGCTGTCATAACAAAAAAAAATCACTATCCCATATTAATATAGATGAAAACTTTTCAGAAGAGTAGTAATAAAATGAATCCACTAACATATCAAAAGGATCATACACTATGAGCAAGTGTATATGCCAGGAATGCAAGGTTGGTTTAACATACAAAAATCAATTGATGTAAAGGAGCATATTAATAAACTGTAAAGTTTGAAAACCACATAATCATGTCAAAAGCAAAAAATATTTTATAAAATCCAACATCCTTTGATAATAAAAACACTCAAAAAATTAAGAATATAAAGGAATTTCCTCAACTGATAAAGGGCATCTATGAAAAACCCACAATTCTTATCTTAATAATGAAAGGCTGAAAGTTCTTTCCCTAAGTTCAGAAACGAGACAAGATGTCCACTCTTTTCTTTTCTTTTCTTTTTTCTTTTTTTTTTTTTTTTTTTTGAGACAGTGTTTTGCTCTGTCACCCAGACTGGAGTGTAGTGGCACAATCATGACTCACTATGCAACATTAACCTCAAGTGGTCATCCTGCATCAGCCTCCCTAGTAGCTGAAACCATAGGCCCATGCCACCACGCCTGGTGAGCTGTTTTTTGTTTTGCTTTCTTTTGTTTTTTGAGACAGTTTTGCTCTGTTGCCCAGGCTGGAGTACAATGGCGCAATTACTGCACCCTCCACCTCCCAGGTTCAAGTAATTCTTGTGCCTCAGCCACCAGAGTAGCAGGGATTACAGGCATGCACCACCACGCCAGGCTAATTTTTGTATTTTTAGTAGAGATGGGTTTTCACCATGTTGGCCAGACTGGTCTCAAACTCCTGGCCTCAAGCAATCCACCTGCCTTGGACTCCCAAACTGCTGGGATTACGGGCACTAGCCACTGTGCCAAGCCTTGTTTGTTTTTTTTTTTTTTGTTTCTGTTTTGTGTGTGTGTGTGTTGTTGTTGTTTTCTTTTGTTTTGTAGAGATGAAGTCTCCCTATGTTGCTCAGGCTGGTCTCAAACTCCTGGGCTCAAGTGACCCTCTGGCCTTGGCTTCCAAAAAAATGTTGGGCTTATACGTGTGAGCCACCATGCCTGATCAATCCACTCTTGCAACTTATATTTAATATTGTGCTGAAAGTTCTTGCCAGTGGCCAGGTGCGGTGGCTCATGTCTTAATCCCAGGACTTTGGGAGACTGAGGTGGGTGGATCACCTGAGGTCAGAAGTTCGAGACCAGCCTGGTCAACATGGTGAAACCCCATCTCTACTAAAAATACAAATATTAGCCAGGCATGATTTTGCACGTCTGTAGTGCCAGCTACTTGGGAGGCTGAGGTGTGAGAGTCACTTGAACCTGGGAGGTGGCAGGTGCAGTGAGCTGTGATCACACCACTGCACTCCAGCCTGGGCAACAGAGTGATACTCCATCTAAACAAAACAAAAAACGTTCTTGTCAGAGCAATTAAACAAAAGAAAGAAAGAGAGAGGAAAGAAAGAAAGAGAGAAAGAGAGAAGAAAGAAAGAAAGAGGGAGAGGAAAGAAGGAAGGGAAAGAATCCGGATTAAAAAGAAAATAGTAAAACTATCTCTATTTACAGGATAAATAATCTTGTTTGCAGAAAGTCCTAAAAGATCAACTTAAAAATATATTAGAATCAGTAAATAAGTTCAGCAAGATTGCAAGATATAAAATCAGCAAACAAAAATCAAATGTATTTCTATACACTTAAGATGAACTCTCTGAAGATGAAATTAAGAAAACAATTCCATTTATAATAGCATTGAAAAGTATAAAACACTTATGAATACACTTAACAAAATAAATACAAGACTTGTACAGTGAAAATTAAAAAACACCACTGAAAGAAAATAATCAATAAATGGAAAGACACCCCATGTTTATGGATTGTAAGACTTAATACTGTTAAGATGGCAATGTTTTCCAATCTAATTTGCAAATTCAATGCAATCCCTGTCAAAATCCCAGCTGGTATTTTTTTGCAGATATTGACAAACCAATTCCAAAATTAATATGGAAATGCAAGAGCCACAGAATAGCCAATACAATTTAAAAAACAAGAACACACTCCCTGGTATCAAAACTTAACAAAACTATAGAACTCAAGACAGTAAGAAACTGGCATGAGGACAGACATAAAGATAAATGTAATAAAATTAAGATTCCAGAAATAAACCCAAATATTTAAAGTCAATTTAACTTTGACAAGAGTACCAAGACCTTTCAATGGAGAAAGAGTCGTGTTTTCAACAAGTAGTACTGGGACAACTAGATATCCACATACAAAAGAATAAAATTGGACCCCTACTTAATACCATATACAAAAGTTAACTCAAAAGTGTCCATAAATCTAAATGTAGGGTCCAAAATTATACAACTCTTAGAAGAAAATTTAGGAGTAAGTCTTCATAGCCTTAGATTAGGCAATCAATTCTTAGATATAATACTGAAAACATAAAAGATAAAATAAAAAATTAACTAGACTGCATCAAACTTTTAAAATATTTTGCATCAAAAGATACCATCAAATAGTAGCATTATTTATAATTGCCAAAATGTAGAGGGAACTAAAATATCCATCAACTGATAAATACGTAAACAATATGTAGCATGTACATGCAATGGAATTCTTATTAAGCCATGAATTTTACTCTTAGAAAAGATGAACTTTATGATATATTGGTTATATCTCAATAAAGCTGTTACTTAGAAAAGAAAAAGAAAACAATATAAAGCCCATAAATGTAAAAGGCTTATCCCATTCCTACCGAGTTTACCTTCTGTCATTACCAGTCATTTGTACTTAGCGGGGATTTGCATAAAGAGCCAATTGAGTACAGGTGCAAGAGAAGACAGAGAGAGCCCTGAAGAAGAAAAATGCTAGATCGCTAACTTCAAGGTTTGCTCTAGGAAGTTAAAACCTGCTTCTGACACTAGAAAACTAACCTTTCTTATAACGACAAGAAAAAAACCAGAACTACCTACCTTAAGAGACCTGAACAACACTGAGCAAACATTTATTGAAAGTCTATGGCCAGGTGCGGTGGCTCATGCCTGTAATCCCAACATTTTGGGAGGCCGAGGTGGGCAGATTACCTGAGGTCAGCAGTTTGAGACCAGCCTGGCCAACATGGTGAGACCCTGTCTCTACTAAAAATACAAAAATTAGCCATGTGTTGTGGTACACGCCTGTAATCCCAGCTACTTGGGAGGCTGAGGCAGGAGAACTGCTTGAGCCTGGGAGACGGAGGTTGCCATGAGCCGAGATCATGCCACTGCACTCCAGCCTGGCCAACAGAGTAAGACTCTGTCTCAAAAAAAAAGAAGGTCTACTATGTGATGGTCATATTACTAATTATTTGACTTCAGGAGAGTTCTTGAACACCCTACCTAAGACTTACATGGATTACTAAGGATATAAAATGCTACTTCTGGCTTTACTGATTTTCCTTAACTTTAAGTGGTTTATAACTTGTCTACTTTGTGCCAGATATGTGCCTTGCCATTCAATTTCTTCCCAAATCTAGAGAAAGTAGTATTCCTGGACCTGCTTAACAGATGGAGAAACAGATCAATCTCCTGCCCAAGGTCATGGAATCAATGTCTAGACTTGAACCTCAATCTTATAACGAAGATAGATGCTTTTCCCCACTGCTGCCTCTGCTTCTTGTCATTATTTTGGGGTTTCTGCTGCTACTAGAGAGAGATGCATGATAACAAGCATAGCCCTCTAGTGAGATGTTCCCTGATATTTTGGTCCAATTTCTGAAACAAAAGTTAGGTGGCCCCGTCAACTTGTGAGCATCTCCAGGAAAAGGGATGAATCTGAGGATGGGGCTATTTCCTTTGATCTTGATCAGCTAATGCTGGGCAACAAATCACTCCATAATCCAGTAACTTGAAAAAATAAACATTTATTTCTCACCTGTGGATCTGAGGGTCAGCTCCAATTTGCTGGGCTTGAGTAGACTTCAGACTCTAGTCTGTATACTGGGCTTAGGTCTGTGCTATTTGCCTCCATATTCTCTTTGGACCAGCAGCCGCCCAGTGTATGTACTTCTTATGTAGGATTGTGAAAGAGAAAGATGCCAACCAAAGACTGAGAGCACATTTAGGTCTCACATCACATTTATTAACATTCTATTGGCCAAAGTATGTACTTTAAATAAGCCAGTGATAATGGGTAAGGAAATATGCTCAGCCCACTATAGTGCACTGCAAGATCACAGGATGGCAGAGGGAAGAGAATAGAGAACAATAATCAAATCTACCACAGTCACTTAGGACAACATGAAGCTACTTATGACTGGGGCAAAGACAGGCAAGCTAAGGCTCCACTGGTCACATTCAGCCACTGTTTATTTTTGCAAATAATGCTTTATTGGAAAACAGTCATGATCACTTGTGTATGTATTATCTTCAGCTGTTTTTATGCTTTAATGGCAGAGTTCAATTGTTGCAAAAGAAAATGATCATACAACTACAAACCTTAAAATATCAATTGTCTTTACCTTTTCAGAAAAAGTTTGCTAACCCTTGTGCTAGGATATACAGTCATTTGTGAGGTGTTTTAAATTAAGTAAAACAAAAAATAACAAACTCATTTTTTTTTTGAGTGCCTATGTCTTAGTTCAGGCTGCTATAACAAAACACCATTAACTGGATAATTTATAAACAACAGAAATTTGTTGCTGATAGTTCTAGATGCTGGGAAGTCTAAGATCAAGAGATTTGGTGTCTGGTGAGGGCGCACAGATATTCTTCATAGATGGTCCTCCATGTGATCTCACATGGTGAAAAAAGAGACAAGCTCCCATAAGCCTCTTTTATAAGGGAACAAATCCCATTCATGAAGGCTCCATTCTCATGACCTTCTAAAGGCCCCACTACTTAATACTATTGCATTTGGGGTTAGGTTTCAACATATGAATTTGAGGGAGATGCCAACATTTAGACCATAGCAGTCTGCTGTGCCCCTAAACTCTTATAAGCCAAGAAGCAGTAAAACACATACTTAGTCACTATGTGACCTTAGATGAGTTATGTGTATTCTCTGAGCCTCAGTGTCTGTATTAGATCGTTCTCACACTGCTATAAAAAACTACCTGAGACTGAGTAATTTATGAAGAAAAGAGGTTTCACTGATTCACAGTTCCAAAGGCTGTACAGAAAGCATAGCTGGGAGGCCTCAGGAAACTTACAATCATAGGAGAATGCGAAGGGGAAGCAAGCACATCTTAACTATGGCAGAGTAGGAGAGAGAGAGAGTGCAGGGGAAAGTACTACACACTTTTAGACAACCAGATCTCATGAGAACTCACTAGCACACAAGAACAGCAAGGGGAAAGTTTGCCCCCATGATTCAATCACCTCCCACCAGCTCCCTCCCCTAACATTGGGAATTACAAGTCAACATGAGATTTGGGTGGGGACACACAGCCAAACCATACCAGTGTTCTCGTCTCCAGAACGGGAAGAATTACAATATTATCTGCTTCACTGGGTTGCTGTGAAGATTGGATGAGGTAATATATTATATATGGTTATGTGTTAAATTGCTTCCTCCAGAAAAGATATATTGAAGTCCTAATCCTCACTATCTCAGGAAGTGACCTTAATTTGGAAATAGGACCATTGAAGATGTTATTAGTTAAGATGAGATCATACTAGAGTATGGTAAGCTCCTATTCCAATGTGACTGGCGTCCTTACAGAAGCCAGCTGTATGAAGACAGGTAAGCAGGGGGAATGCTATGTGATAATGGAGGCAGCGATTGGAGTTCTGCTGCCACAGGACAAGGAACACTTGGGGCTACCAGAAACTAGGAAAAGACAGAGGAGGATTCTGCCCTAGAGGCTTTGAAGACAGTATAGCCCTGACAACACTTTGTTTTTGGATCTACAGACTCCAAAATTGTGAGAGAAGGCCGAGCACAGTGGCTCAATGCCTGTAATCCCAGCACTTTGGGAGACCACGGTGGGCAGATCACCTGAGGTCAGGAGTTCGAGACCAACCTGACCAACTTGGTGAAACCCCAACGCTACTAAAAAAAAAAAAAATTGTGAGAGAATACATTTCTGTTTTTGAGCAACCCATTTTGTGGTGTTTTGTCATGACAACCCTAGGAAATTAATACACATTTGAAGCTCTAAGAATAAGACCTACAATAACTCCACAACTCATGTTAGAAATTATTCTAGGCCGGGTGTGGTGGCTCACGCCTGTAATCTCAGCACTTTGGGAGGCTGATGTGGGTGGATCACCTGAGGTCAGGAGTTCTAGACCAGTCTGGCCAACATGATGAAATCCCATCTCTACTAAAAATACAAAAATTAGCCTGGCATGGTGGCACATGCCTATAATCCCAGTTACTAGGGAGGCTGAGGCAGGAGGATTGCTTGAACCTGGGAGGCAGATGTTGCAGTGAGTCAAGATCATGCCACTGCACTCCAGCCGGGCAGCAGAGCGAGACTCTGTCTCCAAAAAAATAAAAAGAACAAATTATTCTAGATATTTTAGCCATGCACAGTGGCTCACACCTGTAGTCCTGGCACTTTGGGAAGGTGAGGCGTATGGATCACTTGAGCTTGAGAACAACCTAGGCAATAAGGTGAGACCCTGTCTCTACAAAAAAATCCAAAAAATTAGCTAGGCATGGTGGCATGTGCTTGTGGTCCTGGCTACTCAGGAGGCTGAGGTGGGAAGATCATTTGAGCCCAGGCAGTAGAGGCTGCAATGAGCTGAGACTGTGCCACTGAACTCCAGCCTGAGTGACAGAGTGAGACCCTGTCTCAAAAAAAGAAAAAAGAAAAGAAAAAAGAAACAAGAAAGTTTTATGGGTAGTTTTACCTTGTTTCTGTTACTCTTTATAATAATTTTATTAGGTATGTATATTAGTCTACTTTAGCTGTCATTGACAAAATACCACAGACTGGGCAGCTTAAATAATAGATGTTTATTTTTTCACAGTTTTGGAGGCTGGAAGTCCAAGTTCAGTGTGCCAGCATGATCAGCTACTGGTGAGGGTTTTCTTGGTTTGCAGATGGCCACCTTCTTGCAGTATCTCTACATGGTCAGGAGAGAGAGCAAGAGCAAGCTGTTTGGTGTCTCTTCTCACAAGGGCACCAATCTTATCCTAAGCGCCCCACCCTCATGACCTTACCCAACCCTAATTATCTCCCAAAGCCCTGCCTCCAAATACCATCACATTGGAAGTTCAGGCTTCAATATATGAATTTTCGGGGGACACAACTCTGTTCCTAGTGGTAAGTATTATTATCCCTATTTTATCGGGAAGAAGACCGAGTCTCAGTGAGATCAACACTCAAGAAAAACAATAAAGGGGTGTTAGTATTAGAAAAATAAGATTTCTAAAGATGTGAGAATTTCTTTGGGGAGTTTTCATGCACTACCGTGTATACTCCATAAAGACAGTGGTGTTGTGGACGCTGGAATCAGGTAACCTAAGTTCAATTTTAGCCTCTGCCATTAATCAACTCTGGGACATTGGGCAAGTTACTTAACTACTTGGAATTTCAATATCCTTATCTGTAAAATGGGTGATTCCTAAATGATTGGAGTAGTTGTCACTTTTAAAATGACAAAATATATGTAAAGAGGATCCTAGAATGTCTGGAACAAAGGAGACATGAAATAAAAGTTAAAACTTCAAAGATAAATATACAAATATATTCAATGGAGCCATAATTGTTAAAATAGATTTGGACAACTTCAATATCCAACAATACTTTAAACTAGGATTCATTCATATTAAGAAATGCTACGCAAGCATAAAACTAAGATAGAAGTATATTACCTTCCTGGGTTCTTTGCCTACTGTGTGCCTTTAGGCAAACGATGTAATATTTTTGGGCCTCAATTTCCCCATGTGGAAAATGTAAATAAAGGCAGTACCTACTTCAAAGGGTCATCATAAGGATTAAACAATATAGAGTCCACACAAGATGCTTAAAATATTCCCAGGCACATAGCAGACACATGATAAACACTAGCAATTATTACATTATGATTCCATTTGTATGGAAGGAAAGAAGGCTAATTGGCTAATTTCTGGAAAGAGATACAAGAATCTGCTCACTAATTGTCTCTGGGGAGTGGGGATGAGCGGCAGGAGGGAGGAGGGCTTCTCCTTTCACTTTACCCCTCCTGTGCCGTTGGAAACAAACCAACCCCCAAGTTATTAGCTGTCTCTTGTTGGTACTCTTTCTCACATAATGAAGAGCAGCCAGGCACTTTCTTCTACTGCCAGGCAGGGTTGCTTCTCAGACATGTGGGTACTAGAAGCCTCTGAGATGCTGATTCCTAGTGAGTGACCCTGTTTGGCTTGTTCCCTGTGTCTGTAGTCCAGGTCAGTAAATATTTTGACTTTCAATCCTGGTGCCAGGCACTGACCTCGGAGCTGTACACTCGTTATATCTTACTGTAAACGATTCTTCAAGGTACTCATTCTTCTTTTCCAAATGGTGAAGCAGAGGTTACTTATTACTTCTTATGCCCAATAACACAGAGCTCATGCAAGCATTCTGTCTGGCCCTTAAGGCTATGTTCCCTTCTCTGTGTATCTTTGCTTTCATTAACTCACATTCCCTTTCTAAAAATGTTTGTATGCTCTGCTTCAAAAAGTTAGTTTCGAAAAGGTTTTTGTTTTTTTTTTTTTTTTTTTTTTTTTTTTTTTACCACGTTTGTAGTTCTAACTTGTCTCAACCGGTTTAACAGTTTTAAGAGAAGAGCAGAGTTATCAACTGTGTAAATAATTAACAAGTCGAGTTTGATCTCTGGGCTAAAATTGACCATTGAACTTGATTACTTACCCTTAACAAAAAGGCAAGGAAAATTTCTCTATATAGACAGTGTTCAAGGCCTGTATAGGCAAAGAAGCCAAGGAGACTTATTCTAAACTTGCTCTGTTCCTCCTACCACAGATCAAGTCTCCCCTGCCCAAGGGTACAAGGCCTGAACCAGTCCTGGAAACAAGGTCTCTGACTCCAGGGAGACTGGAAGTGGTTCTGGAAACTGTACAGCCTCAGGTTTAAGTCATTATTAGCTGTATGACCTTGGGCAAAGTTACCTAATTCCCTCCTTCATTTCCTTTGTCATTTGTAAATAGAAGTGATGGTGTTTATAGGCACTAAGCTAATATCCATCAGGGATATTAACATTTTCCAGTAGTCATCAACCAATCAAAAGGCTGTATGTAGAACTCCAGCAGGGTGCTGAGGCCTCCGCTCTGCAGGCATGTAGCAGTTGGTTGTATTGTGGAGATATCCACAGGCATCTCAGGGGAGAGGCCAAGTGGCCAGAAAGATGGGGGTGCTATGGTAATGAGAGGTGAGTTTCAGGGAAGCCACTATTCACCAACTGGTGTGGAAGTGTTCCATAGTCTAACAACTAGTACAGCTGTGCAAGTGATTGTAGGCTAGATATGGGTCCTTTGCAAGCAAGATTGCATTTCTAAGGGAATATACTCTGGGCTGGGTACTGTCACTGTCTTAGTTTGAACCACTATAAAAAATTGCCACAGATTGGGTGGCTTATAAACAGAAATTTACTTCTCACAGTTCTGGAGGCTAGAAGTCTGAGATCAACTTCTGGTGAGGACCCTTTTCTGGGTTCCAGACTGCTGATTTCTAGTTGTATCTTCGTGGGATGCAAAGAGGGCAAGAAAGTTCGCTGGGTTCCTTTCAAAAGACACTAATCCCATTCATGAGAGCTCCACTCTCATGACCTAATTACCTATTAAAGGTACCACCTCCAAATATGATCATATCTTAGAGGTTATAATTTCAACATAGGAATTTTGGAGAAACAAAGCATTCAGTCCATCGCAGTGGCTAAATTCTCTCACATGAGTCCATGTAATCGTCACAAACACTCAATTAAGAAGATGTTACTTCGGGCCCACTTTTCAGATGAGGAAACTGCATCTTCAAAAGTCACAATGGCTAGTAAGTGGGGAAACGCAAATCCAAGCTGAGTCGTGGGAAGGCCAAACTCTTCCTGCCACGTGAGAGAGAAGGAAATCCTGAGCAACGATGAAAGATCGAAGTTGAGAACTTGGGTGGGAAAGGGTAAACATGTGTTCTGGGCTGTAGGACAATTATATGAGGAATTGAAAGGCAGCTAAGCAGAAAGTCCTTGGACAAGGATAATATTAAAAACATTTCTTCCATTTGCACTTTACAAAATGCTCGCAAAAGATCAACCGGTGTAAAGGGTAGGCAGAAGTTCTTTGCACAATGCTTATTCATCCAAGTTTGAAATCATGCCCAAATAAAAAGTTCAAAAAAACCCAAAGCCTTTTACAAACAGGGGCCCAAGCTCTCTGTCATCCCTCTGTTGGGTTTGTTCAATCTCTTACCTTCATCAACTCATTTTTCAGAGTAACAGAGGCCACCAAAGAAGATCTAAGTCTGGAAGTATAATGTTCCTCCACTCCAACTTTCAGCAGCACTGTGGCAATCTGAAGAGAAGCCTTTGGGGTTATGTGATTTGGGAAATGCTTGCAAATGAAATGGGTGTAACTGCTAGAAATAACCATAATGGCATAGGAGATTTGGTCCAGGAGTCAGGTAACTGGGGATTGCATCCTAGTGGTGAACCTGCCCCTATAAACTTCATACAATTATTCAGAGAAAAAGAGAGGGGGAGAAATAAACATAAACCAAGTTTGCAGCATGGTCAGCATTAATCATGAGGTCAGCTCATTCTCTGACCTGCTTCCTCATAGTTGTTCGGTGCCTACTTTCTTAGAATCACTAGACCCTGTTAGGAGATCATAGTTCCCTTAACTGATCTATACTTAGCAACTTGACTATGAAATGTTAAGTCTTCCCTTTGAGATACTCCTTCAGGTCCTGCAGACAGATGAATTTACTGACTCAGCTAGTCTGAAGAACCCCACTAATGCCAGCTGATCTGAAGGACTCCATGAAGAGCTGACTCACCAAAAAATGCAGTTTCCACATACTGATGACTTCATCCCCTTGCCTTGATTAATGAACAACTCCAATTTTCCAGCCCTTCAACCTCCACAATCCCCTTAAAAACCTTAACCCAGAACTCCTTGGGGCGATAGAGACTTGAGGGTCTCTTCTCATCAGTTTGCTCACCACCCGTAGTTATTAAACTTTCTCTGCTACAAACCCTGCTGTCTCAGTGTAATGTCTCTGTTACTGCCCAGTGGGCATATAAGCCTGTTCGTCCTATAACAGTGGGTCCATTTCACAGCTCAATGATCATATGCAAGCCATACTTCCTCTGTAAAATGGGAATCACAGTGGCAACCTCCAGGGTTATGCTGATGATTAAATGAAACAGCATTTGTAAAGTTCTAAGCATGGGCCCTGGTATATAAGATATGCTCAATAAACATTTTATTTCCCCTTCCCTGAGGCTCAACTTCCACACTTCTTCAAGGGGGAGAGTAATAATACCTTAAAGAGAGGGTGCAAAGATCAAATGCCATAACCTGTGATTAGGAAATGCATCATTTTAAAAATGAGGGTTGCCTTTACTGCTGGACATGACCAAGAAGGCCCAAACCTACTCTCACCCCTAACCACATCCCGCAATTGAATGTGTCATACTGCCTTTATTACTGTCAAGTAACTCTTGGCTCTTTAATCCAATCTTTGCAACAAGCACACAACTAGTGAAGCCGTACTTATACTTCTGAACTGAGTTGATATTTCCCAATGTGTCTAACCCAGAGCTGTGGACACATCAAACGTTTGGTGAACATTTGTGGTTGAGATCACCCCTTCCATTCATTCTTGAACTTCCTCAACTTTCCCTTCTCCGCAATATCAACTTACCCTCCACCAAGTGAAGTTCTTCACTATCATTTACTTTCTGAAGTCAAACATCATTCTTGACTCTTTAATTTCCTTCACTCTGGGCCCCTTCCCCTGAATCATAATCCATGTGGAAGTCTACCTAGAGAACATATCTCATATCTGTCTACTTTATTTACCTATTATCCTAGTCCTAGATATCATGTTCTATCCTAGAGCTACTTGAAAAGTCCTTCATTTCCACTCTTTTACCTCTTATTCCCCTGCAAATCCATTCTACACACAAAAGCTAAGGTGACCTCTGAAAATCACAAATCAGGTCAAGTTGCACCCCTGCTTAAAACCGTTCAATGTTTTCTCATTTCATTCAAAATAAAATTCAAACTTTACCATAGAACCCAATGACCTCTATGATACGGCCCCCAACTACATTCATTCACCAACAAATGTGTATTGAGTATGTGACAAGTGTTGGAGACTTAGAAAAAAATTTGAAAACAGGTAGAAATCCCTGTTTTCATGAAGGTAACATTTCAGGGGAGTGTTTTCTTACCCTTTTTTTTTTTTCTCTGACAGAGTCTCTCTTTGTCACCCAGGCTAGAGTGCAGTGGCTTGATCTTGGCTCACTGCAACCTCCACCTCCCTGGTTCAAGTGATCCTCCTGCCTCAGCCTCCCAAGTAGCTGGGATTACAGGCATGTGCCACCATGCCTGGCTAATTTTTGTATTTTTAGTAGAGACGGGGTTTCACCACGTTGGCCAGCCTGGTCTCGAACTCCTGACCTCGAGTGATCCACCCACCTCAGTCTCAGTCTCCCAAAGTGCTGGGATTATAGGCATAAGCCACCGTGCCTGACCTTCTCCTACCTTTTTAACCTCAACCCACAGACATACATTTTACATCCTGTCCCTATACATACTAGAAGTATATGTAAAGGAAACAACAACAAAAATCATTAAAAAGAAACTTATCCTTACTGTTAATACATATAATAAAGTAAAAACATAACAAAAGTTTAACCCAGTAGAATCCTTGCTAAAGATATGTGTACTTCACTCTAATATTTTCTTATCCAATTTCACACACACACACACACACACACACACACACACACACACACAGAGCTTACAATAATCTAAATTGATTTCTTGACTCCATAAAGCAATCTCCACTACGAAAAACCCTGTTCTATCCAGGCCTCCTGCTACAGATTTTGTGACCACAGGAGAGTCATCTAAGTTTTGCCATCTATTACATAGTGAGAAGCCTTCACAATTAGGTGAGTTAATTCATTGGAATGCACATTGACACTTGGCATGCAGAAGAATCTCACCACATGCCCATCTTTTCTTGTGCCATTCTTTATTTCGTTTCATTTTTGAGACAGAATCTCACTCTGTCACCCAGGCTGGAGTACAGTGGCATGATCTTGGCTCACTGGAACCTCCGCTTCCCGGGTTCAAGCGATTCTCCTGCCTCAGCCTCCTGAATAGCTGGGATTACAGGCACTCACCACGATGTCTAGCTAATTTTTGTATTTTTATTAGAGAAAGGGTTTTGCTATGTTGGCCAGGCTGGTCTCGAACTCCTGACCTCAGGTGATCCGCCCTCCTCAGTCTCAGTCTCCTAAAGTGCTCGGATTACAGGTGTGAATCACCGCACCTGGACTTGCCATTCTTTCTAGTACCCACTTCATTTCTGGTCCTCAAACACACCGCCTTCATCTTCTTGGTGCTCTTTCTCCCAGAACTTCACCTTCTTGCCCCTTCTCGTCATGTAAATCTTAGCTCAAATGTCATTTCCATGAAGAAGGCTACCACCTGGAGTAACTACCTAGTGAATACATTTTAAATCCCTGCTTTACTTATCTTTAATTATCTGTTTAACAAGTGTCTAGTATCTTCTTATTGATTCATTTTCTGCTGCCTCACTAGAATATGTAGACAGTTCTTATAAAAATTGGGCCTTTGCTTGTCCTTTTCACAACACTAACACCCGTGCTTAAAATAGTGCCTGACGAAATGTAGTTGTTCGAGAAATACTTGTTGATGTATTTCCTTTTCCTTGCCTGAAAATAATAATAATAATAAAGATGACCAGGCACAGTGGCTCAGGCCTGTAATCCGAGCACTTTGGAAGGCTGAGACAGGAGGATCACTTGAGCCCAGGAGTACGAGACCAGCCTGGGAGACATAGCAAGACTTTGTCTATACAAAAATATATATATGTTTATTGAGACAAAGCTTCACTCCTGTTGCCCAAACTGGAGTGCAACGGTGCGATCTCAGCTCACCGCAACCTCTACCTCCTGGGTTCAAGTGATTCTTCTGCCTCAGCGTTCAAGTGATTCTTCTGCCTCAGCCTCTCTAGTAGCTGGGATTACAGGTGGCTGCCACTACGCCCAGCTGATTTTTTGTATTTTTAGTAGAGATGGGATTTCACTATATTGGCCAGGCTGGTCTCGGACTCCCGCCTCCGGTGATCCACCTGCCTCAGCCTCCCAAAGTGCTGGGATAACAGGCATCAGCCACCGCGCCCAGCACAAAAATATTTTTAAAAATTAACCAGGCATAATGACATATGACTGTAGTCCCAGCTACTCAAGAGGCTGAAATGGGAGAGGCACTTGAGCCCAGGTGGTTGAGACTGTAGTGAGCTGTGATCACCCCACTGCACTTCAGCCTGGGTGACAGAGTGAGACCCTGTCTCAAAAAAAAAAAAAAAAAAAAAAAAAGTGTTGAAATAAATGAGTGGTCTAGAGACTACGCCCCCACCAGAGTCAACTAGCACGCAGATGTAATCACCTTGAGTTATTTTTCCCTAAAGAAAACAGGGGCTTTGAAGTTAGAATTTCTGAGCTTCAGTACTAGCTCCTCCTTTATTAATTCCCTAACTGTGATGGGCTCAGTTGTGGTCCCCAAAATTTATATGTGGAACTCTTAACCCCTAGTATTTCAGAATGTGACTGTATTTGGAGATAAGGTCTTTAAAGAAGTAATTAAGGTTAAATAAGGTCATTAGGGTGGGCACTAATCCAATATAACTGGTGTCCTTAGGAAAAGACAGAATTTGGGCAAAGATATACAGAAGGAAGGCCATGTGAAGGCACAGAGAGAAGGTGAACATTTACAAGCCAAGGAGAGAGACCTCAGAAGAACCCAACCCTGCCAATACCTTGATCTTGGACTTCCCAGCCTCCAGAACTGTGAGAAAATAAATTTTTGTTGTTTAAGCCCTGTAGTCTGTTGTGCTTTATTATGTAGTCCTAGCACACTAATGGACTAGGCTTGGGTGAATCATGAAGCATTCTGTTTTTCACTTGCAACATGAGGCTAGTGCTTTGCTCAGGAGCTAATTTATATAAAAGCACCAGCACAAATCCAGGCATACAATAGGATCTTTACATATGTCTATTTTCTCCACAAAATTTTTCTTTAATACTAATTTATTTATTTTTTTTTTATTTATTCATTTTTGAGACAGTCTCACTCTGTTGCCCAGGCTGGAGTGCAGTGGCGTGATCTCAGTTCACTGCAACCTCTGCCTCCCAGGTTCAAGCGATTCTCTTGCCTCAGCCTCCTGAGCAGCTTGGATTACAGCCTCCTGAGCAGCTTGGATTACAGGAACCCGCCATCATGAATGGCTAAGTTTTATATTTTTAGGTCAGACGGGGTTTCGCCATGTTGTCCAGGCTGGTCTCGAACTCCTGACATGATCCACCTGCCTCGGCCTCCCAAAGTGCTGGAAGTACCGGCATGAGCCACTGCGCCTGGCATACTAATTTAAAAATAGATGCAGGCTGGGCACAATGGCTCACACCTGTAATCCCGGCACTTTGGGGGACCAAGGCAGGAGGATTGCTTGGGACCAAGAGTTTGAGACCAACCTGGGCAATACAGAGAAACCCCATCTCTACAAAATTAAAAAAAAATTAGCCTTGCATGGTGGCATGTGCCTGTGGTCCCAGCTACTGGGGAGGCTGAGGTGGGAAGATTGCTTGAGCCCAGGAGGTAGAGGTTGCAGTGAGCTGTGATTGCTCCACTGCATTGCAGCCTGGGTGACAGATCAAGACCCTCTCTGAAAAAAAAAAAAAAAAAGATGTAGATTTTCATGAGTTCATTGAAATCTGCAAAGTCAGATTGAGCAATACCTGAGGTCAATAGTATCTTATTTGTCTTTATAGTCCCAGGACACAGGACAGTAGCAGGTTGAATAGAAGCAGACCAGGGATGAACCTCAGTTCATAAATTCATAAGGGTGAGAATTATCACTGACATTATTTTCCTGAAGTAAATAAATTCACATTCCAACCCCCCAGGCTTCCAAGATGGTAGAAAGTTCAGACATAATATTTCTTGCCTTTCTATCCTCTACTCTGAACTATGGTTTTGGGGAGGTCTGTGTATCAGTCAGGTTTTGGGGAGGTCTGTGTATCAGTCACCGTCAGGTCTTGCAGCCCTGCAATTTCTCATCTACTTCTTAGGGGACTTAGGGATCTTTGGCAAGGTAGGGTGATATACCTAGGCTCTGATCTCCTGGGGCCCAATGAAGCCACTCATCTATGTCATTGCTACGTCCCCAGGGGCTTTCCAAGAAGCCCTAGTGTAGGTCATACTACATCTATATTCTTTGGTTCTGTCTGTCCCCAACCACAGAGAACCTCTTCTCTTCTCCCAGCTTGAGCTTCTCAGGGCTACTCCTTACCCTGGATAGTTCCAGAGCCCTCTGGTGGGTTTAGGCTCCTTCAGAAAACAGAAAGAACACTTGAAACAGATTTTCACCAACTGACAGCATCACTTTGGAAAAAACATTTACTTTTAAAGCCCATAACATCCTTACCCTTTTCTCCTACCTCTGTATGCCATTCCCCACCCCTGCTGATATGGTTTAGCTTTGTGACCCTACCCAAACCTCATCTTGAATTATAACTTCCAGGTGTTAAGGGGAGGGACCCGGTGGGAGGTAATTGAATCATGGGGGCAATTTCCCCCGTGCTATTGTCGTGATAGTGAGCGAGTTCTCACGAGATCTGATGGTTTTATAAATGTCTGGCATTTCCCCGGCTGGTTCTCATTCTCTCTCCTGCTGCCCTGTGAAGAGGTGCCTTCTGCCATGATTGTAAGTTTCCTGAGGCCTCCCCGGTCATGTAGAACTGTGAGTCAATTAAATTTATGTTCATTATAAAATATCTAGTCTCAGGTATTTCTTCATAGCAGCATGAGAACAGACTAGTATACCTGCCTTGCGTTTTTACATTTTTATTTACCTATTTATTTATGTTGAGACAGGGTCTCACTCTGTTGCACAGGCTGGAGTGCTGTGGCATGATCACAGCTCACTGCAGCCTCAACCTCGGAGACTCAGGTGATTCTTCCCCCTCAGCCTCCTGAGTAGCTGGGACTATAGGTGTACGCCACTATGCCCAGCTAATTTTTATAATTTTTTTTTTGTAGAGACGTGGTTTCATCATGTTGCCCACGCTGGTCTTGAACCCCTGAATTCAAGCAATTCACCCACTTTGTCTTCCTAAAGTACCTGGGACTACAGGCATTGGGCTACCACACCTGGCTAGGATTTTGTAATTTCTTAAGCACACTGAGAACCCTGATGCAGTCATTGTCTCTTAGTTGACTATTTCAGCCATTTGCAAGTAAATTGGAAATGATGGAACATCTAAAACTGTTGCCAAATCCTTACAATGAAACTCTGAACATTAGAGTTAGCAGATTTAGCAAGTGAAAATACAAGATGCACTATTTGGGACATACTTGTACTAAAAAGATGTATTCATTGCTTATCTGAAATTCAAATTTTACTGGGTGTCCTGTATTTTATCTGGCAACTCTAACTTAACCCATAAGGAAATCTCTTGGGGCAGTGCTTCTCAAACTCCAGCTGCATTGGGATCACCTGGAGGGCTTCTTCAATCAGATAGCTGGGCACTGCCCCTAGAATTTGTGATTCAGTAGGGCTGAAGTGGACCTGAAAATTTGCTTTCCTAACAAGTTCTCAGATGATGTTGCTATTGCTGGCACAGGAGCCACATTTTGAGAACAATTGTCTTAGGAAACAGGCAAGGAATCAATTTCATATGCGCTTAGCAAATTTCATGACCTCTCTGTGCTTCCATTACCTTAACTGTAAGATGGAGAGATTAATAATAAATACCTCAACCTACTACTTAGGATTCTCTGCAGGAATAAATGAGTTTACATATAGAAACTGCTTACAGTAGGGCCTAGCACTTTCATGTGCCATATATTTGTAAACTTATCATTAATATCATTATTCCCTCCTGCGTTCAAATTAAAAAACTGAAAACATTCTGCTTTTCTTTGATCTTAATGACCATCCAGAGTTGTCAAAACCATGTTAAAATGATGCAAAGAAGTTTAAGAAAACAGGCAACATTACATATTAAAAAATACTTAATGACAAATGGTAAAAGATAATGGTATAGCTGCTGTGAAGAACAGTTTGGCAGTTCTCCAAAAAGCTGCCGTAGAATTGATGTGTGATCCAGCAATTTCACTTTTAAATATATTTCCAAAATAGTTGAAAACAGGAACTTAAATACTTGCATGCCAATGTTCATAGCATTCCCAATAGCCAAAAGGTGTAAACAACCCAAATGTCCAAGAACAAATGAATGTTTAAGCAAAATATGGTATATACAAACAATGGAATATTATTCACCCATAGAAAGGAATGAAATACTGGCAGGGCATGGTGGCTTACACCTGTAATCCCAGTACTTTAGGAGGCCGAGGCGGGCAGATCACTTGAGGTCAGGAGTTCAAGACCAGCCTGGGCAACATGGTGAAACCCTGCCTCTAATAAAATCCAAAAAAATTAACCAGGTGTGGTGGTGGGTGCCTGTAATCCCAGCTACTTGGGAGGCTGAGGCAGGAGAATTGCTTGAACCGGGAGGCAGAGGCTGCAGTGAGCCAAGATTATACCACTAATGCACTTCAGCCTGGGTGACAGAGTGAGACTCTGTCTCAAAAAAAAAAAAAAAAAAAAAAAAAGGAAGGAAATACTTATACATGCTATGATTTGGATAAACCTTGAAAACATTATGTTGGGTAAAAGCAGTCAGTACTCTCATCCTCCTTCCTCCCTCTGGTAAAGAGGCTTGAGATCACACTGGGCGGTCCCGGATAATTTAGGCTAATCTTTCCATCTCAAGATCCTTAACTTAATCATACAAGCAAAGTCCCTTTTGCCATGAAAGGTAACATATTCACAGGTTCCAGGGATTCAAATGTGGATAGCTTTTGGCAGAGGGGACAGTATTCTGCCTACCAAATCATCTCACCACAGGATTGGAAAAGCTGGCCTTGGAATCTCAGTCTCATCACTTAGTAGCTGTGCCACTCTGCTTACCCAACCTCCTCAGCAGCATCCTTAAAATGGCCATAAATGTGGCCTTGCAGGGCTATTGTGAGAACAATGATAATGAGTCGGTAGGAGCTGGGACCAAGAGAGCTGTCAATGAACAGTCAGCATTATTATTATCTTAAGCCCTCTATTTTTTCCAACAGGAGTACTATAAGGGTTGTAAGTGAAATTGTTGGGTGAAATGCTAAGTTCTATTCAGATGTTGGTTATGATATTTTCTTGAAACAATCAACCTACACATTTATTTCTCATTTCATTCCAAGTCATTGGGGGATGCAGAGGTGGGTAAGGCTAGTCAAGCAGTCTTCCCTGCAGTCCCTGCTCTTAGCATCATACATAACTGTGTCTGGAAATAGAACATGCACTGTCACCTTTCAATATCTTATTTTAAAAGGCAAAACTAAGAAGCTCCTGATTAAAAAACAATGTGAGAAAATGTTCTATGATCCAAATTAGCAGGGTATATGAATGTGCTAAGCTATGTAACAACATCTCAGAGTGTAAAAAACAAGCATCTCTTTATCCATTCAGAAGTATTTATTGAGCACTTACTATCGTCCAAGTATTGTGTTACGAACTGGGTATACCATGGTGCTCAAAGCAACTGAGGTCCTTGCCCTTATTCTAGTAGGAAGAGACATACAATAGAGGGATAAAAAACTATGGGGCTGGGTGTGGTGGCTCATGCCTGTAATCCCAGAACTTTGGAAGGCCAAGGTGGGCTGATCACTTGAAGTCAGGAGCTCGAGACCAGCCTAGTCAAATGTGGTGAAACCGTGTCTCTACTAAAAATAAAAAAATTAGCCAGGCATGGTGGCAGGTACCTGTAATCCCAGCTACTTGGGAGGCTGAGGCAGGAGAATCACTTGAACCCTGGAGGCAGAGTCTACAGTGAGCCAAGATCACACCACTGCTCTCCAGCCTGGGTGACAGAGTGACACTCTTGTCTCAAACAAAAAAGAAAAAAAAAATTCACTGAGTGAATCCAGCAACCAAGTGCTTGGGACTGAATTCAAATGTTTGCTGTAGAAGAAAACCAGTGACCAACTGACACCAATTTTTGAATTTTTGGCAGAATAAATAAGACTCGTTCAGGTTGTAAAAAACAAAATACTAATAGAAACTTAAAACAATATATAATTTTTTACTTATGAGTAGGCAAATATTTTCAAACACTTGAGTTTGTTATTAGCATTATTGAAAATTGGCACCATCTTTTATAGAGGGCAATATGGTTGTTCCTATCAAAATTTGAGGCTGGGCTCAGTGGCTCACGCCTGTAATCCCAGCACTTTGGGAAGCCGAGGCACACCACACCTGTAATCCCAGCACTTTGGGAAGCGGATTACCTGGGGTCAGGAGTTTGAAACAAGCCTGGTCAACATGGTGAAACCCCGTCTCTACTAAAAATACAAAAATTAGCTGGGCATGGTGGTAGACGCCTGTAATCCCAGCTACTCGGGAGGCTCAGGCAGGAGAATCGCTTAAACCTGGGAGGTGGAGGTTGCAGTGAGCCGAGATTGTGCCACTGCACTCCAGCCTAGGTGACAGAGTGAGACTCCATATCAAAAAAAGAGAAAAAAAAATTGTACATGACCTTTATTTAGAAATTTTGCTTCAGCGATTATATCCTTCAGAAATACTCACATATATGCCAAGAACAGGTTATAGCAAGATGTTTGTGGTATCATTTGTAATTAGGAAAATCTGGAGATGGCTTAAATGGGCATTAATGTGACGATGGGTAAATAAGAAACAGAAGCTGCTTTCCTATAATAGCCAGCTGTTAAAAATGTTCTAGACACTTTACCAAAATAAAATTCCTGATTTACTGATGATATTTTTTTAAACATGGCAGAGAAATATGGGTAGCAAGATGTAATTTGAGTAAAACAGAACAAAACAAAACAAAAACCTGGGGCAGTGGCTCATGCCTGTAATCTCAACACTTTGGGAGGCTAAAGCAGAGGGATCTCGAGGCCAGGAGTTTGACACCAAACTAGGCAACGTAGCGAGACTCCAACTCTACAAAAATTTTAAAAATTACCCAGGCGTGGTGGCTCATGCCTGTAATCCCAACATTTTGGGATGCTGAGGTGGGCGGATCACTTGAGGCCAGGGGTTCAAGGCCAGCCTGGCCAACATGGTGAAACCCCGTCTCTACTGAAAACACAAAAATTAGCCAGACTTGGTTGAACCCAGGAGGCGGAGGTTGCAGTGAGCCAAGATTGTACTGCTGCACTCCAGCCTGGGCAACAGGGTGAGACTCTATCTCAAAAAATAATAATAATGTAATCTAATTGGCTAAGTCTATATCAACAATATGAAAAAAAGGGAGTTACTAATCAATTTCTAGTATTGGCTCTCACGTTTCACTCCCTATCCTACTCCAGTTGTCCACACATGTACAAGGACAGATATGTGTGTTTCACGATTAAAATAAAGGGCTGATAAGATAGGAGCAGGATTATGTTGGAATCTTTCTCTGATAAGACATGCCCTACCTGGTTAACCTTCCCCCAGGAAGTCTATTGCTTACCCCTCCCACTTCCAAGGGGTGGGTGGTTGGGGTGGGGGGGAAGTTAGCTGACCTCACTCAGTGTCGCCCTAGGCCTGGGGCTTTCCTGAACTTTATCACACACTATCACAGGCATTGCATCAATTGTCAGCCTGTCTGTCTTCCTCCCAGGGAATGTGGGCAGACACCTGAACCATGTGGTATTCCTCCTTTTAGTCCCAGTGGTAGAACAATGCCTGGTGGGCCTTCTTAAACACTTAAGGAATGAGCAGACATGTCTCTAGTCAGGAACGTCATATGGCCTGGGGAGAGCAGCAGAGGGGTCTGCGGAGAAGTGTCTCTAAGGTCAGATAAGAGCAGCTGAAATAGTCCAATTCTCAGCCCTGGCTGGAAAGAAAGGAAGAAGGAGAAATAGTTACACGTAAAGTTATTTTCCTGGATACTGTATAGTGGATTTGTCAAAAACCACAGAATGTACAACACAAACAGTGAACCCTAATGTAAACTATGAACTTTGGTGGATAAAGACGGGTCAATGTCAGCGTATTGATTGTAATAATTGTACCACACTGATGCCTAATGTTAAAGGGGGAGTAGTGGGGAGAGGGGGCGAAGGGGCATGTGGGACCTCTCTGTGAACCTAAAACTGCTCTAAAAAATAGTGTCTTGGCTGGGCACGGTGGCTCATGACTGTAAACCCAGCACTTTGAGAGGCTGAGGCGGGGGATCACTGGAGGGCAGGAGTTTAAGACCAGCCTGGCCAACATGGTGAAACCCTGTGTCTACTAAAGATACAAAAATTAGCAGGGCATGGTGGTAGGTGTCTGTAGTTCCAGCTACTCAGGAAGCTGAGGCGGGAGAATTGCTTGAACCTGAAAGGCAGAGGTTGTAGTGAGCTGAGATCGCGCCACTACACTCCAGCCTACGTGAGAGAGACTCTCAAAAAAAAGAAGTTTTAATTTTTAAAAAAGTACCAAAATAAATATCAGCACAAAGAACTATCACCATTTTGATGTTTTATGGCTTTATGGACAACTCTGCTATTTCTGAAATAGGATCTGTTTCTTCTCATATCAGAATACATCAGAATAAAGCATGCATATCCACTGAGATACACAAGCACTCTCTCCACGGGCTGTGATGTGTTGCCCAAGAGTAGAGTCAGATAGTAAGAAGAAATATACTCTGGGATGGAAAACAAAACACAACAAATCATTGAATGAAGCATAATTTAAAACAAACAAAAACCTCTGAACATGTTTTCTAAAATAAAGGAGACATGGATTAATTTGCTTTTTCCCTAGCTACTACTTACATTTGGTTTATAATATTAAACATAATGACAAAATTTGCCAGTTCAAAAAAAAAAAAAAAGTTTTGGGGATAGTGCCAACTTTTCACAACAAAAGCACTTCCTGAAATTCAGTCAATTATTATTATCATTATTAACTGTTTTTTGTGTTTGTTTTGAGATAGTCTTGCTCTGTCACCCAGGCTGGAGTGCAGTGGGTCACTGCAACCTCCACCTTCCAGGTTCAAGAGATTATCCTGCCTCAGCCTCCTGAGTAGCTGGGATTATAGGCTCCTGCCACCATACCCAGATGATTTTTATATTTTTAGTAGAGATGCAGTTTCACCATGTTGGTCAGGCTGGTCTCAAACTCCTGACCTTAGGTGGTTAAGTGCTGGGATTATAGGCATGACTCACCTAGCCTGTTTTTCACATGAATGAGGTTTAGGGTGATGGCCAAGGAACAAGTATTCATTAAAATAAAGAGCAACATCTTACAGCCATCTCAAAGGATGATGTTACACTTGAAACCATGCCATAGACTGTGCTGTGTGCTCCACAAACACAGACCCGGAACCAAATTCCTGTCATGGTAAAGGGACTTGCTCAAGGCCACACATCTCAAACCAAGCCATTTGCAGCGGAGCCAACCCATAGGGTCACCGTGCCATACCTAAGTGCCCTGTGTTGCACTAAGCTGTTCATGTAAGTCAATGAACAGCTTAATGGAGTAGGCACTCCTAATAGCCTTGGTTTTTAGATTAGTCAAGGTGGCTGAAAGAAGTTACTAACTTGCCCAAGGTTACATTGGAGGTCAGGGGTTGGAGCCATGATGAGAAGCAGGCTATGTGGCCTGATGACTACATGTACTGGAGGGGGCGGTAAAGAAGTCACGCAAAGACAGAGGAGGAACAATTGAAGGAGAGACTGTCACAGTGCTGGGCCACAGGGAGGGTGGGGTGATTACCCTGGGGCCTGTTCCTGTTACCCATAAGAATGCAAAGTCCTTCTGGATGAGTTGCCTCTCTTCTTCCTGCTGCTGCTTGCCTCCAGGGTTGCTGCAATAACAGTGGAAACATAAATGCTATTCAGAAAATGCTGCTTGCCAGTTGTTGGAGCAGAAGAGGGCTCCCAGTACTCTCCATGGGGTGAGAGGAAGAGCAGGAAAGGGGTGATCAGGTGATCTTTTCAGTGCAGGAAGAGTAGTCTGGGGCTTTGGAGACCAGCTTTCCTGTTCCCGGCCAGAAGTTACCATTTATTAGTTATGTAATTTTGGATAAATCACTTAATTTCCCTAAACTTCTTTCCTCAACTGTAAAATGAACATAATATTAGTATCTGTTCAGAAAGTCTGTGGTGATTAAGGTAGGACAGAGTGGATAAGGTGACATTGTCATTGTTTATTACTGTAAAATCCCTTTTTGTTCCTCCCTGACTACCCAGAGCCCAGTGTCTTAAAAATGCTTAGTAACAGGTGCATGCTGGTAGTCCCAGCTACTTGGGAGGCTGAGGCAGAAGGACTGCTTGAGACCAGAAGTTCAAATCCAGCTGGGCAATATAACTAGTCCTAAACAAACAAAGTGCTCGGTAAATATGTGTTGAATTTATTAGTATACATATTTAATAATAAATATGTGTAGACAAAGTAAACGGTTAATCTACTAAAGAGCGATGCTCAAAAAATTATTTCTTAAAAAAATTTTTTTATTGTTTTGGTGTTTTGTTTGTTTGTTTTTGAGATGGAGTCTCACCCTATCACCTGGGCTGGAGTGCAGTGGCGCAATCTCAGTTCACCACAACCTCCGCCTCCCAAGTTCAAGTGATTCTTTAGCCTCAGCCTCCCGAGTAGCTGGGACTACAGGCATGTGCCACCATGCTTGGCTAATTTTTATATTTCATCATGTTGGCCAGACTGGTCTCGAACTCCTGACCTCAGGCTACCTGCCTGCCTCAGCCTCCCAAAGTGTTGAAATTACAGGTGTGAGCCACTGTGCCTGGCTGGCCTTATTACTGCTTTAATGAGATGGAGTCTCACTGTATTGCCCAGGCTGGTTTCAAACTGCTAGACTCAAGAGATCCTCCCAATTTGGCTTCCTAAAGTGCTGGGATTACAGGTGTGAGCCACCTCACCTGGCCAAGAAATATTTCAAACACTACAGCATCTGCTAAACAACTGAAGTATTAACTAGTTATCTCTTTCTTATCTTACCAAGTTCTCATGTATAGCTAAGAAATTCTCCAAGACCAAAGGGAAGACTTCTCTCCCAGATAATAACTTCATTTTGACTAAGACTTTTGAATACACACAATAGCCCAGATTTCCCTAGCTAATCATACTAGTTTTTTTGTGTGCGTGTTTTTTTTTTCATTCTTTTTTTTTCTTTTTTAAAGTGGGGAGTCTCACTCTGTCGCCCAGGCTGGAGTGCACGGGCATGACCTCGGCTCACTGCAACCTCTGCCTCCCAGGTTCAAGTTATTCTCCTGCCTCAGCCTCCCAAGTAGCTGGGATTACAGGTGCATACCACCATGTCTGGCTGATTTTTGTATTTTTAGTGGAGATGAGGTTTCACCATGTTGGCCAGGCTGGTCTTGAACTCCTGACCTCAGGTGATCCGCCTGCCTCGGCCTCCCAAAGTGCTGGGATTACAGACGTGAGCCACCGCGCCCGGCACATACTAGGTATTGATCTGAGATTTACATGCAGTATTCCATTTTGTCCTCACAAGTACCATTTAAGGTAGATTTAGTTTGGTTATATTATTACATATTATATATTAGTCGTATTACTTTACTAATGCAACTGAAGTTTAGAGAGTGAATTGGTGGATGCCATTAACTCGTTGTAAGAGGAAGTGGGTTCCAAGAAAGTAAGTAACTTCTGCCAAGGTTACTGGCCTAATAATAAGCAAAGGCTGGAGGAGAGAAACCAGGTCATTTGATTTTTGTAAAGCCTTAACCACTGTTCAATACGGTGTGCCCAGGTCAGACTCTCTACCTGCCAGTTAGCATTGTCACTGAGAATTCTCCAAAGTATTAAGTTTAAAAAGAATGCAGGGAATATCAAGACAACTAGATTCTTGGAGTTCGCTACATTATACAAGTTTTCCAAAGAAAGTATCAGAGTGCTCATCTTTTGAGTCATTTATGGTCACGCTGGACAAGACACTAGGTACTATATTATGCCAGTGGCTTGCTAACTGAACAAAATAACCTCTTCCTCAATCACAATTCCAAGGCCGTGGCAGCCAGGTTATAAAACCTCCTACTCCATTTTACCACTGCTCTTCCATCCAGCCTGGCCAATGCCACTTGTCTGTTGATTTGCACCCAGGCAAAGGCCCAACTTCACAATCCACTCCATAACCTGGCTGGAAATACAAGTCATCCTTAGCACCCTTCCACCCAGAACAACCTCTAGTTGCCTTCTGTTCTAGAGGTTGCCTGTTAAGAGGAAGGGAAGACAGTCACTTCTTGCTCTCCCTGTTTAATGCACCCTAAAAAACACTATTACATTCATTCTTTTCAAACCAGTCACAACATCATGTTGAGATAATCTAGGGGCTTTTTAGTCTGGCAAAGTCCAAACTCAAAGTTCATTTACTCACTTAAACTTTTTTTAGTGGGGGTTTCTTTGCCTGGTCCTGTGTTACACGTTGGAGATGCATGAACGAGTTGGACAACTCCTTGTAGAAGAGAGCCCCAGGGAGAAATGGGTGTGTACCAGGAGTACAAACAAAGGCATTTTGAGAGCACTTGAGGTCCATTCATTCACTCTCCGGCCTTCCTCCCTTAATCAGTACCCATTCTGAAGCCCCTAGCTCCCTCCTCCACTTCTGGGGTGCAGCAAAAACACTTCCTCAGGGAAGCCTTTTTTGACTCATTGATGGGGATAGATTCTCCTATATATCCTGTACATTTCCTTCATTTCACCGATCACAATTTTGGTAAGTAGTTATCTGTCTTTTTTTTTTTTTTGAGACGCAGTCTCGCTCTGTGGCCCAGGCTGGAGTGCAGTGGCGCGATCTCAGCTCACTGCAAGCTCCGCCTCCCGGGTTTACGCCATTCTCCTGCCTCAGCCTCCGGAGTAGCTGGGACTACAGGCGCCCGCCACCTCGCCCGGTTAGTTTTTTGTATTTTTAGTAGCGATGGGGTTTCACTGTGTTAGCCAGGATGGTCTTGATCTCCTGACCTCGTGATCCGCCCGCCTCAGCCTCCCAAAGTGCTGGGATTACAGGCGTGAGCCACCGCGCCCCGCCGGTAGTTATCTGTCTTAATTAAAATGAAAGTTACATGATGATAGTAACTATGGACTTGGTTTATCTTTATTTTTCTATTTTTATTTTTTGAGTTAGGATCTCACTCTGTTTTTCTATTTTTATTTTTTGAGTCAGGATCTCACTGTGTCACCTGCCCAGGCTGGAGTGCCATTGGCATGATCTTGGCTCATTGCATCCTTGACCTCCTGGGCTCAAGCGATGCTCCCACCTCAGCCTCCTGATTGCTGGGATCACAGGCATGTGCCACCACACCTGGCTAATTTTGTTTATTTTTTGTAGAGATGAGGGTCTCACCATGTTGCCCAGGCTGGTCTCAAACTTCTGGGCTCAAGCAATCTCTTAGCCAAGGCCTCCCAAAGTGCTGGGATTACAAGTGTGAATCACAGCATCCAGCCAGGATTAGCTTTATCTTTGTATGTTAGGCACTAGGAATTGAAGAGCCTCCAGGTTAAGTATTTAGTGAATATTTGTTATATTCGTTACGTCCTTTTCTCATCATTTGTATCTTCATGTATTTGGTCTACCCGATTTCTCCACATGCCCAATACCAGTTTTCAAACTCTGAACTTTCTCACATCTGTTTTGAGTATCTATCAACCATCCATACTTTACAGGTCCACCTTTTATTACAATCTGTCCTGTATGGAGTGAAATTGACTTCCCCTGAGAAATAGGCTCAAGGGCAGGACTATTTCTCAAGGTTCTTGTTTTTCAACCTCTCCTAGGCTAGGGCTCAGCATCTTCTAGCCCTTCATAGACAGTACCTTAGTGCAATTGCGAATGCAGACACTAGCCATTCTCGCATCTACTCTGCAGATAAAATTGCTATTTGTTTAATGACTAGCTTCCCCCAGAAAACTCAGTAGAAGGAAATAAATGCTTTTCTGCACATATCCTGGGCCTGTTCATTTCGGAAGTCGCAAACATGTCATTTTCCTACATTAAGCAAGATCAGTCCACTTAGGAGAAATAGGAACCACAGCCTCCATCAACATCACCCAAGAATAAATGCACATTGTGTTAAGCACCCCTTCCCCTGCTTTCTCATGCAGTGAGAACCATGATACATTAGACTTCTACTTTAGGGATAAATGGCCTCATTGCTGCTTGGGCTCCCTATAACCTTCATTCAACTTTCTTCCTATTTAAAATTCTCACAGGAGCCTGTTTAAAAGCCCAGGCATTTGAACCTCACAGGATTGTGGTGGTGGCTTCAGGTGCTGGCCTAGGGAGTGCAGCAGTGGCATCCCATGAACCAGTCTGATGCCACATCTGTTCTCTTACCAACCACTGGCACCTGCATCCCTTATCATGCCAACAGTGCCATGTAACTGTGTTCACCCATTTTCTGTAATTATGTGGCAAATATGTTCCCTTCATCTGGAACTCTGAAGCCACTTAAGATGCAACACAGATTCCTGGTGGGTTACTAGACTTCCCCATGTAGACTCCATGGGTGTGGCTTCCAGCAATTTTTGCATGGATTCTGAAAAACCACTATGTATTGGAAATTTATGTTCATAAGACATTTTTCATGAACACTGATAGTTTAGCAGTAAGTGATTTTCACAAAGCAGATGCTGGGTTTTCAGTCACTAAATGAATTCAGCAAAATGTTTACTGTGCAGTACAAAGGTGATGCACACTAATATTCTCAGAGAAATTATAGTAAACTGAGTAGCTTGAATTTGGACCAAAAATGTCAGGGGTATTCAAGTGGAAAAAAAAATAAATCCAGTGAACTCTAATAGATGGTTTATTGGAAACCCTCATAGCACTTTTTCAAAAGAACTTGACAGGTTTTATTTTAATAAGACAAAGTGAAGAGGAAATGGCTTAAAAGATATTATCAATCTTTTATTTAAGCACTGCCCTTCATTTTGAAGGAAATGATACAATTTCAAATCGGAACTTCCTTCTCAAGAAGTGATATAAGAATGTAACATTGATTTAACATACAACCTTCAACAAAAATAAAGTTTATATGACTCACTGGGAAATAAAATACATGTGGAATTTATCCTGTTTGTCAACATAATTCTTCATGAGTCACAAGTATTAACAGCCAAGAACAAAGCTTAACGAAAAGCTGAATCAGTTTATAGTTACTCTGATTTAAAAAACATTTCACAAATAAGATGTAGCTTTCCAAACAAATTCATCTGATGACCATAATTACAACTAGATTTTATTCTAATTTATAAAACAAAAAATAAACAAAAAATGGTTAGACAAGCACATGATATTAAGAGTCTTCAACACAGTGGATTCCATTTTATTAAGAAAACAAAAATAGAAAACAAGTAGTCCTTAAATTTTCTTAGCTCTCCATAGCATACGTTATACAAAATTAAAGTTTTGCTTCCAAAAATATGTTTCCATGTGGTCGTGGTGTTGTCCAGTGCTATTAGGGCCAAAGCACCAAAGACATGAGAAGTTTAACCACTGACTTGTCATTTTTCATAAAAACTAAACATTTCCTTATAGGTCTGGAGTAAAATCTTCTAGACATTTTAGTGCTAAAAGTCATTTTAAATTAAATGTGAAATAAAAGCTACAAAAAGTATGAGTTCTTTCAATACAAAAAGTTGTGTAGCTGAAGTTGTGGACTCCTTTGACATACAGAAGCGTTTCAATAAAATATTTGCTCAGGTAAGAAAATAGAAATTTGTCTGCTTTCATTTAGCATACGTTCCAGTCGATGTCCTGCTTATCCCTGCCAGCTTCTGAAGAACATTAGAATCGATATTTCTTTCCTTCAAAGAGCATCCGTAATTCACAGTACAAAACAGTTCTAAAGTCTTATTCCTAAGGAGAAACAAAAATTATTAAATGTTTATTTTTTCTAAAGTGTCAAATGTAGCCATTGCCAGGGCATTAAAAATGCACTTATCCACAACACTGCCATCTTGAGGAAAGAACCAAGAGTTGATTCATTCCCCTTTCCCGTAGCTGTTACTACTTGGTTGTTGCTTTAAGGGTTATAACCCTAAGAAAATTCCCAATAAAAATCACTGTTCTTAAGTGTCACATATTTCACACCTCTGGTACCCTGTAGAAACGCTTGCATTACATGGGAAAGCAGCATCTGAAGAGATCTATTGCCTATTCTAGTTCATTTCCAAGCCCTTTTATTGAAAACCTCTTCTCTAGAGGTTTCCAATATGCTACTACTGATGTGGATTTTGTAGGAGCTCTTCCTTCAAGTTGAGATCTCTTAGAGCAGTTTGCTTACAACAGTCACTGCTATACTTCAGTGTGACCGACATACATCCCTTGCCATTCTGGGACAGAGGAAGGAGACAGGTGGGGGAGTTGAAAAATGATCTGGCTAGCCCAGAGCTGGACAGTGCCATTCTATTCTTCCCTCCCAGTTGTCTACACAGTGGTCATTACTACTCGCTCTGTTGCCCAGGCTGGAGTGCAGTGGTGCCATCTCGGCTGACTGCAACCTCTGCCTCCCAGATTCAAGCAATTCTGCCTCAGGCTCCCAAGTAGCAGGGATTACAGGTGCCTGCTCACCACGCCCAGCTAATTTTCTGTATTTGTGGAAGAGACAGGGTGTCACCATGTTGGCCAGGCTGGTCTCCCAACTCCTGACTTCAGGTGATCCACCCACCTCGCCTCCCAAAGTGCTGGGATTACAGGCATGAGCCACTGCGCCCGGCTTACCTTCTATTTTCACTACTGTGTTAAGCATGAAAGAAAATCCAAATCTGTTAGATATAGCAGGTTCTCCTAAACGTCTTAACCCATGTTTATCTTGTTCTATTCCATGAGCAAAGAGAACACAAAGCTGTAAGAGTATTAAATATGGACACTAGATTTACATTTCCAACAAGAAATTCATCTCCCTCCAAAGTCCCAGACCAGGGCTAGAATGTGGTTCATTTTTAACAATCAAAGTGGCAAGATCTGTTTGGTGATCACTCTAAAAACAGGAAATACAGCTAATGCCCTTTCATGTTGAGGTGCTACAAAGATCCAAGCTATTAAAGACTATGGCCTCAACATCCATGTGTGAAACACGTATACTAGAAAATCCTTTAAGTCTTGTTGCCTTAACTTAGAGATCTCCAGGCAACAGGCCTGAGGATAGCCATGGCTGTGGACCACTCAACTATGATTCTATTCCAACTGTTAAGAATCATATCACAAAATGACTTGTACAGAGTAGTTTATAATGACTCCCAAAAGAGGAAAAAAGAAAAGACACCTCAAAATTCACTCAACTTTTGAGGCAGCAATGGCAACAGGCAGCAGAGAAGCTATGCTGCAACTCAGGGCACATATCATTGAAGATCTCACAGGAGTTTGAGACAGGCTGGAAAAAAATCTCATACTAAGCAAATAGTATCTCATACTAAGCAAAACCAAGTAGTATCTGCTCAGCCTGCCGCTAACAGATCTCACAATCACCAACGGCGCTTTAGGACTGTCACCAAAGTCAGATTCAGTGCTGACTAACCAGGTGGCATCTATGATGAACGTCGCCCCTCTTAACGAAGGCCTCCGAAGGAGGTGTTCTCCAAGCAACAAGGAGACTGCTGCAGTACAAGACTTTGCACCTTGAATTAAATTGCATCAACTGTGGATAGCAAAAGAAGTATCTTACCATTGAAATACGTGTTCAGCCTAAGATTTTTTACCCACTACCAGAACAAAAGTGAGGGTGAGAGGGATGGGCCAGTGAAGGGATGGGGGAAGAAAAAAAAAAAAATCACAGGATTACCACCAAAGCCCTGTTTTAAAAGGGCTCCCTTCACTATTCAGGAAAGGGAGTGGAAGGAGAGATTAACCAATTCCTGCCAGGGCAGTCCTTTTTGGCTGCTTCCACAATAGATACTTTATGGAGTGGCACAGCCAACCCTATTTGTGGCCTGCCCTGCGGATGAACACAGCCGAGCAGGTTTAATTAGATCAAAGACACAAAGGGCTATTCCCTCCTTTCATAACAACGCAGCTGTAAGTGCCTACAACAGCAGGGGAGAAACAAAGGCAGCAGAACAGAACCTTAATTGAAATCTTCTCCTTGCTGGCCCTTGACAATGATTTACTTGTAACCTAGGAAGGGGCGGGTGGAGCAGGAGGTAGCAGGAGCCTCAGCTAAGAGCCAGCTCCAGAAGACTAATTACTTGGGGGTTGTGGAGGAGGGAGGTAGCAAATTGTAGCCCGAGTTTGCTTAACTATTTGTTACACTTAATAGGAGACTGTTGTGGTTTTGGTCTGCTGCTCCCAGGCCCTGTCATGGATTCACCAGCCCTGCGCTCCAGGAATCCCATAAAATAAATCACCCCAGCCACCCTGGATCCCATATACAGCTCAGCTCCGCCAAAGCAGATAAGCAGCTTTCGTGCTAGTCCCGCGGTGGCGACTCCACAAACCCACTCTGGCCTTTGTACCAGGATTCTTCCAAGCCCAGGATAGGAAGCAATGGCAGTAATGGGTACTCCGAACTTTTCCCCAACCCCACGTGCTTAAGAATGGCCGATTATAAACCCAGATCTACCAAGGTTTAAGAGCCAGGCAAGTCCACAGTCTGCCTCACCGCGGAGAGGAAGACACACTTAGGGGGCCAGAGAGAGACGCCCCCACCCCCAACTAAAGTGTTTCCTACCTGCTCCCTCTGTCCCCTTCCTCCTCCCCCGTCCACAGCCGGCTGCGCATTTCACCAACTCTTTTCCAAAGGGCCCAGGAATCCCAGATGGGGCCCAGACGGTGGCAAAAGAGGGAGGAAGAGAGGGAGAAAGGGGGCAGCGGCTGCTACTGCAAACAGTTCCCCTTCGCAGCTCTGCGCTCAGCTCGCCCATCAGTGTGCCACCACCTCTCCGTCCTCCTCCTCGGAGCTGGGCGCAGGGGGGCGCCCGGGAGGCGGCGTAGTCCGCGCCACGTTGCTGTCGCCCTCCTCCGGCTCCGCTGGGTGCAGGTGCATGGCGAGCTCCTGAAGCACGGCCGCGCGCCCGATCTGGTCGTTGCGTCGCTTCTCCATGATCAGGTCCTCTAGACTCTGGAACTCCAGCGTGTGGCTGCGCTGCGCCGACAGCTGAATCTGCAGCCGGTAGGGCTGCTTGCCTATGCGCAGTTCGCCGCCGATCTTGAACTCGCGCTTGCCGTAGCGGCACCAGGCGGCGAAACTCTCTGAGTTGCGCCAGCTCAGCTCGCGCTCCTTGGCGCCCACGTGCGCCAGCGCGTTGCGCACTACAGCGCTAGGGCTTAGCGGCTTGTAGCGGTACAGATCGTTGACCACGCGGCCGCGACGGCCCTGGCTGGCGTCAGTCAGGAAGCTGTTAATCACCTCCAGCCGGTGCAGGTGCACCACCTGGAAATTACCCACATATACAGCCCAGTGCGGGTATTGAGCCTGCGACACGAACTCCACCAGGTCGCCCGGCTTGCACTTGTTGAGCAGGTTCTCGGGTGTGTAGGTACTCAGCACCGCCGAGCCCGGAGCGAAGCTCTTTTGGTAGATGCATTCGTCCCGGTAGAACACGGAGCATTCCACCTCGTGCAGCCGCGGATCGTAGGGCTGCGGCTGGGGCGGCGGTGGCCCGTCCCCACCGTCGGGCAAGCCGCCGCCATCTGGCCCCTGAGACGGCGGCTGCGGCTCCATGTCCTCATCATCATTGGAGAAAATGTAGGAGACCCCAATGCGGGGCCCGTCGTCCCGGTCCACGCCAGTCGGGTCGGCCGTGGGAACTTCCTTGTAACTTAGGTGGGTCAGTTTCTCCACCTGGTTGCCCATCACGCTGCGGACACACGTTCACACCGCCGCGAGGGGAGAAAGCGAAACCACCTCTAGGGTCATTTGCACAGGTCCCCGGACAGGGGCTGAAGCCACCTGTTGGGAGAGGAAGGCAAGAAAGCTATGTAGGAGCCCCTCCGTGAAAAGGGCGTTTTATTCCGAAAAAGAACCGGTGGGGGCTCAGCACCTGGAGCCATTTTAGGGGGAGTTTCGGATGTAGCGAGCTTTCCCTCGTTTCTCCACCTCTAAGGTCACGGTCACAGGAGACTGGGCAACTCCAGTTCTCCCTGTCCCCAGCCCTTCGCCTAGCCCTGGCAAAACCCATTGCATCAGCAGCTTCTACAGCTTCCGCCTGCGCCCTACCTGCCAAGCTTGGACAGGAAGAGGAAAGGAAAGAGAAACTTTACTCCAATCCCCCCTCCTCTGTTAACTTCCCCTCCCACCCTCGAGCCCTAACTAGCCCCTGGGACGCCTCCTCCCCACCAACGCATCCATCCCCAGAGGAAAAAGCGAGGATCTCAGAGCGCGACCTGGGCAGGTGAGTCACCCTACCTGGCTCACCTGCAGCGCTACCTCCTCCCGGCTCGCCCACCCTTCCCCCGCGCCCGCCCTCAGGCTCGGGTTACCTGCGCAAACTCACCCGCGGAGAGGTGGAGGCCGTGGGGCCTGGGGAAGGGCTCCCTGCCGCGCCCCGGGACTTCTAGGGCGAGTTTGAAGGTGTAGGCTCCGCAGTCCCTCCTCTCCCGGCGCGGGCGGCAGCGAGGCTGGGCAGAGGGCAGCGCAGCGGGTAGACTGGGGGCATGTCTTTCCCCAGCGGCTGCGTAGCGCCCCGATACTTGAAGGCGGGGGGCAATCCTTGTTCACACCGCGCCTCCTCCCGCCAGCTGGGGCTGCTGCACCTCCTCAGCCAGCTCTCAGGGGAGGTGGGGCGCGAGGAGGAGAAGACCGCAGCCTCGCAGCCGGGCAGCAACAGCTCCCGCTCCGGCCGGGCGAGCAACAAGCACTGGAGCGGGAGGGACGGGATTGTAGATCCGGCTCCCGGCTCCCGGGCGGGAGTGCAGCCCGTGGCATTTAAAGAGACAGGCGCTCACTCCCCGAGCTCGGGTCTTTTTCACATTGCGCCGAGCCGCCGGGATCCCCGCCCCCCGCCCCGCCCAGTCAGGCCGCGGGGCTCCGCCCGGCCACGCCCCCGCGCCGGAGCGGGTTTAAATGCCCCGGTAAATAATCCACCCGCTGGCTAGGGTTGGCGCTGTGAGCTCCGCTTGCTTTCCGGGAGAAGTTAGAAGGCAAACACAACTTGCCAGTGTGGAAATGAGAAAGGGTAGGAGAGTTTGGTGTTTGCGCCTTTTCCCTTTCACCTCTTTTTTCCCAGAGTATCTGGGAAAGAATCTACAGATACTTTCTGTAGATGGAGAACAGTCGTTTCTTTTCTTTCCTGGAACATATTTCTTGCCCTAAAGGTCACAAGAAAGGATTCTTTACTAGGACAGCTCGAAGAGTGCTTTATCTTAAAGATGTTTTCAGAGTTAGTAGTGGGAAACTTTGGGGTAGAAAAGAAAATCACAGAAAGGAAACAGTGTAACACAGAACGAAGACTGGGTCCCAAGACCACCGCTGTATTTATTAGATGTCCCTGGAAGTTAGTACAAAGTTCATAACCTCCGTTATTTCCAGAGGGGTACCAGTTCGTTGGATGGTGAGAGAAAGCGTGCAGCTCTGACTGCTTTTTTTTTTTTTTTTTTTTTGGTGGGGGGTGCGGTTAGGGGGATGTAGGAATTGCCTAATTGTCCTTAAATTAGAAACAAATTAGCAGAGGCCCCTGGTGCATATATTTCCTTCCTGTTGACTTAGGGAAGTGACAGGAGACCAGTACTGCCTACTAACCTCCACCACAACAGGACACTTCCACCTCCCCACTGGTTTCGTTTCTTTTACCTAAATGTAGGCTACCAAAGTGTTGTTGTTGTTGTTGTTTATATTTTTAAAATAATGGGTCGGGTGGGGGTGGAAGATTAACAGCTCTGTTTACAATAAACAAGTTTAGGCACAACTGCAAGCACCCAAACTTATTTGTGGGGGACTTTAGAATGCAATTCAAGACCTGAACTCTGTCTTCCATTGCTTTCTTTTAACTAATTTTTTCCAGCGTGTATAACCAGCCAGTGGAAACAGGAATATACTAGCACTACTGTAATCCTTTCCAGTTTGGGAGAAAAAAATAAAAATCAATCTACTTATGTAATTTTGTGTCCAAGCAATCAATATTGGCAGGGCTGTGATAGAAATTAGTCCTTCAGCAAGTCTGACATCACAGTATAAGTTAGATCAACATGAGACTACTGTGTGCTGTGAGATTCTGTTTCAATAATTTCCGACTGGCTGGCCTCAGGCACATGTGACTGAATGAGTCCACCACACCCCAGTCCTTTTGATAGCAAATGGTGTGGGGGCTGCTGTTATCTGAGTGATATTTGTTGCCATCATATGATCACCATATTATAGACAAGAGTTAGGCTTATAGAGATTATGGCTGGTCATCCCATGTTCATCAGATTGGGAGACCTCTGCTACTGTCTGATCTGGGAGGCCATTTTGCTCCTAGGTGCTACTGGGATGGCTGGGAATGGAAGAATTGAGCTGAGAGGACACAGTAGTTTGACAATTTGCTACCGGCACTCTAGGTCAGAGATCTGGTGGGTGAGGAAGCAATGCCTGGCTGTCTAGCTGTGTCTCCTTTTGTCTCGATGAGCTGTTCTCAGGTGCACAATAGTGACTCAACAACATATCTTGAACTGACCAACTATAAAGTCTCAGAGGGAACAAGCCCTGATCCAATTTATATCTGAATGCCTGGAACTGAGTGGGTTCTCAATAGATGCTTGATGGATGCCTTACGGGAAAATTTGGCCATAGGTCAAGAATTGCTTCCTGGTTTTATGGGGCAGTAAGTGAGTGAGTGAGTGAAGAAATGTTGCCTTTTGATAGCTGGCCTCTAGTGTAGATTGTTCCATTAATGCCTGTTGAGGGTTCAACATACATCCTGTCACCTAGAATACTTGGTCAGAGATTACAACATGGCTCTCAAACATGCTTTGTTCATCTCAAATAGTTGTTTAGTAAATTTAAGCTTGTTGTCAACAATTTGAAAACTTGGGAGATATCATTAAAATATTCACATTTCCAGTTTCATTTGAAAAATCTATATAAAGATATGGGACTTGACTGGGTGTGGTGACTCACGCCTGTAATCCCAGAACTTTGGAAGGCCAAAGCAGGTGGATCTCTTGAGGTCAGGAGTTCAGGACCAGCCTGGCCAACATGGTGAACACCATCTCTACTAAAAATACAAAATTAGTAGCCAGGCGTGGTGGGGCACGCCTGTAATTCCAGCTGTTTGGGAGGCTGAGGCAGGAGAATCTCTTGAACCTGGGAGGCAGAGGTTGCAGTGAGCTGAGATCGCGCCACTGCACTCCAGTCTGGGCGACAGAGTGAGACTCTCTCACTAAATAAAATAAAATAAAGACATGAGACAATCAGACCCATGTTCCAGAATGGCAACAAATTGCTGGAGAGAAGTGGTAGTTACCTTGCAGGTGAAATATAATCTCCTGTTGGATCCGGTTCCCATCCCCCATACCTCACCTACCTAGGTCCCTTGCCTGGTCCAGGAAGCTCTCTGTTGGCCACCTTTGCTATCCAATATCTGTACTACACTTTTTATTACCTGAATATGTGTAACTCAGCACATGATCATATACTATCTGGTATTATTCTCTAATTCAGGGATTAAAATTCATATTCTAATGAATATGTTTATTCATGTCTTTTCTAAAGAGGACTTGGTTCAAAATACATTTCATGAAGACATACTAGGTGCCTACTAGTCTTAATCGCTGTGCATCCGATTCTACAATGGGCACCGTGCTGGGTTTCTTAGATGTTCATGTCCCCAGGTAGTCACCATATTGGAGGAGACAGAAATAAGTAGACTCTTCGGGACACTGTGACATGTCCTGTAATAAGAAATAGAGGATGCCGGGGCAGGAAGGTGATGTTTCAAGGCACGGTAGATACGGAGATTAGTGACAAAGTGCCTGCCAACAAGGTCTTGAGCTCATGGGGGAAACACAACTCTAAAATTAATAATAACTCCCATGGAGTGAGCTCTTGATTCTTTTATAAAGCAGAAGAAAGGTTAGAGAGGCCACGGCTTCTCCCAGCTGGTGGAAGGAAAGATCACACAAGACCACTTTACTTCCAGGCCCATGCTTTTCATTTTGTTTGTTTGTTTGAGATGGAGTCTCACTCTGTCGCCCAGGCTGGAATCCATTGGCGTGATCTTGGCTCACTGTGACCTCTGCCTCCCTGGTTCAAGCGATTCTCATGCCTCAGCCTCCCAAGTAGCTGGGACTACAGGCGCCTGCCACCACACTGGGCTAATTTTTTTAATAAGTTTAGTAGAGATGGGGTTTCGCCATGTTGGCCACGATGGTTTTGAACTCCTGGCCTCAGGTGATCTGCCCACTTCGGGCTCCCAAAGTACTGGGATTAGAGGCGTGAGCCACTGTGGCCACCCAGGCCCATGATTTTAACTTCTTTGTTTTAAATAGAGTCCAACAGATTCTACAATATTTAACAAATATTTGAGTGTCTGGGTTTATCAGACTCCAAGGATACAGTTGTGGATGTAGCAAAAAATGTCCCTGCTCTTGCGGCATTTACATGTTGATGGGAGGAGGCAAATAATAAATAAGTAAATGGATCAATGGAAATAGAGAGAGGGAGCAGGGTCATGAAGAAGATAACGTAGGGAAATGGGATTGAATAGCTGTCAGTAAGGAGAGGGTGACAGGGGTGGCCTACTTGGGTTAAGATGGTCAGGGAAGGACTCCTGAGGAAACAGAATTGAGCAGAGACTTGAAGGATGAGGAGCCAGCCTTAATATTACCTCCAGAGGGAAGACCAAGAGCAAAGGTTAGAGGGGGAAAAGACTGAGTGTTTAGGAAAAAGAAAAGACTACAGTTGTGACCAGGGCACAGTGAGTGAGTGTAGCTATGATAGGAGATGCAGGTAGAAAGGTGGGTGAGCCTTTGGGTTTAAGGGCAGGCAGCTGCCCTACAGGAAATGGACTGCAGGAGTGAGAAAGGAAGCAGGTCCCACAGAGGCCCGGGCTGTGGGAGGAAAGACATCCCAGGCAGATGGAGGCTGGAGGAAAGCAAAGGACAGGCTGGGAAAACGCCTTCCTCAAGAGCAGCAGTTCGAAAAAGAAATATTAGTTGGATTTGAGTTCTCAGCCATACTGCAGCTTCATCCCACCAACAGTGACCCAAGTGTCACATCCCACACACCTCTTCGGAGGAAGCACTCAATAAAAACAAGTTGCATTAAATGCCGGTTAGTCACTCTCACAGTACTCCTGTCTAGACCAGTGGGGAATAATTGAGAATTGACGTTTCTACCCGACAAAGCATCGGCCCTCACTCTGCAGGTGTGCTGGAGATCTCAGTTTCAATGGCTTGCTCCAAGAAAGTACAGAACGGGAGCGTGAGGGCAGAATGATCTGATTAGGCAATCTGGAACTCTGCCTGTTCCCTAGGCTGGGCCCCAGGGTCATGGCAGCAGCAAGGAGTTGAGCGAGTTTGCTGGGAAACAGCTTCCGCCACACCTTCCTTACAGTGGGAAATCCTCAGCTCACCTGCACCTCTGATCCACTACTGGGGTTTTGTTGTGACTGTTGGAGGTAAGCAATAGCAAATGGAGCCAGGTGACCTGGGCTAATCCTGTTTGCCAACTGCATAACCTCTGAGATGTCTCTTCTCCACTCCGGGCTTCATTTTCCAAACTCTAAAGGGAGGCTGATGATACTGTTTGCCTCACTTGTGAATCCTCAGATGAAACCCTCTATATGGAAGCACCTTGTAAATCCTAAAGGCTGTGTAGATGCCAGGCATTATTGACACTCCGTGATAAAGATTTTAAATGAAAATGATGATTTTTTTTTTTTTTTTTGAGAGAGAGAATCTCATTCTGTCACCCAGCTGGAGTGCAGTGGCGTGATCTCAGCTCACTGCAACCTCCACCTCCCGGATTCAAGTGATTCTCCTGCCTCAGCCTCCCGAGTAACTGTGACTACAGGTGGGTGCCACCACACCTGGCTAATTTTTGTATTTTTAGTAGAGGTGGGGTTTCACCATGTTGGCCAGGCTGGTCTCAAACTCCTGACCTCATGATCTGCCTGCTGGGGCCTCCCAAAGTGCTGGGATTACAGGCCTGAGCCAACACACCTGGCCTAGGTAAGATTTTGTAATGGGGAATAAAAAGGTAACCATTTATTGTGGGCATCCTCTTACTAAATCCCTCTATCAGTCCTATTGTTGACATTTCTCAAATAAGAATACAAAGGCCCAGGGAGGTCAATATGAATCTTGCCCACTGTAAGGGGAGAGGCTGCATTCGAATCCAAACCTGGCTGCTTCCAAGTCTGTTTTTCGCACTGGACACTGTCAAGCAGCCTCAGGGAACACCAGCATATATATGTTTGTTTGCTTACCCAGAAACTGAAAGGTCCGAGTGACCAACATACTCAGTTGGCCGAGAACTTTATTGGTTTTAGCACTGAAAGGCACACCACATTCTAGACAAACTAGGACAGCTGGTCACTCTGCTTGGGTGCTTCCCTGTCTTGGTCATTGCCCTCCCTAAGCCAAGGGCTGTCATGAGGGTGAAGCTGATGATATTGCTAGGATAGAGCAGGGAAGGGGGAGGAGAGCAAAGAGAAATTGATGTTTTAGTCCAGGCCCCACTCTTACACCATTGCCAGGTGAGGTTATACATGCAGCAGCAGTTGCATAGACAGGGCCATCCAATAAAAGGGACAATAAATATTATAGCCTGCTTTTGGCATTCATTTTTATTTTAAAATCAGACTCTTCACAATAGGTGAGGCCTGGGCCTGTCTCAACTTTGAGAGCTGCTGGCCTGTAACTGCTTTCCTTAGCCCTCCCAGCCTGCCTGCCTTTGACTTTTAGGTCCTGCATAAAGAGTTTTACATTTTGGCTGAATTATTACTTGACCTTCAGATGAAGGAAGGAAGCCCAGAGGCTGTGGAATGACATCCTTTTCCTTGGCTTCTGCATTTTATTTGCTCAGATCAACAGAGCAGATTCTGAAGCCGACTGGGCAAGAGCTAGTTTACCCTGTGGGTAGGGGTAAAAAGCAGGTACCCTGAGAAGGGGTCTGAGGCTGCGGCCCACCCCAAACCAGCTCTCCATGCATTAATCGTACAGCTAAATTGTCTGTGAGGAAGGTTTTAATCCTTTCCTGGAAGAGGGTACATGGGTGGGGAGACTTCGAAGCCAGTCCCTGCTGGAGGCCTGCTGTTTTAGGAGGCCCTGACATCATATTGTTTATGTTGAACTAGAGTTTGATTTGTGCTTGGGAGTCTGAGCTTGTAGCTGGGCTCCTGCAGAAACCTCATGAAAGATGCATTTCACCAGGCAGTTCCAGCGGAGAGACCAGCTTAAATTACAGCTCGACAAATCCAAATATTGGCATATCTGCAAATCCAAATGTGGGGATTTCAAAATATAATCTAAATTCTAAGAATCTTATTTTGCACTTCTTGTGCAAGAAGAGGATGAGATATTCGGAGAAGAGACAAGGCTGTCAATAGTGAGAGTGACTTCGGCAGAGCAAACCTGACCTCCTTTTCTTTCCTTGGGTATTCTTTATGCTTCCAGGGAAGCAGCATTCAGACATGAGAGAGGAAGACAGCATTTCTTCAGCGTGGCTTTCCGCAGGACCAATGGGTGGGGGGACCACCCACCCAGCACTTAGGACATAGTGTTCAACAAATCCAGTTGGTCAATTCCTATCTGGCCTGGGGCGAAGGGATCTCCATGGATTACTCACCCCACTAAAGTGTATTCACAACACAGTAGCCCCAGGGATCCTGTGAGACTGAGAGCCAAGCTGGGACACTCCTCTGCTCAAAACCCTATCATGGCTCCCCATCTTCCTTGCAGAAGGGCCAACTTCCTGCAATAGTTCCTATGACCCTGCTCCTTCATAACCTCTCTGATACCTCATCACTTACACCTCCAGACATACTAGCCACTTGCTGTTTCTCCCTCATGGCTGTTCCTTCTGCTTGGAGTACTTCCCCTCCACCCCAATTTCTTCCCCCATATCTTCATAGAGTGCTCCTTTAAGTCTTTTTTTTTTTTTTTTTTTTTGAAACAGGGTCTTGCTCTGTCGCCCAGGCTGGAGTGCAGTGGCCAAGAGGCTCTCTGCAACCTCCGCCTCCCAGGTACCTCCACCTCCCAGGTTCAAGTGATTCTCCTGCCTCAGCCTCCTGAGTAGCTAGGATTATAGGTGTGCATCTGGCTAACTTTTGTATTTTTAGTAGAGACAGGGTTTCGCCACATTGGCCAAGCTGGTCTCAAACTCCTAACCTCAAGTGATCCCCCCACCTTGGCCTCCCAAAGTGCTGGGATTACAGGTGTGAGCCACTGCGCCCAGCCATTCCTTTAAGTCTTGACTCAGATATTAGCACCTTGGTGAGTCTTCCCTGAAAACCCTATTTAAAATTCTAAGTGTTCTCCCATACATGCCCCTCATCTTCTTTCCTGCTCTATTATCTATCACTTATTCTACTCCCTTATCACCTTTTAGTATTCTGTGTAATTTGCTAAATTGTTTTATTTATTGTCTTTCCTAGTTGGACTATAAGCTCTATGAAGTCAGAGATTTCATTTGTTCACTGGAAGCAAACAAAAGTTCAATTACTGTCAACAGTGGTTGACACGTGCTAGGCTCAATGAGCTATGGTGAAATGAATAGGCTATGGTTAAATGAATAAATTAAAGGGCTTTTTATGAGCAATCTCTATTTATGCTTACAACAATCTTAATGGTATAGGATTATTCTTAATTTACAGATGAGAAAATTAATTCTAAATTACTAAATGCCTATGATGTGCCAAGCACTATAGACTAGGCAGTTGAATTTCAGAGAGGTTAAGAAATTGGGCCCAGGAAACACAGCTAAGTTCACCAAGAAATGACAGCTCTGTAGCTCAACATGGCAGCCACTGGTCACATGTGGCTATTGAGCATCTGCAATGTAACTAGTCTGCACTGAAATATGTCATAAAAGCAAAATGCGTACCAACTTCCAAGAGACTACAAAAGAGTAAAATATCTTACTAATTTTAAAATATTGATTACATGTTGAAATGACAAATTTTGAATCTATTTGGTTAAATGGAATATATTATTAAAATTAAATCACTTGTTTCTCTTTACTTTTTAAAAATGTGGCCACTATAAAAATTTAGATTATGTATGTGGTTTGCATTTGGGCTTCCATTATATTTTTAATGGGCAACCCACTTCTAGCAATTTCCATTCCACCCTTCATCTCTATCTTCAAGAATATTACCACTTTGACTCTTGAGGGCAAGGATGCCGTGACCTTGTCTTTTCTGTAAGAATAAGATCAAATATACGTAGAATACATCAATAACTCTCAAAGGCATTAACATGCCTATCTTAGTTTGTGCTGTTATAACATAATGGAATAGACTGGGTGGCTTATAAATAAGAGAAATTTAGTTCTCACAATTCTGGAAACTGGACGTCTGAGATCAGCGTGCCAGCATGGTTAGATTCTAATGAGTTGCAGACTGCCATCTTCTGGTTGCATCCTGTCATGCCAGATAGAGGGCAAGAGAGCTCTCTGGGGTCCCTTTTATAAAGGCACTTATCCCACTCATGGGAGCTCCACCCTCGTGACCTACTAACCTCCCAGAGGCCTCACCTCCTAATACCAGTGAGGCAGGATAGGTAGTCAGTGTTCTCCAGACGCAGCAACTGTGGTGACCCTACAGTCAATGCAATAAGCCTCAGCATTCACATTGCAATTGGGCACATTCCAGCAAAGCTATCTTCCAGTAGGAACTTTCCCTTCTAGATAGCGTGGCATTTTGATTTTACCTGTCCTCGAACTGACCCTTTGCTCATTATAATAGTAAAAACACACCCTTGGGTGGAGATTTAAGATGCTAATAAGACGTGGTATAGAAGCAAGCATGAACAGCTATTGCACATGAGCACCCAGAAGACCATCCAGAACATGCTTACTAGTAACACCTCTTTCCACCTCTTTATAATCATATAAGACTCCCATAAAGGGAGTCTCCCTAGTGCCAGTCTTTGCTGTCTCATACTTAAAATCAGCCCACACTGAATCTTCTATCTTTCAGGGTGCACTATCCATTCTGCACTTCACTTTCTTTTTTTTTCTTTTGAGATAGAGTTTCACTCTTGTTGCCCAGGCTGAAGTGCGGTGGTGCAATGGCATGGTCTCGGCTCACTGCAACCTCCACCTCCCAGGTTCAAGCAGTTCTCCTGCCTCAGCTTCCCATGTAGCTGGGATTACAGGTGCCTGCCCCCATGCCTGGCTAATTTTTGTATTTTTAGTAGACAGGGTTTCCCCATATTAGCCAGGCTGGTCTTGAACTCCTGACCTCAGGTGATCCACCCTCGTTGACCTCCCAAAGTACTGGGATTATAGGCATGAGCCATCGTGCCTGGCCTTTGCACTTAACTTTCAAAATATTCTTTTGCAATACATTACTCTGTGCTGCACCTCCTTTGCTGTGTGTCTCTTATTTAAATTATTTTAAACTAAGAAGACAAGAACTGGCCAGGTATGGTGGCTCATGCCTGTAATCCCAGCACTTTGGGAGGCTGGCAGGGGGGTGGATCACCTGAGGTCTGAGACCAGCCTGGCCAACATGGTGAAACCCCGTTTCTACTAAAGATACAAAAATTAGCCAGGCGTGGTGGTGTGCCCCTGTAATCCCAGATACTCAGGAGACTGAGGCAGGAGAATCGCTTGAACCCTGGTGGCAGGGTGGGGTGGGTGTGGGAGAGCTGTGGAGATTTCAGTGAGCTCAGCTGAGATCATACCACTTCACTCCAGCCTGGGCAGAAGAGCAAAACTCCATCTCAAAAAAAAAAAAAAAAAGAAAGAAAGAAGAAGACAAGAACTGAGGTATCACATCAGCTGTCCACAGCAACACATTGGAGGTTAGAATTGCAACATGTGAATTTTGAGGGGACACAAACATTCTGTCCATAACAATACCTAAAGAATGAATGTCGGCCGGGCGCGGTGGCTCAAGCCTGTAATCCCAGCACTTTGGGAGGCCGAGACGGGCGGATCACGAGGTCAGGAGATCCAGACCATCCTGGCTAACATGGTGAAACCCCGTCTCTACTAAAAAAAATACAAAAATCTAGCCGGGCGAGGTGGCGGGCGCCTGTAGTCCCAGCTACTCGGGAGGCTGAGGCAGGAGAATGGCGTAAACCCGGGAGGCAGAGCTTGCAGTGAGCTGAGATCCGGCCACTGC
>NC_045440.1:130141851-130146761 GCF_002776525.5 Piliocolobus tephrosceles
AAAAAAAAAAAAAAAAAAAAAAAAGAATGAATGTCTCTTTCCAAAAGCAGTCTCCAAGAGAAGCAAAAAGAGGATAGAAGTGGCCTCCAGGGGTAATGTGTCTTCAGTGCTTTCCTTTTTCTTTTTTTTTGAGACAGAGTCTCACTCTGTAGCCCAAGCTAGGGTGCAGTGGCGCTATCTTGGCTCACTGCAACCTCTGCCTCTGGGACTCAAGAGATTCTCCTGCCTCAGCCTCCCGAGTAGCTGGAACTACAGGCGTGTGCCATCACGTCCAGCTAATTTGTTTGTATTTTAGTAGAGACAAGATTTCACCATGTTGCCCAGGGTGGTCTGAGCTCAGGCGATCCACACGCCTCAGCCTCCCAAATTGCTAGGATTACAGGCATGAGCCACCACGCCTGGCTCTTCAGTGCTTTCTTTTTCTTTCTTTTTTTTTTTTTTTTTGAGACGGAGTCTCGCTCTGCCGCCCAGGCTGGAGTGCAGTGGCCGGATCTCAGCTCACTGCAAGCTCCGCCTCCTAGGTTTAGGCCATTCTCCTGCCTCAGCCTCCCGAGCAGCTGGGACTACAGGCGCCCGCCAAATCGCCCGACTAGTTTTTTGTATTTTTTAGTAGAGACGGGGTTTCACCATGTTAGCCAGGATGGTCTCGATCTCCTGACCTCGTGATCCGCCCGTCTCGGCCCCCCCAGTGCTTTCTAAGTAAAGCAAATAGTCCCCCACACTAACTCGAGAGTTGGGTCGGAGAAGAAGAAATTCCCAGTATATAATGAAGTTGAATGAAGCTGACTAGACACCCACCATTAACATTATCGAGCATGTTCTTCTTCCTGACAACTGAGTAACCTCCTGAACAGCATCTGGCCGCCTGTATGGACATTCTAAGAGAGAATACAGATTAACCTGATAACTCCGTTTCTTTGTGTTAATCAGTAAACTGGCAGTCTGGTTTTATGTATCTGACTCTGTGGACTGGGTTCATGTGACTCTCTACTTTCCATGAGTTGACAGCTGGGTTTTTGAACCTGGGAGCTTGAGGATTACACCTCAGATGATAGAGAATTTACAAATTCTAATAAATAGAAGCAGCTAACATGTGTTGAATCCTTATTGTATCCAGTACCTTTCTAAGAGCTTTATATGCATTCATTCATGTAACCCTTACCTGTGAGGCAGGCATTATGATCATTATCCTCATTTCACAAATGAGAAAACAGAGGCATAAGAAGCTTAAGCATCTCACCCATGGCCAAGCTAGTGATTTGCAGAGCCAAGAGTTAGACTCAGGCAGTGCCATGGAGGGGGCGTAACCCCAGCCACCTATCTGGCCTAGACATTGACCACTATGGCTCAGTTTCTTTGTCTTCATATTCCACATGCCTCTTTGACGGTGATGAAGCCATCACCTTGCAGTCTCATGTCCATTCATGAGACTGACTGTTCACCATCCTTCCAGCCTCATCCCTTGCCAGCCTCCTAGTTGCCCACTGAGCCACACCAGTCCTTGGGTTCCTGCCTATACAAGCTCAGGAAAACCTCAGCCCGTGACATGACCATCCCCTGGACCTGGCATGCTCTTCACCTCTCTCTTCTCAAAGTTAAATATTTAGTGTTCTTTATGCCTCAAATTAAGTTCGTGAAGAGGCCTTTGCTAACTAGCTGGTTGCCCCCCTCACTTGTTCTCAGCCCTTTTTGTCTGCTGCGTAACACTGATCACAAGAGTGATTTCGTTTGCTCATTTGGTCGCCATTGCCTGTCTCGCTAGGAGCCTAGGCTTTATTGTGCCAATATAACTCCCTCATTCTCCAGCGCAGTGGCCTCCTCGTGGTACATGCCTAACAATTATGTTTGGAGTAACTGGATCTCTCTTTGGAGGAGTCTGAAATTCATATTATGGAGGAGGGGAGTTAAGAGAACCACTCCTTCAAAGAGTGATTTTTTTTTTTTTTTTTTTTTTTGAGATAAGTTCTCACTGTCACCCAGGCCAGAGTGCAGTGGCATAATCTGGGCTCACTGCAACCTCCACCTCCCAGGCTCAAATGATTCTCCCACCTCAGCTTCCCAAGTAGCTGGGACTACAAGTGCCCACCATCATGCCCGGCTAATTTTTGTATTGTTTGGTAGAGACGGGGTTTCACCATGGTTGGCCAGGCTGATCTCGAACTCCCAATCTCAAATTATCCGCCTGCCTCGGGCTCTCAAAGTGCTGGGATTACAGGCACCTGGCCAAGAAGTGATTTTGAATTTCAAGTATGTGCTCAGGTTTGCAAAATGAATGAGTTAACAGGAGCCAGGAAGAAGTTGACAGGGTAAAGTGTGAGTTAAGGAGGAGCAACATACACACACAAAACAAACAAAAAACTTTACGCAGTTAAACATTTGTAAGGGCCTGTTAAAAAGAGCAAACTTCAAGAAAGGATGTTACTAAGGCTGGTTGCACAGGGCATTAACTGCCTGTTTGCTGAATGAAAGATCTGGCTGGAGATTGTATGAGTGAAGGGTGAAGTTCTTGCTTCATATGGAGAGGACTTACTGATTTGTTTTTCTAAGACCAGCAGAGTGGGCACAAAAGAACCAGGGTAGGAGCAAAACTGCAAGTTTATTTTTGGTAACCTAAGGTGTGGGGAAGAGGTCTGTTGGCCTCCCGCAAAGAAGGCCAGCAGAGTCCCCCTGTGGGGCCCTCCGACGGAGTTCCTGCAGTCCCGACATCCGGACAGGAGTGAGAGACTCAGGAAGGCCGCCTGGGACGCTGGCCAAGAGCGGCTTTTCTAGGAGTGGGAGGGCAATAGGCGGGGTACGGGCGTGTCGGGGGGCGTTCCACAGGTGCGACCAGGTAAATCTCGGTCTCTTCGGATTGACGTCACCTGGCGCATGCCCAGTTGGTCTGCACCCTCCCTGGGTGCCGGCTGCATTTTCGCGCGCTGCGGGAAAAGCTGGTGAAGAAGAACCCGGAAGTGCGCCATCCTGCCTCGGTTCGTCCAAACACTTACCTTTGCTCCAAGGTGAGAGCCCTGTCCTAGGCTCTGTGGCTGCAGCCCTGTGTATTTCACTGTACACTGCTGCTCAGCTGAGCCTGGCAACCCAGCTCTAGGAATCCTTAGAGAACACCTGCCTTGAGTACCTCTGCTCAGTTGCTGCCCTGTAGAGACTCACAGCCGGTCACTTTGACTAACACTTAATAGGTGTTTAGGAAGCATTTCTGAAGTAATGGATTAATGAGGGCCAAGAATGAGGCTTTTGTCTTAAGGGCACAAAAAGTAGTTGGAAATGCCAGACAAGGGATATGTACAGCCTGAGCCAAAAGTGTAAGTATAAAAGCTATATTTACTCAACTTTTGCAAATCAGAGTAGCTGTCACTACCCTGAATAGCCATAAGCCAGCAAAAAGATGAAGCCTTGTTTAGGAGACAGTAGTAAGATTCATTCTGGGGCACATACTGTGTTACCTGGTTAATCCTCCCTAAACCTCACAGGGCAGGTTTTGTTATTCTGCTCATACCCATTTTGTAGCTGGGGAAAGTGAAACACCAGGAGGGACTTGTCCCCATCCAGAGCCCACATATCAGCCAACCAACAGGGCATGGACCCAGGCAGGTCTGACCTCAAGCCCACTGCATATGGTGCCTTCGCTCTCTGGCCATGGTTGTCCCAGGGATATAACAAACAACAACAGGAAGGAGCTTCTTGGTGAGGCAAATGCACCCATTGATCAGTGTTTCTTTTTCCTTTTCCTCCTGGTCTCACTGGAGTGTGCTTCACCCAGAGCAGCTAGCCCCAGGGTTTCAGATGAGTTGCTTAGATTTCAGCATACCCAGACAGATTTCAGGAACAGATTGATAGAAGATGGCTCCACTGGGAAAAGGAACCAGAATTTTCTTTATAGGGATAGTCCAGCACAAGGGTGGAGAGAGAATAATCTGGGGACCCTAATTGGACAAATGAATTTATTTCCATGGGAGGGTCTGAGCCATTAAAGCATTGGGGTCATGACAGCAAAGATAAGTAAATCAAATTTCAGTGTTCCCTTCCATATCCCTACACCCCTGCAGGCACGTAAACACAACGCCAACCTGGGTGTGAAGAGGTGTGTGAGTTTGGCAAGGTAAAAAATATTCCCATTCCTACCAGGCAAATTTCTCTCCCCTAGTGATTAACAAATTTCTGCCCAAATCCTCAAGGACTAGATCAACATTTCCCAAAGCCATCCTCTGCCCTTTTCCTTCCATTATCCCCAAGCCCCAGTGCCTCCAGCCCCCTGAGCCATTATGTAAATGACTCACCGGCAAACCCTAACAGCCATTCACTAGGAATACTCCGCCTGCAAAGTCTCTAACTGGATTTCTGTTTAACCAAAGGTTAAATAAAACCTGCCTTTTTGTAACTGGATATTGAAAATCTTTCTAAACTGTGTTAGTTCACTCACCTTTCTAAGTTTCTAGAGCAGAATGAAAATAATTACATTTTTGCTTGGTGATCGGGCATCTTGCAGTGCCATGGGGCATTATTCTGCCCATCAGTTAGCATTAAAATTTAACTCCAGTTGTAGACTTTGGTGAGAAGTTGGGCTGTAACCATTCTGAGTTAAAGAGGAAATTTGTCGAATTTTGTTGAGAGAAAACCAGCCCTTTGCCTTCCTTGTGCTTGGCAGAGAGTCGGGAGCTCCTTCTTGAAAACATTGATGGAATTGATGAATGACTAATAAGGTTTTTTTTTTTTTTTTTTTTTTTTTTGAGACAGAGTCTCACTCTGTTGCCCAGGCTGGAATGCAGTGGCACGATCTTGGCTCACTGCAACCTCTGCCCCCCGGGTTCAAGTGATTCTCCTGCCTCAGCCTCCTGAGTAGCTGGGATTGCGGTGTGTGCCACCACGTCTGGCTAATTGTTATATTTTTTTTTTTTTTTTTTTTTTTTTTA
>NC_045440.1:130146861-130157638 GCF_002776525.5 Piliocolobus tephrosceles
GCCAGGATGGTCTCGAACTCCTGACCTCATGATCTGCCCGCCTCGGCCTCCCAAAGTGCTGGGATTACAGGCTTGAGCCACTACGCTCGGCCACTAATTTTTGTATTTTTAGTAGAGACAGGGTTTCACTGGTTTCACCATGTTGCCCAGCCTGGTCTTGAACTCCTGACCTCAGGTGATCCACCCACTTTGGCCTCCCAAAGTGCTGGGATTACAGGCCTGAGCCACCACTCCTGACCTGAATTTCTTTATTGCCGTGTTTTTTCCTCATGATAATTGTGTCTGCCCTTTATTGACAGCTAGTGCTTGTTCCGGGTGTTGCGCTAAGTGCTTTGCAGGCGTAAGTCATTTCATTTGAATTGCCACACAGTGAGTGGCATGGGGTCAGTGGGCTTTACCTTCATTCTTCAGAGGAAGAAATGGAACTTGCAGCAGGTTGAGTGACTTGGCCAAGAGGTTCTGAAGCTAGAAAGCGACAAATCAAAATTCCCATAGCTTGAGGGGTTTGGGCAATGGCAGTCTTCATCCAATGGGGCTGGATATACAGGGGCAGTGCTAAAATCATGAGGAAATGGAACCTATAGGAAATGGGAATTGAGCAGGACACACACATGCATACGTGTGTGTGCATCTTGATGGCCCTAGACTTCCCATCAGTTAGGGAGCAAGTATGGTGTAGTGGTTTTAGAGAAGTGATTTCCACATTATCTGTGGGAAAGAGTAAGGGCTATTCATTTTATTTGTTTGATTTATTAATAGTGTCCAATAGTTTGTAAACTGATATCTTTGTAAAATACCATAGATAAAAATTACTAGAGGAATGAAGTAAAAAATGATAATAAAATGACATTCATGCATGCTTGCTATGAGCTGACTATGTTGCACCAAAATTTGTATGTTGAAACCTGATCTCCAATGTGACAGTGTTAGGAAGCGGGGCCTGGGGTGGGTGGGGTAATCAGATCATGAGGGTGGAGTCTTTATGAGGGGGATTAGTGCCCTTACAAAAGAGGCTTCAGCAAGATTGCTCCCTTGCACCATCCACCATATAAAGACAAGGTGAGAGGCCACTATCTATGAATCAGGAAGTGGGTCCTCATCAGACAGTGAATCTGCCGACATCTTGATCTTGGACTTCCCAGCCTCTAGAACTATAAGAAATAAATTTCTGTTTTTTAATTTTTTTGAGAGGAAGTCTTGTACCCAGGCTGCAGTGCAGCGGTGAGATTTCAGCGTGCTGCAACCTTGGCCCTCCCAGGTTCAAGCGATTCTCATGCCTCAGTGTCCCAAGTAGCTGGGATTACAGGTATGTGCCACCACGCCTGGCTAATTTTTGTATTTTTGTTGTTGTTGAGATGGAGTCTCGCCTGTGACCCAGGCTGGAGTGCAGTGGCACAATCTCGGTTCACTGCAAGCTCTGCCTCCTGGGTTCACGCCATTCTCCTGCCTCAACCTCCCAAGTAGCTGGGACTACAGGCACCTGCCACCACGCCTGGCTAAATTTTTTTTTGTATTTTTAGTAGAGACAGGGTTTCACTGTGTTAGCCAGGATGGTCCCTATCTCCCAACCTCGTGATCCACCCGCCTCAACCTCCCAAAGTGCTGGGATTACAGGTGTGAGTCACTGCACCTGGCCTAATTTTTGTATTTTTAGTAGAGATGAGGTTTCACTATGTTGGCCAGGCTGATCTTGAACTCTTGACCTCAAGTATCTGCCTGCCTCAGCCTCCCAAAGTGCTGGGATTACAAGCATGAGCCAACAAATTTCTGTTTTTTATGAGCCACCCAGTTTATGTTTTGTTAGAGCAATCGGAATGGACTAAGAGAAAGCCTCAGTTGTTTGTTGTTACTATTTTCTAGATTTAACAGGCACAAAATAATTGCCAAATTGTTACAAGATTTCTAGAGACTTATTCCCAATTTCTTTTCTTCTTTCAATGTAGACAGGTAGCAAACAGTTGGTGGATTGATAGAGGTGCTCCTATTCCATTTTCTTTTTTCTTTTTCTTTTTTTTTTTTTTTTTGTGAGATGGAGTCTTGCTTTGATGCCCAGGCTGGAGTTCAATGGTGTGATCTCAGCTCATCTCAACCTCCGCCTCCCAGGTTCAAGCAATTCTCCTTCCTCAGCCTCCCGTGTAGCTGGGACTACAGGCACCTGCCACCATGCCTGGCTAATTTTTTGTATTTTTAGTAGAGATGGGGTTTCACCATGTTGCCCAGGCTGGTCTTGAACTTCTGACCTCAGTTGATTCACCCATCTTGGCCTCCCAAAGTGCTGGGATTACAGGCGTGAGCCGCTGTGCCCGGCCTCCTATTCCATTTTCTAGCACTGAGTCGGACTGGGTGTTGCTTCTCCAAGTATGGCCCTCTAATTGGCAGCATGAGCCTCACCTGGAAGCATGTAGAATATGCAGGATATCAGGCCCTGCCAACAACTCATGAAAAACAGAATCTGCATTTTAAGAAGGCCTCCAGGTGATTTTTGTTGTGTGTATCAATGCTTAAGAAGCCCTAATTTACAGCATTGACTCTGAGGTTGAACAACCTGTTTTAATCTTGATCTTTCTCTTATTTGTGTGTGACCTCGGGCAATATCACTTGACCTCTCTGTGCTTCAGTCTCTAGTTTATTTATGTATGTATTTATTTATTTTTTGACATAATTTCTCTCTGTTGCCCAGACTGGAATGCAGTGGCACAATCTTGGCTCACTGCAACCTCTACCTCCCAGGTTCAAACGATTCTCCTGCCTCAGCCTCCCAAGTAGATGGGATTACAGACACGCACCACCACGCCTGGCTAAATTTTGTACTTTTAATAGAGTGGGGGTTTCACCATGTTGGCCAGGCTGGTCTTGAACTCCTGACCTCAAGTGATCCACCTGCCTCAGCTTCCCAAAGTGTTGGAAATACAGGTATGAGCCACCACGCCCGACCCAGTCCCTAGTTTTATCAGCACTCACCTCTCTGGGCTATTATGAGCTTTTCAGGTAATGGACCTGGAGGGTTGAAGCCAGTTGAGACTGCTCTTATGGGTCCGGCACATAGTAATGGCTCAATCACTATTGTTGTTGTTAATGATTTTTTTAAAAAAATAGTATTATCCTTAAGCCACTCTTGTTGTCTTTGAGACCCAGGCATCCAGGCCAATGATGTTTACTTTGGTGGTTAAATTATCTGTTAGTTTTCTGGAAGGTTTCCCTTTTCCCTGCCTAAACCCCATCATTTAGCACTGGGGCTACTGAGGCCATTTAAAACTCTCTTGGACAGGTTTCTTACCCCACTTGGGATCATCTATTTGTGCTAACCATCCTGAATGGGGTAAGTCTACAAGAGGCCCCGAAAGGTGATACATTCTGGTTTTCCAGGCTGTCCAGGGCAGAGGTTCCCTGGCTCATTGGACCATTTTGGCAGATGGAACCGTTGCAGGTCAGCTGGGAGAGAGACACATACCTGGGTGGGGTTTCTGTAGCTGCAGTGATTCTGCCTGCTTCCTACTTTCTTCCACCATCTCCACAGATGAAAACCAGTGTGTCCTCTAGTGAGACGGACAATTCTGTGAGCCCAGAGCCAGGAAAAGGCAGCAAACAAAAGTGAACAGTCACCCAAGTAGAGTTTGCAGGAGATTTACACAGAAATCTACCCACAGACACAGAGCTGCTGGATTTTAACAAGGGCTGCATAATTTGTTCTTGTGTGCTAAGATGAGGGTAAACAAATTTCATGCTGGCATGTAAGCCCCTAACTGCAGAAGTCAGGAAAGATTCCCTGCCCTGTTGCTGAATTGCTGGCTTGGCAAATTATCCTCAGCGGTGTATTTCTTGGAGACTTCATCTAGAGGTCATGCGAGGGCCCAAGAGTGAAAGGTGGAGGGAAGTGCCTGCGTGCAGAGGAGGGGGGCTCTTGCGTTCCTGTGCACATGGAAGCTCAGAAATGGAACTGGTCATGGCCCTGATTATGGTATTTGGAGAATCCCAGAGAAAAGCTGGGTCACTTCTGAGAGAAGCCAGGCAGCAAGTAACTGTGTGATGCCTGGGCATGATTGAGAAAATATGCCGGGAAATGGAGGTTCCCATTTCAGCCCACACTTGACCTTGGTCCCACAGTCACACCCACTCTGGACCTGGCTCTGCTGCATATATTGTTAATAGCAGATGGTTAAGCGCTCTATGTTTCCATAGTTTCTCCTCACACCTGCACAGAAAAAGTACTTACTGCGCCACTGGAACTGGCTTGTTCTGTCTCCTCTGTCACAACTTCTACCTCCAGGGGACAAAGGCAATCATATCTTGATAATCTTTGTATCACCTATGTCTAAGCATACTCTATAGGTGCTAATAATGTTTACAGAAATAAGAAAGAGGCCAGAACCTGAGGGTGAGCCTATTTTAGAAATAAAAAATGCAGTGTAAATTTTGGAAAATTATTATTATCCAATAAAATATCCTATGTGGTGTTTTGCATATATTTTCTATAATCCTAATTGTTCTATAATGTATTATTATCCACACTTTACAGATATTGAGAACTGAGGCTGCAGAAATAAGAAACCCAACCAAGAAAACACATCTTCTATGTAGAGGAACCGGGATACAATCCTGTGACCGTTAGTCACCCAATCCCAGGTCACCCAAGCTGAAGCAAGAGTCCTCATTCCGGCATATATTGCCATCCATATTCTTTTTGGTTCTCTGCCAAGTCCATGCCTAGGTACCATTTCACCCATTTGTAAAATATGGGGGGATTTAGTGTATGGTCCCATAGGCTGCTTGATAATGGGTGTCAGAAGTGCAGGAGGAGGAAGCATGCAGCCAGGGAGACTGGGCTTCAAGGCTTGAGCCAAGGCCAGTGTGAGTCCCCCATCAATTAAATGTTGCTGCATAGACTTGGGCAGAAGGGAAGCAAATGGGGAGCCAGTCACCAATGCAAGGGACTTCCAGAGGCCTAGGGACTAGAAGCCCCATCTAGGAATTTTTTTTTTTTAAGATGGAGTTTCACTCTTGTTGCCCAGGCTTGAGTGCAATGATGCAATCTCGGCTCCACCTCCCAGGTTCTAGCAATTCTCCTGCCTCAGCCTTCCCAGTAGCTGTGAATACAGGCATGTGCCACCATACCCAGCTAATTTTGTATTTTGGGTAGAGACGGGATTTCTCCATGTTGGTCAGTCTGGTCTCAAACTCCTGACCTCAGGTGATCTGCCCGCCTCAGCCTTCCAAAGTGCTGAGATTACAGGTGTGAACCACTGTGCCCGACCCCATCTAGGATTCTTGAATGACCAGGCCAGTGGGATGGAGAATACATTGATCCCCAAAGATGGGTGTGGTCAATTTGTGTTCGCAGTAAGGCAGACATGTGCGTGTATGACTTGCATGCACGCACAGAGACACAGAAACCATGATCAAGGGAGCATTTGTGTGTAGCCAGAGGCACAGGACAAGATCCTTTTATTTTGCAGATAATGTCATTAGAACACTCAGGCTTCCTCAGTGTAGGACTTTTCAGGTTATTAAGGTCTCTTATTAATCAGCCTCCCTCTGTCCCGTTGCTTTCCATATTCTTGGTGCAGATAGCATAGATAATAATATATTAATTACATTTTGTGGAAAACAGTGAGAGAAATATATCCTATATACTATATATATTTGTATATATATTCATGCTTTTTTCCTCTTGATTCTTGTATATACTCTATAGTCTATTTCTAGAAGTTTATGTGAGCGTGGTTGCCTCTGGGTAGGGATTTAAGTTTCAGAGGTAGGAAAGAGAATAACTTTGTACAACATCCTCTTGTATCGTATTTGAATCTTTTAATCATGGGTATGGATTCCTTATTCAAAATGATAAACTAAAAAAGTAGCAAACCATGTCAAATATCCATCTTATAGATGGATGTTTCTGAATTGCGTCCTCTCCACGAATAATTGTTTCTGAATGTGATTAACTCTGAGTGTGTGTATGATATGGTTAAAGGCTGTTTTCTCACTTAATGGAAAGAAGTGGACTGACAGAAAACCTCTGGAGGTAAAGAGGATAGAGGTGCTCAAGAGGTAGGCAGTTCCTCCAATCCAAGCCAAAAAGGGCCATACCAACTACTAGGGAGTGACGCCTGCCAATAATTTCAGCAAATCAGCTACTAAGCTATGAAGAGCTGTGCTCTTCATGTTGACACTTGGCTGAAGTTGCAGTATCTAAGAGTATTGAGAGATTTGAACCGGACTCAGGTAACCGATTTTTTATTTATTATTATTATTTATTTATTTTTGAGACAGAGTTTCGCTTTTGTCACCCAGGCTGGAGTGCAATGGCACGATCTTGACTCACTGCAACCTCTGCCTCCCGGGTTCAAACCATTCTCCTGCCTCAGCCTCCCAAGTAGCTGGGTTTACAGGCGCACGCCACCACGCCTGGCTAATTTTTTGTATTTTTAGTAGAGATGGGGTTTCACCATGTTGGCCAGGTTGGTCTCGAACTCCTGACCTTATGACTGCCCGCTTCAGCCTCCCAAAGTGCTGGTATTACAGGTATGAGCCACCGTGCCTGGCCTTGCTTGAGTTTTAGTAAAATACTTTTAAAAAGTATCCATGTATCTCACTTATTTTAAAGAGAAAGAGGGTAATAACTTTGTGTCTGTGCATGAGCTGGAAAGAATGGGGGATTTGGTGTACTTTACAGTATGGCATGCAGGGGTGATCACAGAATTCGCCAATGGAAAGACCAAATCATTAGTCACAAGTCTTCTAGTCACAGGGACAGAAATCTATCTCAAGTCATTTCTTTTCAGATTGTATTTGGCTGTGTGCAAGACTCCTCCCGCACTCCCCAAACACACACACTTTCTTTATGAGACAGGGTCTGGAGTGCAGTGGGGCGATCTCAGCTCACTGCAGCCTCTGCTTCATGGACTCAAGCGATCCTTCCCTCAGCTTCCGAGTAGCTGGTCCTACAGGCATGTGCCACCAAGCCCAGCTAACTTTTTGTATTTTTTTGGAGAGACAGGGTTTCACCATGTTGTCCAGGCTGGTCTCGAACTCCTGGGCTCAAGCAATCCTCTGGCCTTGGTCTCCCAAAGTGCTGGTATTACAGGCATAAGCCAATGTGCCCAGCCAGAAACCCACATTAAAGAGGTGTCTTGTAACCAAGTTTCTGTTGTTCTTGTACATTTCTGGAGTAAGATGGTCACTGCATTGTTTTGTTGAGGGGCATTGCTTTAGCAGCTCAATATCAGATCTGACATCTCTGTAATTCTTTAAAAATTTTCTTTTTTGGGCCGGGTATGGTGGCTCAAGCCTGTAATCCCAGCACTTGGGGAGGCTGAGGCGTGTGGATCACGAGGTCAGGAGTTCGAGACCAGCCTGACCAATGTGGTGAAACCCTGTCTCTACTAAATATACAAAAATTAGCCAGGTGTGGTGGTGCGCACCTGTAATCCCAGCTACTCAAGTGGCTGAAGCAGGAGAATCGCCTGAACCTGGAAGGTGGAGGTTGCAGTGAGCTGAGATTGCGCCACTGCACTCCAGCCTAGGTGACAGAGAGAGACTTCATCTCAAAAAAGAAAAGAAAGAAAAAAAATTCTTTTATACTCCCATTCTGAAAATAGCTGCTGTGGCTCCAGGCATCACCTCTGTGTTCTAGTAAAGAAGGTAGAAAGTGAAAAGAGTGTGTTCCATTTTATCAATTTGTAGCTTTTTGTAGCTCTTTATAGCTTCAACTGTGTCATATAAACATATCCAGCAGCAAGGAAAATGGACATTTTCCTTGTACTCCAAACTCCAAAGAAATACAAGGAGTATTTACTTCTGTAAATTGCCTCCCTACACAAAATTGGGATTTTGTTGTCAAGGGAGAAATGACTGGATATGAGGAATGCCCTTAATGATCTTGCTTTATTCAGCATCATGGGCAAATAAATGCCTTCACGAAAAAGATAAGAATGAATGGCTTTAAGGAAGTTATTTGAGTTAGCGTTTCCTGCATAACAAGCCATTCCAAATGTGGTGACTTTTTACATTTAAAGTTTAAACAAACATCAATTTGTTTATGAAAGCGTGGATTGGCAGCTTGGACTGCACTCCTCTGGGAGACTTATCTCTGCTCCCTTTAGTGTCAACTGGGCTTTGTGTTATATCTGTGACTTCAGCCAGGTGGTGGGGATAGTTGGAGTGGTTAGGATATCTGGGCTTTCTTTCTACATGGTTTCTTCTCCTGTAGTCACCTTCTTCACATGATGGCAGAAAGGTCTCCTATTGTTGAGTAACAAATGACTCCAAAACTTGATGAATAAGCTGCCACCATTTTATTTGCTCAAAACTCTGTGGGTCATCATTTTGGGTGAAGCTCAGTTTGATGGTTCTTCTTCTGGGCTCTCCTGGTGTCTTCCATGTGGTTTAACTGAGGCTGAATGGTCTATGATGCTCTTGCTGGCCGTGGTCCACTGATGTCTGGCAGTCGGTGCTGGGTATTGGCTGGGCCACCTGATGCCAGCAGGCTAGCCCGGGCTTCTTCACGTGGTGAAGAGGTTTGAACAGCAGCAAGAGAAAAGGTAAGTTTCAATGTCTAAGTGCTTTTCCAGCCTCTACTTGCATCCTATTTGCTGATGTCCCACTGGCCCAAGCAAGCCACACGGTCAAGCCCAGAATCAATGTGGGAGGGGACTATGCAAGGTGGCATCTACAAGGAGACCTACTCTCTTGGGGACCATTATTCTACCAATCCACCACATAAGCCTCAAATCAATGACTTGAATGTCTACAGGGATCTCCTTATCTTGTCATTGCTTTTCTCTGCAAGTCCTCTTCATTCCTTTAGATACACCCCTCTCCCCAGGGTAGTAACCACAGCTGCCCTTAGCTCTAGAAATCCCTTTCTCAGCTTCCCACTTGGGTGCTGGGAAGCACACTGACTAGCCTGACGTGGTCTGACGCCTGTCCTGAGGCTAAGTAATCGGGATACTATTATCGCCAATTTTCACTGTAACTACAATGTTTGGATGGGCTTGTAGAAGGAACAGTGTTGGAGCCACCATCCTAAAAATGAGGTGATGCCCCTGGAATAACAAAGACAGACTGGCCAGACAAGACTAACAGGTGGAGTTAGGGACTATTTGAACAGGAAACTTCACAGACTGTATTTCTGGAGGTTTTTGTTTTGTTAGTTGGTTGAAAGAATCTGGTTTTAATAAGAATTTAAGCAGTTTAAATTCAATTTCTATCATTTTCCAAAACATTACCTTATTAAACAAAGCTATACATTTTACTTATTTAATTATTTTGGAAAAATAATTAAATCAGACTAGCATCTGATGCTGGCCCCAATAGGAAACCGAGCTGGGTGTTCTTTGTGGCAAATACACAATACTGATTGCGTTACTGTCTCATTCTCCCTTTCCTGAAACTGTGCTGGGAAGACAGAATGGAAAAAGGCATTAATTGGCATTAATTGGCACATCAATCAAGGCCTGAACTGGCACATCAGTCACATCAGGGAGGGTCTGTTTCTTCCTCCAATCCTGTTAGAAGTTTAAGAGCATGCGAAGGATGTTCCACCTTGTGCTCTGTGGATATGTGGGATTTGTGGCAAGCAGAAATGTCTGGGATGGCCTCGGCCACAGGGCCTCTGCTGCAACTCACTGAGGTTCCCCAGCACGGACAGTGTCAGGGCCCACTTTTGCCTTAATTTAACTGGGATGAAGGAAAGTAAAGAGAGAATGCCTGAGAGTGAAGGAATGCTGGCCTTGGGGAAGGTGATCCAATTCCATAAATAGCAGAGATTCCTGAAAGGCTTTGAGGCAGGCTCTGAGAGGTAGCCATGGCGATGCTATGCCTCGTGGCTCCCTGCTGCCAGAGAGAGGCTGCTTGCTGTCTCTTCCCAGGGGCCTGTGCTGGCGTGCCTGGGCTTATTTCAGAAACTCTCCTAGATACAGCGACTGCTCAGAAGCACACCCTTAATTGGTGGAGCCGGCTCTTTGCCTTGGTGCCCTGCAGCATTTCACTGGCACTTTTCTGCCCAGCAAACACTTGCCAGTAATTGTGGGGCCACCACTGTTAGTTAACAGGCTGTGGTTTGCCTTCAAGGGGTTAGTGAGTTGTTCTTGGGTTCTTTGATGACAATTAGGGTGTATTTATCAGCAGGATGGCTGAGGGGTCTTGTCTGGGACTTTGGAAGATTAAGGCAATCTGACTTCACCTATTCCCAATTCAGAATTCTGGCTTCCTCCTCCCTACACAACTGGGGCTTGCATCCCTACTGGTCCTCAGTGGTGTCTTGGGGACCTGGGAAGAGGAAAGTGGAATCTGAGATGTGTCTGTGGGTGCAAAAGTAAGTGGATGGATTAGGACAGCACTCCTACTTCAACTGGCATACTAGCATCCCTGGTTTTTTTTTTTTTTTTTTTTTTTTTTCGGAGATGGAGTCTTGCTCTGTCACCCAGTCTGGAGTGTAGTAGCACTACCTCAGTTCACTGCAACCTCTGCCTCCAGGTTCAAGTGAATCTTGTGCCTCACCCTCACAAGTAGCTGGGACTACAGGCATGCGCTACCACATCCAGCTAATTTTTGCATTTTTAGTAAAGACGGGGTTTTGCCATGTTGGCCTTTGCTAGTCTTGAACTTCTGGCCTCAGGTGATCTACCCACCTCGGCCTCCCAAAGCGCTGGGATTACAGGCACGAGCCACCATGCCCAGCCCGGCATGCCTCTGAGAGACAGGACTAGCTAGATTTCCTAGGCCAACTAAGAATCCCTAAGCCTAGCTGGGAAGGTGACCACATCCACCTTTAAACATG
>NC_045440.1:130157648-130194683 GCF_002776525.5 Piliocolobus tephrosceles
GGCTTGCAACTTAGCTCACACCTGACCAATCAGGTAGTAAAGAGAGCTCACTAAAATGCTAATTAGGCAAAAACGGGAGGTAAACAAATAGCCAATCATCTATCGCCTGAGAGCACAGGGGGAGGGACAATGATCGGATATAAACCCAGGCATGCGAGCCAGCAGTGCTACCCTCTTTGGGTCCCCTCCCTTTGTATGGGAGCTCTGTTTTCACTCTGTTAAATCTTGAAACTGCACACTCTTCTGGTCTGTGTTTGTTACCACTCAAGCTGAGCTTTTGCTCACTGTCCACCACTGCTATTTGCCACCATCGCAGACCCGCTGCTGACTTCCACCCCTCTGGGTCCAGCAGGGTGTCTGCTGTGCTCCTGATCCAGGGAGGTGCCCACTGCTACTCCCGATCAGGCTAAAGGCTTGCCATTGTTCCTGCACGGCTAAGTGCCCAAGTTCATCCTGATGGAGCTGAACACTAGTCGCTGGATTCCATGGTTCTCTTTTGTGACCCATGGCTTCTAATAGAGCTATAACACTCACCACATAGCCCAGGGTTCCATTCCTTGGAATCTGTGAGGCCAAGAACCACAGGTCAGAGAACAAGAGGCTTGCCACCATGTTGGGAGCAGCCGCCACCATCTTGGGAGCTCTGGGAGCAAGGATGGATTCAAGTGATTCTTGTGCCTCAGCTTCCCAAGTAGCTGGGACTACAGGCATGCACTACCACATCCAGCTAATTTTTGTATTTTTAGTAAAGACGGGGTTTTGCCATGTTGGCCTTGCTAGTCTTGAACTTCTGGCCTCAGGTGATCCACCTGCCTCGGCCTCCCAAAGTGCTGGGATTACAGGCGTGAGCCACCACACCCAGCCCAGCATCCTTGAACCTGGGAGGCAGAGGTTGCAGTGAGCCGAGATTTTTCGCCCCTACCCTCCAGTCTGGGTGAGACTCCATCTTAAAAACAAAACAAAACAAACAAACAAAAAACAAAAAAACTCAAGGGTTTATAGTTTACATTAGTATTCACTCTTGATGTACATTCTCTGAGTTTTGACAAACACATAAAGCTATGTATCCATCATCATAGTATCGTACAGAATAGTTTTACTGCCCTAAAAATGTCGTGTGCTTGGGCTATTCACCCCTTCCTCCTTCTCTATTAGCTCCTGGCAACCACTGATTTCTTTCTGTCTCCATAGTTTTGCTTTTTATTTATTTATTTTTTAACTTTATATTTTCAAACTATATTTAAAGACTATAGTAATGCGAATAGGATGGAATGTGCAAAAAATATACAAAAATAAAAACAATGGAACAGAAATCACTACTCACATATTTCAGACATGATGCAAAAAGAGAATGTAAAAAATAGTTCAACTTAGAGTTTCTCAAAAGTATGCAGATATTTGTGTGTTCCCCAAAACAACGGAAAAACAGTCAGATTGTGCAGTCTCTTACATGCCATGGAGAAGACTTTTGGTTCTCACTGTAAACTTGAAAGAAGATCACCAAAGGGAAAGTAGAATCCTTAGAGAATTTAAAAGCATAAGACAGAAGATGCCCTATGAGAAAGCAGTATAAAAAAACTCAGGCTTCCCAGACATTATTTTCTTTGGAGCACAGCTTCCCAAATCACATTTTAAGGACTGGCTTTCTCCTTGACCTTTGGACTTCTCATCTGTGTCATCTGTTGTATTCACTTTTGCTCCCATCCAGTGGGGCTTTGGCTACCATCTCATGTCCCTTCATATTCCAAGGCTCTTTTTTTATTTTTTATTTTGGCTCCAGACAGGTAATCAGGTATGGGTTAGAGACAGCAATACACAGGAAGATTGGGTTTCTGTGGTCCACTAACATCACATTTCCATATAAATTCCGCTGTGCAGTGTCCAGGCATTGCCACTCCTCCAGAGATAATTCTATGTCCATAAATGTCAATGGTTCCATTTCTAGGCTTCCAGGGGGTCCAGGCATCTTAGCTGTGGATCTCCCAGTACCTGCAGGTAACAGAGCCACAATGGAGCCACAGAGGCTGGGCCTCTAGGAGCAGTCACTTTTGCCTTTTCTAGAGTATTATATAATTGCAATTACTTAGCAACTAGGCTTTTCTCACTGGCTTCTTTCACTTAACAATATGCATTTAAGGCTCCTTCATGTCTTCCTGGCTTGCTAGCTCATTTGAAAAAATCATTAATATCCCAGTGTATGGATATACCATCATTTTTGGATGTAGATTATTCAAAGAGGTTTTCTACAAAAAGTACATTTAAAAATTGTCAGTTTAGTGTTTATGGTTTTCTTTTATGAGGTGGCCAGGGTGTGGGATAGGTCAACCTGTAGGTATAGTGCCCATGGAAACAGATGCGGGGGTGGAATGAGAACGATTGCTTCATGGAAAAAAAAAAACAACAACAACACACACACACACACACACACACACACACACACACACACACACCCCATTCATTTAAAATGGCTGGTATTAGGGGAAGAACAGTGGACCAAGAACAAGGGTGTGACTTAGTATGATTTAGCAGAGACTGAAAATTTATTCATTCATTCAACACTGATTTATTCATTCAACACTGATTTACAGAACACCTGACTCTATGACGTCATACTTGGTCCTAGGAATGGAATAATGAACACAGCAGATAAATGGAACTGATAAATGGAATTTTCAGGAGAGTCAGGCATTCGCCAAAGAGTCATACTAATGAATATGTAATTACAATTGGAGTAAAGTGCTCGGAAGGAAGGAAAACTTGGCCTTTCTTGGAGGGTCAAAGAAAGTTCCTAGAGGAAAGGACACTTGAGCCGCAATCTTAAAGTTAACCAAAAGTTGACTTTGGAGATGGAAGAAGTTGCTGGGCCTGTGATCAGTTCAACCAGCATCTGGCTTAACAGCCCCTTCTCCATTGTCTCACCATGGGGCAACTCCCTTGTGGAATGCAGCTCTTGTTGGAATAACTGAGGCATACGGTGGGTATTATCCTGTAATACCAACCCAAATTGCTGCCAAAGTATCTCCAAGCAATACAGGAAGACAGGAGCGCAATAGTTAATGAAGCTTTATTAATTAATTTATTATTATTATTATTATTATTATTATTATTATTTGTTACATGCTCTGTTTCCAATTTCCTCCAACACATATTTTGAGCAGTTATGATGTTTCAAATATGGGGTTTTTAAGATTAAATGAAATATGGAGTCTCTTTGAGTCAACATATAATTGCATAATGCACTCTCTGAGGGCAGCTCTCCCAGGGTCCTCTGGGGGTATCCATGTGTCTGTTCATCCTGCAATATATATTGAGTGCTGTGTGCTGGGCCAGGGATGTGGAGATGAAAGAGACAGATGATCCACCTACAAGGACCTTACTTTCTAGTGCAGGGGACAACCTTTAAACGTAATTCAGTGCAGTGAACTCTAAGAAAGAGACAAGAGTTGGCCGGGCGCGGTGGCTCAATCCTGTAATCCCAGCACTTTGGGAGGCCGAGACAGGCGGATCACGAGGTCAGGAGATCGAGACCATCCTGGCTAACACGGTAAAACCCCGTCTCTACTAAAAAAAATACAAAAAACTAGCCGGGCGAGATGGCGGGCGCCTGTAGTCCCAGCTACTCGGGAGGCTGAGGCAGGAGAATGGCGTAAACCCGGGAGGCGGAGCTTGCAGTGAGCTGAGATCCGGCCACTGCACTCCAGCCTGGGCGACAGAGCGAGACTCCGTCTCAAAAAAAAAAAAAAAAAGAGACAAGAGGTAACAGAACTGTTTGGAAGAAGGCACTGTTGAAAGGCCTTGCCTAAAATCTGTTTTGCTTTAAGCAGAAGAAGTAGACCTCTTCCTATTTTACAGGAAAATCATTTATGGAAATGTATGTAACTATTTTAGCTAAAATATTCTCTTTCACTTAATCTAAAGCCTGAGATGATAAATTTCTCACTGTGGAAGAAGCCTCAGTGTCCCAGCATTAAATAAAGATCATTCAGCTTCCCAAAGTGGAAGTCAAAAGCCAATATGCAGAGGTCAGTCTAGCTCAGATGCAAGCCACATTGTTATTTATTTCCTGCTGTGGATTCTCTTGGTGTCTTGTGAAAAAAGATAGATATTTGGGGAACTTAAGTATCCTGGATTTTTCTTTTGAAATAAAGTCAACCACTGTCTGCCCTTGGTATGTTTGGTTGTTTTAAGTAAGGCTTTGTCTCAATGGCACCACCTCTAGGCTCAGCCAGGGCAATTAGAGAAAAGCCTCTGGGGCCTTGGAATGCGTTTCCAAACAGGATTTGAATGTGGGTGAGATCTGACAGCTCCTCACAGCCTCTTGGTACCAGCAGATGTTCTGTCCCAACAACATCGGCTGACTCCAGGATGAGAGGACAGCAGGCTCAATGAAGATGTCCGTCTTTCCTCTCCTCCTCCCATCTGCCTTATCAAGAGGTTGACAGGTGGGCATTGACAGGGGCAGCAAACCACCCACCTCGTTTAGTTCTGCCCACTACACTTTTCCATGAGGAGTCCCTCAAGGATGCAGCTCCCAGGCCTCCCAGCTTGTCTGCCTTGTTCAGAACTGTTTTTTGCTGCTCAGTGAAGCAGCTAAGAACTTGAGCTCTGGATTTTGACAAATCTGGCTTTGAAATCCAGCTTTGCTGCTAACTAGCTGTGGGGCCTCACACAAGTTACTTTATTTCCCTGACTTGCCTGTAAAATGGGTATAATAATAGTACCTATATATCAGGATCCCAATAGGAAATAGTAACAAATTATAAATGTGTGGAAGTGGTTTAGAAAACCACGAAAGATAGTGAGATATGCAGGGTTACAGCAGCAGATCTGTGACTTTCTCTAAGCCAGTATCTAAGAGGGGAGATAGAAATTATAGGAACCCAGAGGAGAGAAGAGGTACTTAGAAAAGCCCTCTTTGAGAAAAGCCATGGCTTTTATCAGAAATGACCTTACAGAGAAGAAATATGACCTTATTTTACTTTCTGTCTCCAAAATCCTGCTCTCCTGAAGCTCCCTGCTGGCCAAACCCAACAAGAAGCCAGAGGGCATGGGAGCAGGTGATACAATCTGCACAGAGCAGCCTCCTAGGGTAGAGTGAGACAAATGGAAAAGGGTGGAAATGGCTGTGGAGGGCAAATGGAAGACATCCAGCACAAACCAACTCACAGCCTTGCTGAGCTGATTAAATAATGTAATGACATTAAGGGCTTAGCACATTTCCTGTCACCAAGTATTTCATGAAAGTTAGCTGTGACTATTAGCGTTGCTGTTTGTTGGATGTAAGTGAGTTGCCAGTACTTTAGGGTTAAGGACATGAAGCAGGACTTAAATGGAACAACAGAGGGCCACACATGTGGCCCCCACACAAGCCCAGGTAATGAAAAGTTTGTGCTTCTTTTGGTATCAAAATAAAATTATGTTTGTGGCTGGGTGTGGGGGCTCATGCCTGTAATCCCAGGCACTTTGGGAGGCTAAGGTGGGTGGATTGTTTGAGCTCAGGAGTTTGAGACAACCTAGGCAATAAGATGAAACCCTGTCTACAAAAAAACCCCACAAAAATTAGAAAAATTAGCTGGGTGTGGTGGCATGCACATGAAGTCCAGCTACTCAGGGGCTGAGGCAGGAGGAACACCTGAGCCTTGGGAGGCCAAGGCTGCAGTGAGTTGTCATTGGGCCATGGCACTCCAGCCTGGGCAACAGAGTGAGACCCTGTCTCAAAATACAAAGAAAGAAAGAAAATGAAGTTTGTTTCTCCTCTCCTGAGAAATGCTCAAATATTTCTTCCACTCTTTTCCACGTCTTTCACCTGTACCATCTTTTCTTGTCTTTCCTGTTAGCATGTGAACATGCTGTTATGAAGAAAATGTCTTTTAAGCTACTATTCACCAATGTAAGTGTTCTCAAAAGAGTAAGGGTTCTTTGGGTTATTGGAGGGACAGGAAATGGGGCCTCAAAGTGCCAAGATGCAGTTATGTGTGGGGTGTAGACATGAGCTGTTAGCACCATGGGGGCTGATATTTTAGAAACAGGTCCACTCCTAACCTTGGTATTAACAGACTTTCCACATGGTTATGTTTCTGCTCTTTACTTTCTGCATGACCACGAGCAAGTAATATTACCTGGATTTCTGTAAATTGTCAGCCTTACTTCACAAAAATATTCTACGGATTAAAAATGACATGAAACACGTGGGTCTTTTTGCATGAAGAAGGTAGCTTGCCTTCCTACTGCCTGTATATATTTTCTGGGCTGGGAGGCTGTCTGGATTGCCATGGGGAATAAAAAGGGGGGTCAAGAGAGCAGAAAGAATGGGAGGAAGAGAGATGCTTCAGATAGATAACCCCGTGGTCCTCTAGCCAAGGGACGCAGAAGAAAATGGCTAGAGAAGACAGGGCGGGGAACATATTGAGTTGAAAGGCTTCAGGGGGAGGCAGCATGGCAAAGGAGACAAGCACAGCCTTTGGTCCCATTAGTCCAGATAGGGTTGCCACCCAGTCCCACCTCTTATTAATGTGAACTTGGATGAGCTGCGTCATCTCTTTGATCTTCAGTTTCCTTGTTTGTTACGGTAAGATAAGAAAAAGAAAATTACATATGCAAAAGGCTAGCGGATGCTCAATAAATGGCTCTTCCTCTTGAAACCCCTTTTATTTTATTTTACTTTATTTTAAAAGCATCCATTAATGCACCCATAATAGGGAGCCAGGGATAGTTCACAGGATTCTCTGACTTATTAAATCAACACCAACAGAAAATAGACAGTTCCCAGTTCTTCTACACTCAAGTGCCATGGCGAAGCACATCTCTGAAAATGTCCTCTAGGTTCCCCACTCCATGCACGGCTCCTGCTGATCCTTTCTCTGAAAAGCTGCCTTCCCACCTGTCTGTTGCCATCAAATCTTCCCTCTCATTTCTCCTTTGTCTATCATTCTGTAGAGTTGTGTTTATATCTCAATTAAAGAGCTCATCACACTGTGATGCTGGGATCTGCCCACAGGCTCCCAGTTAGGCTGAGCCCTCTCTGCAGGCAGCATCTGAGCAGACACATGTATAGAGCTTCCCAGTGCCAGTCACTGTGTCGCTCTGCTTTCTATACATGCCATCTCATTGAATCCTCACATCTGTACTGTTACCTCCACTTTAAGGATACAGAAACTGAGGCATCCAAAGTTTTATGGGCAACGTGGTGAAACCCCATCTTTACAAAAATAGAAAAATTAGCTGGGCATGGTGGTGCATGCCTGTAGTCCCAGCTATTTGTGAGGCTGAGGTTGGAGAATCACTTGAGCCTCGGAGGCGGAGATTGCAATGAGCTGAGATTGCGCCACTGTACCCCAGGCTGAGCGACAGAGCGAGACCTTGTCTCAAAAAGAAGAAAAAAGTTTTAGCTTTTTACCTAAGGTCTCAAAGGTGCAGGTAGCATAGCCAGGATTCAAACCTGGTCCGCCTGAAGAGTCTGTGTTTTTCTTCCCTCCACACTAGTCATGTTGGTATTAGCTCCAGGTGCAATACCTGCCTCATAGTACGTCTTTAAGAAATGCTTATTGGATTAGCTGAAACAAACACCCAAAGCTATACTCGGAAACTTTTAGCTTTATGAACTATATATTCTTATTTGAAGAAAATGGCATTTTAACAAATTTGAAGAGGTATAAGAGAAAGCCAGGCTTAACACTTAGTCATCTTGCTGTTATATATAAGACAATTTATATAGGATCCTTTTTACATGCAGAAAATTGCTTCACCACAGATAGAACATACAATCACATGCACACCACACCACGCACATGCTGATGTTCCTTTTCCTAGGTAGAGATAAACTGGGATCGCTTGGGGAGTAAGACACCAGCATATCTCTCTGTGCTGATGTAAGGAAATTCCAATAACTCACATTTAGAATGTTGCCTTGGGTGGGAAGCGCCTGAGGGCTGCACAGAGGGGTGATAAATGTTGCCAGCAATGGACTTGACTGCAGTTTAACCCAAGGTCACTGGGAGGCCAGAGCAGAATCAGGGAAGGAATGTTGGCCCCTGGGGCCAGCTGAGCCTCGGGCAGGCTCCTGTCTCTGGGCCTTCTCATGCAGTCGAGCTGTGAGCTGTGACGGTCCTTAGCAACCCTGCCCTGTTCCTCCTCAACAGGAAGGGAACGATGTTGCTGCCAGGCAGGCAAGCAACCCCGGCGTGACCCTCGTTCCTCTTTGCTCACACAACCCACCTCTCTACTCATACAAAAGAGGCTTTCAGAACTTGGTTACCTAGAGTTGAACTTTTCAACAAGGCTTTTTGGTTTTTTTTTGTTTTTCCCCTTTAAGCTCCACAGCTAAAATACCAGATCTCGCTGTTGCTAAGATTAAGGATTTTCCCCTCTCTTTTCTCCCTCAGCTCAGTTTCCGTTGACTAGGAAAGACCAAGAGATGGATTACTGTTCCCTTGCCAAATGGAGAGGGGTGCTTGAGCATCCAGGGCTTTCAGTGGGATTAGACATTATTCAGGCTTGTGCTAATAGTCGTTATTTACTCCTCAGGCTCTCACGGAAGTCACCACGTTTGTGTAGGTAACTAAGGCCTACCGAAACCACTCAGCCCTAAGTGCACACAGGAGAACCATGGAGTTGGAGGAAAAGGTAATTTAACATGAATATTTATATACTGTACAAACCACGTGCCATGATTCACTCAGCTTATTTTCATTTGATGCATTTTCTTCCCATTTGCAGTCTTTATTTATTGCAAAGTTAAGGCTGTTAGCAAAATAACACATTGGGGTAAGCTTTCTTCTTTCTTTCCTTCCTTCCTCCCTCCCTCCCTCCATCTCTCTCTCTCTCTCTCTCTCTTTCTTTCTTTCTTTCTTTTCCTGCTTTCTAATGTATCTCTGGGAAACTGAGCTAATATAGCAGCAAAATTGGGCACCACTGCTAATCCCCAAGACATTGGCAGTGTTGTACTGAGCCTAGTATTCTTGCCAGGCCTTTACTGCAGATCACCGGACCTTGTAAACCCTGAGGCCACAGAACCATGGCAGCTCACGTTAGTCATCATTTAGTAACATGGGTGACTTAGGAATCACCTGTGTCTCTGCTTTTCAAGGTAGGAATGTAAGTACCAACTTTTCTAGAGGGTTCACCGGGTGCAAGAGACTTGGGTTCATGGCCCAGTGTTGCTACCTGCTAGTTCTGTGATGTTGGGCAAATAACTTCAAAATTCAGAGCCTCCATATCCTCTTATATAATAGAAAATATACATATTAATGGAATTTTCTTCATAAAGGTAGGTGCATGTTAAAATGCATAGCATATGTATAAGTACTCAGCTTGACACATGACAAGCTTGAAATTTAAGTGTCAGCTCGAGTTAGACATGTGTAGTCCTACTAGTAACTCTGGAGGCTGATGAGGAACTGCCTGCCCTAAAGAGGTTAACTCCCTTCCTAATGCACATACTTAGTACATTTTGGAACTAGCTCTGCAATGCAGTTTTGGTTCATTCCAAAGTGTATGGTCCATTCATGATGAAATACACCTCAGTATCTATTGCTGTTTTTTGCTAGAGATATTTGAAATCTAGCAGTGTTGAGCGTTTTGGGGGCCTTGACTTGGATACAAATGATAAAAACAGGTAAAAAGACTCAGGTGGAATTTTCCTCATATCAATATCTGTGTAGAGTTTAACCTTTTTAGAAAAGTTATATTAATGGTGTGATTCGTGGCTGAGTTCCATTTCAGCGGGGGCGGTGGGGGGGCTGCAATTCTCGGCAGTAAGCTTTGCTGGTGCCATTACAGTCTTGCCTGCTAGTTTACTGAGAAGCTCATCTCTCAAGCCCAAGGGAATATCCTGTCCAGCTCCCGATCTTATTTCCAAGAGAAACCAAGACACATTTGGTGTGGCCGTAAGAAGGCCACTGGGTTGGTGAGGGCTGTGAAGACACACGCTAAGAGGGACAGGCGTTGGATTAGGTGTGAGAAAGCCTGATGTGAGAAGAAAAAGGATCGCACTTTTTCCTTGAGGCTCCAGACAGCAGGCCTTAGACAATAGGTGTAAGTTACTGGGAAGATTTGAGTTCAGTGAAGAGAGAGAGTATTAAGCCTAAAAAGAGTTTGGAAATAGAATGAGCTCTATGAGGACATGCGTTGTTTTCCGTATCTGCAGCTGTGACCCATGGACTGAGAGGAAATTTTTAACCATGTTCTCCCAAGGAATTATGCATGGATAAGATAAAAAGTTCCTTCTTGGCCGGGCGCAGTGGATCACGCCTGTATCCCAGCACTTTGGGAGGCCAAGGCAGGTGGATCACGAGGTCAGGAGATCGAGACCATCCTGGCTAACACGGTGAAACCCTGTCTCTACTAAAAATACAAAAGATTAGCCGGATGTGGTGGCGGTTCCTGTAGTCCTAGCTACTTGGGAGGCTGAGGCAGGAGAATGGCGTGAACCCGGGAGGCGGAGCTTGCAGTGAGCTGAGATTGTGCCACTGCACTCCAGTCTGGGCGACAGAACGAGACTCCGTCTCGAAAAAAAATGTTCCTTCTTACTCTGAGTTTCCGTTACTGTGATATATGTGGTGCCTATCGATTTGCAAAAGGTTTTCTTACCTCTGTTTCTTTCACTCCCTCATAAGCGGTTCATCAGTTGACCAACAAATAGCTATTTGCTCCTATTGCATGGCACTAGATACGAAGTATGCAATAGGAAACAAGTATTGCTCTCAAGAACCTTATAGTCTTTTTGGAAAAATGGACAAGAAAACAGACATTTGTAACAGAGCATGGTATGGGCTATAAGGGGAAGGATAAGAGCACAGAAGAGGAATATCAGCCCTGCTAGAGGTGAGAGAAGCAAGGCTTCCTGGAGGAAGGGATATCTAGGATGGGACTTACTTGGAGCTGAATAGTGATAGAAACCTAGCAGGCAAGGCATTAGCATGGGCAAAAGGCTGGAGGCCTGAAAGAACAAGATAGGGTAGGGGAACTGTAAGCAGTTCTGTTTAGTTGGAGCAGAGTATTGGAGGTGGAGACACAAGGAGATGCGACTGGAGAAAGAAGTCATTGTAGATGGCAAAAATAGCCACAATTGTTTTTTCCCTTTCATCGTCAGGGAAAGTCTGCTTTCTCATTTCATCCCTTCAGTCTGAGTTGGCTATAGGACCTGCTCTGGCCATTGAGAAATTAGCAAACATAATGCAAGAAGACACTTGAAAAATGCTTGCAGACTGGGTGAGGTGGCTCATGCCTGTAATCCCAGCAGTTTGGGAGGCTGAGGCAGGCGGATCACCTGAGGTCAGGGGTTCAAGACCAACATGGCCAACATGGTAAAACCCCATTTCTACTGAAAATACAAAAATTAGCCAGCCATGGTGGTGCGCTTCTGCAGTCCCAGCTACTTGGGAGGCTGAGGCAAGAGAATCACTTGAACCTGGGAGGTGGAGGTTGCAGTGAGCCAAGATGGCACCATTACACTCCAGCCTGGGCAACGAAGTGAGACTCTGTCTCAAAAAAAAAAAAGGAAGCCGGGTGCAGTGGCTCATGCCTGTAATCCCAGCACTTTGGGAGGCTGAGGCAGGTGGATCATGAGGTCAAGAGATTGAGACCATCCTGGCCAACATGGTGAAACCCCGTCTCTACTAAAAATAAAAAAATAGCTGGACATGTGATGTGTGCCTGTATTCCCAGCTACTCGGGAGACTGAGGCAGGAGAATTGCTTGAACCCAGGAGGTGGAGGTTGCAGTGAGCTGAGATCGCGCCACTGCACTCCAGCCTGGGTGACAGAGTGAGACTCTGTATAAAAAAAAAAAAAAAAAAAAGAAGAGAAAGAAAGAAAAGATAAATGCTTTCACATGGGAGATTCTTTCAACCCGACACTGACATTTTTATAAGTCCAAGGTAGTCTGCTGGATGGTAAGAGACACTTGCCTCAGTTTCTTGGTCATCCCAGCCTACAATCAGCTATTTTCAGAAATAGAGTTGTCTAGCTGACCTGCAATTGACCATGGATGCAGGAGTGAGCCCAACTGAGCTTAGCATAAGGACTGCCCAGCTGAACCCAGCCCAAATTGCTGATTTATGGTATTATGAGCTAAATAAAAGGTGATTATTTTAATCCATGAAGCTTTTGTGTGTGGGGTGGGAGTGGTGGGGGTGTTTGTTTGTTTGCAGTAATAAGCTAATTGCTATGGCAGTCATAGAGACTTATGAATTATGTTTATGAATTTGGACTTTAATCCGCGGTGTGTGGATATTTCAAATGGTTTAAGCCATGAAACTGGTAGTATCAGATTTGTGTTTTAGAAAAAATCACTGTTGGATACAGCCAATGAGATCCTGTGTGGTTAAGTACCTTGCAAGTTGTAAATAGGTGTGCAAATAGAGTTAATGAGTAAAAATTGTACATACACGTAACCTGGAGATGCCTGGGACACAATTTCAAGGCAAACCCTCAGGTCAAACCTCTGAAAACATCCAGTAATGGCATGCTTTTACTAATATCACATCTGGCTATAAAAAAAATTATCTCCCTAGTACACTGCCTCTGATATCCAGCTGAGGGCCTAGAGGAACTGGCCAAAGCAGAATGGCTTGGAAAGATGGTCAGAATGCACCAAGACTATGAAAGTTTCACTTCTCTCAAAGAGAGACCTGGAATAGCAGTTCTTCAGGCTAATTTGGTTCCTGTATCACAGACCTGGTCATGGACTCTCAAAAAAGCCTTTTAAGAGATTCCCATAGGGAGATTAACAGAGACGCACACAGAGATGAGTGTGTTTCTTCTTTAAGGCATTATTTATAACATGAAAAAGTGAATACTATAAATGTCCAACAATAGGAAAATGATGATATAAGCTTTTATACAACTACATGGCTGAAAACTATGTAAATGTGATAAAGTAGTGTTTTCAGGATGGCTGCAAAGAAAAAAGTTAGCATTTTAACAAAATATGTATAGAGTATGGGAGAGACAAGTTTTCCTCCAAAATCCATTCTCCTCTTTTAATAACAGAATTTAATTTTTTAAGATAATAGAATTTTTAAAGAATAGAATTCCAGACTTTTAGCTGGACACATGGCTACACAGCTAGAAACCTTGTTTCTCATCCTCCTTGGCTGCTGGGGCATGGCCATGCATCTGAATTCTGGACTGTGGAATGTGACCAGGAGTGATGTGTGCTATTTCCAGATTGTCTCCAAGTAGTTGGCTGCTGGGTATGATCATGAAACTGAATTTTGGACCACGGAGTGTTTCATGCCATTTCCAGATTGCCCCCAAGTATTTGTGGAAATGTTCACACATTTATCTTGTCCCCACATATTTGTGAATGTATTCACATATTTCTTTTGCCCATTCTTTACACTGAAGGTTGAGTTGCAGATGTGATTATGGCATCCTGAAGATATATCTTGGACCCAGAGCTTATCTAGGGAGTAGTTGTGTCTTGTGTTGGTGAAAGTGCTGAGCAGAGGGAATGGCTCACCAAAGCACAAGTGACCCATGAGCTACTGTGTGTTGAAGGGACACTCATTTGAAGGTCACTGCTAGGTGCTCAGGTGCACAACACAGAAAGCTCACACACAGTCTGCAGCAGAGTAATGGAAAGCCAAATCTTCACATTTTTAGCCCAGCATCTTATATCTTAGATTAACTGGGGCATTGTGAGGACTGCAAGTGGTTTGTTTCAGGATCATTTCTTCCTTTGCCCATTTCTGCCATCTCTGTTGACTCTGGGCTCTTCTGCCATGTATATATATATGCAATTATGGAAGCCAAGAAGTCCCATTATATGCTGTCTGCAAACCGGAAAACCAGGAAAGCTGATGGCATTAAATCCAAGCCCAAATGCCAGAGAACTAGGAGCTCCAATGTTCGAGGGCAGAAGAAGATGCATGTCCTAGCTCAGAGAGAGAGAATTCACCCTTCTTTCACTTTTTTGTTATATTCAGGCCCTCAGTGGATTGGTTAGTACCTGCCCACATTGGTGAGAGTGAATATTTTTACTCAACCTACTGATTCAAATGCTAGTCTCTTCTGGAAACAATCCTCACAGACATACCCAGAAATAATGTTTTACCAGCTATCTAGCCATCCCTTAAACCCAGTCAAGTTGACATATAAAATTAACCATTGCACCCTCCAAAATATTCTTATTTTGAATATTCTTATTTTGAAAATTCTAGCGCCCCGTACCTCAGAATGTGATCTTATTCTTTAAAAGGATCCTTGCAGATGTAATCAAGTTAAGATAAGGTCTTAACTAGGTAAACCTAGGCAATACCATTCAGGACATAGGCATGGACAAGGACTTCATGTCTAAAACACCAAAAGCAATGGCAACAAAAGCCAAAATTGACAAATGGGATCTAATTAAACTAAAGAGCTTCTGCACAGCAAAAGAAACTACCATCAGAGTGAACAGGTAACCTACAGAATGGGAAAAATTTTTGCAATCTACTCATCTGACAAAGGGCTAATATCCAGAATCTACAAAGAACTCAACCAAATTCACAAGGAAAAAACAAACAGCTCCATCAAAAAGTGGACGAAGGATATGAACAGACACTTCTCAAAAGAAGACATTTATGCAGGCAACGGAAACATGAAAAAATGCTCATCATCACTGGCCATCAGAGAAATGCAAATCAAAACCACAATGATACGCCATCTTACACCAGTTAGAACGGCGATCATTAAAAAGTCAGGAAACAACGGGTGCTGGAGAGGATGTGGAGAAATACGAACACTTTTACACTGTTGGTGGGATCGTAAACTAGTTCAACCATTGTAGAAGACAGTGTGGCAATTCCTCCAGGTTATAGAACTAGAAATACCATTTGACCCAGCCATCCCATTACTGGGTATATACCCAAAGGATTATAAATCATGCTGCTATAACACATGCACACGTATGTTTAGTGTGGCACCATTCACAATAGCAAAGACTTGGAACCAACCCAAATGTCCATCAGTGATAGACTGGATTAAGAAAATGTGGCACATATACACCATGGAATACTATGCAGCCATAAAAAAGGATGAGTTCATGTCCTTTGTAGGGACATGGATAAAACTGGAAACCATCATTCTCAGCAAAGTATCGCAAGGACAAAAATCCAAACACCTCATGTTCTCACTCATAGGTGGGAATTGAACAATGAGAACACTTCGGCACAGGAAGGGGAACATCAAACACCAGGACCTGCCAGGGGGTGGGGGGAGGGGGGAGGGATAGCATTAAGAGATATACCTAATGTAAATGATGAATTAATGGGTGCAGCACACCAACATGGCACATGTATGCATATGTAACAAACCTGCACGTTGTGCACATGTACCCTAGAACTTAAAGTATAATAAAAGAAAACAAAACAAAAAGATAAGATCATTAGGGTGGGCTGTAATCTAATATGGTTGGTATCCTTATAAGAAGGCATGTAGACACACAAAGAGAAGATGGGTATATGACACAGGACACAGAGATTGAAGCGTAACAGTTGCAAGCGAAGGATTTCCAGTAAGCAACCAGAAGCTAGGAAGAACCAAGGAAGGATCTCCCCACATGAGCCTTCAGAGAGAGAGCATGGCCTTGCCCACACCTTGGTTTGGACTTCTAGCCTTCAGAACTATGCAATAATAAATTTCTTTTGGCTTAAGGTAACTAGCTTGTGGTGGTTTGTTATAGCAGCCCTAGGAAACTGATACAGTCTCTCTGGGCAGTCTATGTCTATGAAGAAATGGCCACAGTAGGCAGAGCATATATAGGGCTCTGACCCCTTACCGAGGGCCCTGGGGAAGTGATCAGTTGGCCTGGTTGCAGCCCTGACTTACAGGGTTCCTTTAAGCAATGAAGTCAGAATGGGGCCAGACAAGAAAAATTGCAAGATTCATTATTTAACACTGACTCCTACCAGGGTTGTGGGGAAAATAAACACATCAATGGTACCTAGAAGAGCTTTCTGGATTGCCAAGCTAATAGAATGAGCTGTATTCTTCATGTTCTCTTTCATGGTATCATTCTTTTTCTGCGACAAAACTCCTCCCAAATTGTACCTAGAATTCCTGAGAAAATGGAGCTAAATAGATAAATGTGAACATCAGCACCCCCCCAAAAAAAATCACATAACTTCATTTGCGTGTGATATTCTCATTTAAATTTCATTACCATAAAGTGGGGATTCTATTACCAGGGCAACCAATAATAGAAAATGAGCAGTATGGCTTTGACAAATGACTTACTCCACTTTGGCTGATTCTTATTGTGTTCTTGGTTACCCTCTTGCTTGTGATTAAAAGAACACAAACCATTCCATAGTTTTGTCTTTTTCTCACCTTGTTTGGCTCTTCTCTTTGCCCAGAATGTTACTCCTTACCTTCCAGTTAAATCTGATTTGTAGGTAGAGTTTCTACTGAATTTGCTAATTTATCTTTTTTATTTCTTCTAGCTGAACTTGTTTTTCCTTCTCCTGCTCAACAGCCTCTCCCTCTGATAAACACTCCCACGACTCCCAAAGTTTCCGTGACCATGTTCCCAGTGCCTGACATCCAGTCACATGATCTATATGGCATGTCTGGAGGTTGAATTTCTGCATGGCTATGAATTAACTCCATGACCATGTGGTAAATTTTTCAATACTTCCAGGAAGCAGGCTGCTTATCTGTCAAATGAGATGCTCTACTTTATGAGAGCTAAATTTGACAATGTATTTGAAGCCTGATGCATATAGCCTTTGTATTACTTATTTATCTAATGCTGCATAACTTAGTAGCTTAGAGCAGTAATAATCTATTATCCTTCACAGTGTCCGTGACTAAGGAATTCAAGAGTAGCTTTGCTGGGCTGTTCAGGCTTGGAGTTTCTTGTGAGTTTGCAGTAAGATATTGGCTGGACCTACAAGTATTTGAAGGCTTGATGGCAGCTGGAGCATCCACGTTGAAGGTGGCTGTCTCACATGGCCCACTCACATGGTGCTGGCTGTTGCTGGTAGACCTCTTTTCTCTTCACGTGGGCCTCTCCATAGGGCTGAATGGATGCCCTCATGGTTTGACAGCTGTTGCACCGCAGACAGAGCAACGAGAGAGAGACAGAGACAGACAGAGAGATAGAGAGAGAGAGATGCTGAATCCTTTTAGGACCTAATCTCTGATTTCTCATAACATCAGCTCTGCCACATTCTTTTTGTTGAAGATGAGTCACTAAGTCACTAAGATCAGCCCACATTCAAAATGAAGGGATTTAGCTTCCACTGTTTGAGTGGAAGAGTGTCAAAGAATTTACAGGCTATATTAAAGCCATGACAAACTCTTAATAAATGTCAACTTTTAATATAAATGTAGTAGTATATATTTTGGAGATATATATTATATATGTATACATGTACAAATATTTGTATATATATAATCTGTATGTACAGTCTAGCTGTACCTGCATTGCTGATAAAAAAAAAAGTGCTGTTTTTAGAATTTATTTCATCTTGCTCTCGTACCCTCTTAACCACTGATGCTGAGGAGTGTGGTGGAGTGGTAGAACAAAAATTTAGTAACTAAAAAGATCAATCTCTTCCTTTTTTAAAAAACAGTTTTTTGGCTGGATGCAGTGGCTTATGCCTGTAATCCCAGCACTTTGAGAGTCTGAGCAGGCAGATCACTTGAGGTCAGGAGTCCGAGGCCAGCCTGGCCAACATTGTGAAACCCTGTCTCTACTAAAAATACAAAAATTAGCTGAGCATGGTGGTGGACACCTGTAATCCCAGCTACTCAGGAGACTGAGGTACGAGAATCGCTTGAATCTGGGAGGCGGGGCTTGCAGTGAGCCGTGACTGTGCCATTGTGCTCCAGCCTGGGCAATAGAGCAAGGCTTCATCTCAAAAAATAAAAACAAAAAATAGTTTTTAAAGATCCTCTCAGGTAAATAAACTGTTGGTTAAAAGCTCAAACTCCCTTTGGGCCTGGTGTTCTCCCTCTTAGGAAGTTATTCCTTTCTTCTTGGAAGGTCCACACTCACTCACTTTGGCTGGACCTGTTTCTACAACTTGGCTTTGCACAGAGCTTCCTCCACCCTACTTCATGTTAGCCTGGGCTTGGCCCCCATCTTTCTTCTTTGACTTCTTAATCTAAGTCATCCTTCATTGCCAAGTAATGATGGGAACTGAAGACACATTTTTTTTTTTTCCCTGAAATTTAGATTTCTAGGCAAGTTGCCAAAGGGTCATTTCTCCAGTAGGGTACTTGATATCTGGCAATTCAAATTTTTGGAAAAGTAATAATGTTATCAAATAAATAATTGTATAAAACAGAATTATATATTTTTATTTATTAATTTTCTTTCTTAAATTACTGTACAGAAAAATTTACATTTTGTATATGATTCTATGAATCTTAACACATGTATGCTTTTCACAATTAGGATACAGAACAGCTACAGCACTCCCAAAACTACCCTGATACTTCTTTACAGTCATATATCTTACACCCATTCTAAACCCTGGCAATCAATGATCTGTTCTCCATCACTATAGTTTTGACATTTCAAGAATGTTATATAAAATGGAATCTTTTGAGATTGACTTTTTTCCACATGTAGTATAATTCCTTTGAGATATATCCAAATTGTTGCATGTATCAATAGTTGTTATTTTTTAATGTTGTGTTGTATTCCATTGTATGAACATACCACAGTTTGTTTTTCCACTTACCAATGAAGAGTTACCAAAATACCAGGGGTTTGTCTAGGTCTCATTTCTCATTGCACAGAAAGCTAATCACTGGGACAAAGAGTGTTACCAGGGAAGAAGGCTTTATTCAGGTGCTGCAGCCAAGGATATGGGAGATGAGTCTCAAGTCCATCTCCCCGATCAACTAAAATCAGGGGTTTCTACGTAGGAGAACAAATGTTGTTAGATATGAGAAAACAGGAATTAGGGAGGGGTAAGGAAGAGGAGGTGGTAAACAGGAATTAGGGGGAATAATGAAGAAAGTTGGTAAGCAGGAAATAGGGAAGGGTAAGAGAATCATGTGAAGCAGATGCAGTGGCTCATACTTGTAAGTCTAACATTTTGAGAGGCCAAGGTGAGAGGATCACTTGAGGCCAGGAGTTCGAGAGCAGCCCTGGCAACACACTGAGACCCCACCTCTACAAAATACAACAACAACAACAACAACATGGTAGATAAGGGGTCTGGCATCTCGTTGTCTGGATGCAGTGATATGGTGAGTTTCAGTGCCTCAGTTTCTTGTTTGGGGTCTGGTTTTCTGAGGAAGAAACTGAGATGATAAGACAAATTTAATTTTCAGGTTTTGAGACTGAAAGTGTCGATTTCTATGTTTATTCAAAAAGCTGCAAGCGTCAGTTCTATGGAACAATTAAGCTGGTTTCAGAAGGACGTTGGAGTTATTTCCAGTTTTTGGCAATTGGAAATAGAGCTGCAATAAACATTCATGTACAGATTTTTGAGTGAATACAAGTTTTCATTTCTCAAAGGGGAAATGCCCAGCAGTAGAAATGGTATCATATGATACTTGTATGTTTAACTTTGCAAGAAACTGCCAAGCTGATTTAGAAACTGGCTATGTCATTTTCCATTCCGATCAGCAATATGCAAGTTTCAATTGCTCCAAATCCTCACTAGCACTTAGTTCTACTAGTACTTTTTATTTTAGCTATTCTAATATATATGTAGTGGAATCTTATGCTTTTAAATTGCATTTTTCTAATGGTTAATTATGTAGAACATCTTTTCACATGCGTATTTTCCATCCCTGTATCTTCTCTAAGCAAGTGTCTGTTCATTTGCCCATTTTTAAATTGGGTTTTTGTTTTCTTGCTATTGAGTTTAGAGAGGTCATTATATATACATAATAAGTTCTTTGTCAGATAGGTAATTAGAGGATATTTTCTCCTAGTCCATAGCTTGCCTTTTCACTTAATAACGTCTTTCATGGAGCAAAAGACTTTGATTTTCATGAAGTCCAGTTTAGTTTGTTTTATTTATTTATTTTCTGAGATTGGGTCTTGTTCTGTCACCCAAGTTGGAGTGCAGTGATACGATCACAGTTCGTTGCTGCCTCTAATTCCTGGGCTCAAGACATCCTCCTGCCCCAACTTCCTGAATAGCTGAGTTTATGGGTGCACACCACCATGCCTGGCTGTATTAGTCTGTTTTCTCATTGCTGATAAAGACATACCAGAGACTGGGCAATTTACAAAACAAAGAGTTTTAACGGACTTACAGTTCCATGTGGCTGGGAAGGCCTCACAATCATGGCGGTAGGTGAAAGACAAGTCTCACATGGCAGCAGACAAGAGAAGAGAGAGCTTGTACAGGGAAACTCCCCCTTACTCTAACCATCAGATCTGTGAGACTTACTATCATGAGAACAGCACAGGAAAGACCTGCCCCCATGATTCAATTACCTCCCACCGGGTTCCTCCCACAACACATGGGAATTCAAGATGAGATTTGGGTGGGGACACAGTGAGACCATATCACAGGCTAATTTTTTAAAAATTTTCTGTAGAGATGAGGGCTTGCCATGTTGCCCAGGCTGGTCTTGAACTCCTGGGCTCAAGCAACTCTCCCACCTTAGCCTCTCAGAGTGCTGGGATTACAGGTAGGTGTGAGCCACAAAGCCCAGCCAGGTAATCAGTTTTAAAAATGGTTTGTGCTTTTGTGTTATTTGTAAGAACTCCAGATTTTCTGTCTTCTAAGGTTTCTGATAAGAAATCTGTCATTCAAGTTGTTCCCCCATAGATAGTGCATTATTTCTCCCTGCTTTCATTCTTTTCTTTCTCTGTCTCTCTTTCTTTTTTTTTTGAGAAGGAGTCTCCTGCTGTTGCCCAGGCTGGAGTACAGTGCCATGATCTTGGTTCACTGCAACCTCTGCCTCCTGGGTTCAAGCAATTCTCCTGCCTCAGCCTCCTGAGTAGCTGGAATTACAGGCACCTGCCATGACAACTGACTAATTTTTGTATTTTTAGTAGAAATGGGGTTTTACCATGTTGGCCAGGCTGATGTCTAACTCCTGACCTCAGGTGATCTGCCTGCCTTGGCCTCCCAAAGTGCTGGAATTACAGGTGTGAGCCACCGCACCCAGCCTCTCTGCTTTATTTATTTTGTCATTAGTTTTCAGCAGTTTGATTACCTGGGTGTGGATTTTTTTTATAGTTTATTCTGTTTGAGTTTTACTTAACTTCTTGGACCTATAGTTTTAATCTTTTGCTAAACTTGGGAAGATGTTAGTCATTGTTTCTTTAAATATGTTTTCAACACCATACTCTTCTCTCTCTTTTTATGGGATTCGAGTGATCTTAATTTTTGATCCTTTTAATTGCCCCATGGGTCCATGAGGTTCTGTTAATTTTTGTTCAGTAATTTTTCCTCTTTGTTCTTTGGATGGGATGTTTTCTATTGATCTGTCTTTTGGTTCAGTAATAATTTTCTCTCTTTTCCAATCTGCTATTGTGCTTAGTTAGTAAGTTTATTTATTTATTTTTTGTTTATTTGAATTTTTTATTTCTAAAATTTTATTTTTCTATGTATCTTTTAGTTCTTTGTTGAGATTTTCTATTTTCCCAGTTGTTTCAAGAATATTTACTATTACTTGTTATGGCATTCATATAATAGCTATTTTGAGATTTGTTGGAAAATCCAAGCACAGTAATACATACTGATATTATAAGGCCACTGACATGGTGGCTTAAACAACAGAAATTTAAAATGTTAGCAGGTTTTGTTTCTCCTGGGACTTTTATTGTTGGTTTGTAAGTGGCTGTCGTCTCTCTGTATGTCTTCACAGGGTCTTTTCTCTGTGGGTGCATCCTTGGTATCCCTTTTTGTGTGTCCTCTAATCTCCTCTTTTTATAAGGACACTAACCATATTGGATTAGAGATCACCCTAATGACTCATTTTAAATCAATTACTTTTTCAAAGGCCGTATCTCCAAATACCGTTGAATTTTGTGTCATTAGCACTTCAACATACACATTTTGAGGGAACACAATTCAGCCCATAACACTGTGTCATCTTGATGTTGCTATCTGTTGAGTGTTTTTTCTTATGTAAACTGAGATTTTGCTGGTTCTTCATGTGCTGAGTAATTTTACATTGTGTCCTGAGTATTTTGATTGTTATAAGACTCTTGGTCTTATGCAACTCCTATTGAAAACACAAATATTTTTGTCTTAGCAGGTAACTGACCTGGTTAGGTTCAGGCTACAAGTTTTAACCTGGCTTCTTTGGGCTATAGTTCTTTTTTTTGGAGACCATCTCACTCTGTCACCCGGGCTGGAGTGCAGTGAAACTATCTTGACTGACTACAACCTCTATCTCCTGGGTTCAAGCGATTCTCCTGCCTCAGCCTTCCAAGTAACTGAGATTACAGGCATCGCACTGCCACACCTGGCTGTTTTGTTTGTTTGTTTGTTTGTTTGTTGTTGTTGTTTTTTAGTAGAGGTGGAGTTTTGCCATGTTGGCCAAGCTGTCCTCAAACTCCTGACCTCAGGTGATCTGCCTGCCTTAGCCTCCCAAAGTGTTGGGATTACAAGTGTGAGCCACCATACCCAGCCAGTGGGCTATTGTTCTGATGTTAGTTTCATTTCTAAAGGCTTCATAGTTCTAATCATATCTGTCTCATATGTGCCTCACTTAGGAGTGGGCTTGTGACCTGGGCAATGTCTGTCCACATGTCTAGTTCTTAGACTCGTTGGTATGTTGTTTAGGGCCAGACCCATACATACATAAATTTGAGGTAAGCCACGGAGTTCATAAGCAGCTTTATGGAGTTTCTTTCTTGATATCCCCTCTCTTTGCAATCTGCTGGTACTTGTTCCATGGGAGTCTCTTTTTGGTTTCTTCTGCTACAGAACAGAGGCTTTAGTTTTCCCACTCTGGTACACATATCCAGAGCTAACTGCTGGGAGGATAAAGAAAGCATAAAAATTAAGGGAGAGTCACTTCACATCTTTGGAATTATAGCTCCACTGATCAGAAAGGAAGATCCCCCAGAATCCTCCCCTCCAGTGGGGCTCCTAATTCACTGCTGTGGAATTGCTTGGGGATCATAGTGTGAGAAAACAGAAAGAATGAAAGAAAGGGAGGGAATTACTCACTCTCTTACATGAATGTTAGGAGTTTGCCTTTCACACCTTGAGGCAAAAAAAGGGTTTCCCCTGGAGCTCTCTGGGTGTTCTGGTGCTTCTTTCTGGGTTTCAGGCTAGAGAATACCAGAAGAGAAAAATATAAAAATTCATTGCAGGTTTGGTGGTACTTTAAACTTTAGGCTGCCTTCCCAATCTTCTTGCTATTTATTTTTCAGTCCTCAAGTAGCTGTTCCATGCAGCTATCATGTTCTGTCCAGGCTTCATAACTGCAGTGGAAGCTGTCAGTGCAAGAGACAGGATAGACTGTGCTCATCCCATCTTACCAAGAACTGGAACCTCCTGAAATAAAGCGAGATTAAAATTGAATAAAAAATAAAGTAAAACCTTGCTTTTGAATGCTAATGCTTTTTTTTTTTTTTAAAACAAAGTCTCGCTCTGTCACCCAGACTGGAGTGCAGTGGTGTGATCTTGGCTCACTGCAACCTCACCTCCTGGGTTCAAGTGATTCTCATGCCTCAATCTCCCGAGTAGCTCGGATTATAGGCATCCCCCACCACACCTGGCTAACTTTTGTATTTTTAGTAGAGATAGAGTTTCACCATGTTAACCAGGCTGGTCTCGAACTCCCGGCCTCAATTGATCTGCTCCTGTCAGCCTCCCAAAGTGCTGGGATTACAAGCATGAGCCACTGAACCCAGCCAAATGCTTATATCCAATATATATAATTAGGAGAGGACAAATATATAGATAGAAGTTTAGGTAAAAAAAATAGTGATTCTATGTCTAAAAATTTACAAAAGCTTTTGAGAATATGGGCACTCATTGTGTCTGATTTTAGATAAAACTGTATACTTCCAGCTGGGCACGGTGGCTCACACCTGTAATCCCAGCACTTTGGGAGGCTGAGGATTGAGCTCAAGGAGTTAAAGACCAGCTTGGGCAGCACAGCAACACTTTGACTCTACTGAAAAAAAAAAAAGAAAACCAAGTAGAAGTAGTATCACAGGCCTGTAGTCCCAGATACTCTAGAGGTTAGGGTGGGAAGATTGCTTCAGTCCAGGAGTTGGAGGCTGCAGAGAAAGACCCTGTCTCAAAACAACAACAACAACAACAACAAAAGAACAAAGAAACAAAACATGGATGATTTTCAGACAAACGGCTAATACTATCCTTTACGTTCATGAGAAAAAGGAGTAGGGAAAAGGAACATTTATCAGTAATATAAGAGTGAAACAAAATAAATGGAGTTTAAAAGGATGTATGTATGTATGTTAATATGTTTATGTTTAACTGAAGTAAACAGTAAAAGACAATGGTAAACAGAAGAGGAAAGCCGCTGTGAGTGCTGAAATCCCTTTGATAAGTTGAAGGTATGACAGAAAGACACATCATGCTATTCTTTGTTGATCACGTGGTGGCACTGTTGGCATGAGACAGTTTAGTGGATTTGTTTAGTAAAGTGGATTTGTAGGCTATACTGCTGATTTTAACTAAACTAATCCTCTTAAAATACATAAGTCATTAAAAAATATTTCCTGCAAAGAAACTTCAGGTTAAAATAATACTAATAATTCAAGCTGCAGATACTAACAAAGAAATGGAAGAACAAGATGCCTCTCTTCCTGTTTTGAACACTTTTTCAGCCACATTGTGAGAAAAAAATCAATGGCTATTGGTGATATATTACTTAGCAGAATTTAAAAAAATAATATATCCATTTACTTGATCCCTTTTAGTTAAAAGTAATATTTTTGATAATAAATAAAAAATATTATTTTGAAGAAAACTCATGCTTTTAAAAATTTTGAAATGTTTAAATATATTTATCATTATGAGATTTTCGCCCTGAGACTACAACTGCTATATATTAGTTATAGAATTCTAATATTTCAGCACTAAGTCTTTGAAACCACATTTTCTGTTTAAAAATCTTTCAAATGAATAAGTAGGTTTTGAAACAATTTATAAAAAAATATTAAATACCTTCCATTAATTTGCAAAATGATTTACATTACATAATGTGGAAATTTATTAGTCAAATATCAACATAAAACTTGGAATTACTGGTAGATAGGGTCAAAAAGTAGGGATGATGATTTAATAATTAAAGCTAATATGATAACTTGTATGTGGATATGCTTTCTCCATATGGACCTGCGCTTCTTTGTAAACTATGTTTTTAACTATGGCAGTCACTAAAATTACAAAAATAAAAATACATGTAGAACTAGGCTCTTGAATCATTTTATCACAAAATGTTGTTTCTAGACATTTAAAGACAGTAAAGCATACTGAATCATGTCTCTCTTGCTAAAATTAATATTTTTAGTTAAAGCAAAGAAGTTTTATATTATTAATAATTAAAATGGAAAAATTAAGTTTAAAAAATTTTATTTTTGGTATGTTTTATAATGAGACAATCAATAATTGTATGTGACACTTTATACATTTTACTGTATACCAGACACTGTTTTATTTGTTTTCTTTTTTTATTTATTACTAAGACACCACATGACCATGCACAGGCACTGTTTTAAATGCTTTACATACATAATTATTTTAATTCTCGTAACACATAATGATGATTATACTGGTCTCCCTATTTAGAGATGAGCAAAATGAAGCACACAGAGCTTAAGAAACAAACATAAGACCAACTAGCTAATAAGTGACAGAATCAAGAATTATTACTACAGTAATGCATACATTTAATTTACATATAAATTACTTATTTCCAAACCAATAAAAAGGCCAATGAAAGTATGAGATCAAAGTTTGGAGACTGTTTGTCTAAAGCTAATAGGCATGGTGGCAAGATAAAAATATGTTCATGCAAAGCTCAACCCAACATTTAGTGTACTGTATTAGCATTTATAAACCATGTGCATTATTTAATTTCCACAGTAACCTTTGAAGTAGTCATGTTAATCTCAGAAACACAGCGTAATAAAGATAATGTCTAATGGAGCCTGACAGACCTGGGTATAAAGTTTAACATTACCACTCACCACATCCATGATTTAGGGTATTTCTTAACCTCTTTGAATTTCATTTTTTCTTATCTTCAACAAGGAAAACAACACACACACAAACACACACGCACACACATACACACACACATCTTATAGAGTTACTGTAGGATTAAATAGCATAATATAATAGAGGGTAATAGTTAAGAATGTAGATTCAGGAGCTGGACTGAGTTTGAATCCTACCTCTACAACTTTTTAGTTACAACTTTCTTTGTTTAGTTATAAATATTCTTTCTGCCTTAGTTTTCTTGTCTGACATATAGGGCTAATGATACCACCCACCTTACAGAGTTTTTATATGGATTGATTCATATACTATATTAAGGACCTGGAACCTAAGAAATAATAAATGATGGCTGTTATTCGTAAATAGAAGATGCTTAGCCCATGGTAGGCACTCTAAATGGCAATAATTTGTAGTCATCATACCCATTGAGAGTTTTACTCAAGATTACCCTATTAAGAAGCATCCAGGTCTCTTACCTCTGGATCCCATGCTATAAACAGCTAATGTTTTACATGCATGGATAATTCCCTTCTGGGGGATGTAGGCAAAATGTGTTCTCAGGGAGAGAGCACTTAGGCTTGAGCTCATCAAGAAAGGCTTCAAATTAGTACTGAGATCTGAGCAGGATTTGGAGAGGTGGAAATCATGGAGGAGGTAATTCCAGCAAGAAGGAATTGTGAAAAGCCAAGACAGAAGCTGAAAAGTATGTCGAAGGGAGAGTGAGTAAAATGTTTGTCCTGGGGCTGGGTGCAAAGGCTGTCACCTATAATCCCGGCACTTTGAGAATGGGGTACCACTTGAGTTCAAGAGTTTGAGACCAGTCTGGGCAACATAGCAAGACCCCATCTCTACCAAAAAAATTAGAAAAAGTTAGTAGGGCATGGTGGCATGTCTGTAGTTCCAGTTACTCAGGAGGCTGAGGTGGGAAGCGCACTTGAGCCCAGGAATTTGAGGAAGAAGTGAGTCATGATCATGCCACTGCACTCCGACCTGGGTGACAGAGCAAGACTCTGTCTCTAAAAAAAAAAAAAAAATTATCTATATATATGTATATGTTTTTATGTATGTAAAATAAGATGTATTATATGTAACAAGATGTATAATATGTAAAAAACAAGATGTATTTTATAGATATAAAACAAAATACATATAAACACACATATACAAAACAAGATATATAATTATATATATAATAAAATTTTTGGCCTGGAGCAGAACTGCGTTTTAGAAAAATTAACCTGGTAGAATTAGAATAGAAAAAAAAAGGGCAGATGCGGTGGCTCACGCCTGTAATCCCAGCACTTTCGCAGGCCGAGGCGGGCGGATCATGAGGTCAAGAGATCTAGACCATCCTGGCCAACATTGTGAAACCCCATCTCTACTAAAAATACAAAAATTAGCTGGGCTTGGTGGCCCATGCCTATAGTCCCAGCTACCTGGGAGACTGAGGCAGAAGAATCACTTGAACCCTGGAGGTGGAGGTGGCAGTGAGCCAAGATCACGTCACTGCACTTCAGACTGGCAGCAGAGTGAGATTCTGTTTCAAAAAAAGAAAAAAAAATACCCACAAGAAGTGAGGAGAGGAAGAACGTTAGTTATTGTGCCCATCTAGACAAGAGTGGTAAGGACCAGAACTAAGGGAACCACTGAGGGAATGGAGGAGAGAGGACAGGTGAAAGATAACATTTTAGGAGAAAAGTCAGAAGAACGTGGAACCTAATTAAAGGAAAGATGAGCAAATGAAGTAGACAGAATGATAGGACACTAGTAATCTCATTGTGGTTGGTATGGTATAGATGATGACACTGAGAAATAGGAAAGTAACTTTTAGAGGGTCAATGATAAGTTAGACTTTTTAACATTGAATTCGAATCAACAGAGAAACATTTGAAGTAAACATGTTCTGGAACATGTCCTAGAAAACTTAGATTGCTCAGGTCAAAAGCTAGGGAGCTGGAGGTCATCTGGAGAGAAGAAATAATTGAAGGAGTTCTTTGTTACCCAAGGAAGATTTAGAGTGGAAAAGGCCGTTTAAACAAATCCATTCAGAGCAAGACCAATATTTAACAATCAGTAGTGAAAAACTGGTGAAATTGGGATTTAAAGGGAGACCAGTAATTACAATTGTCTGTATTTTATATTTAAAACAGTTTATATTTGTATTGTAATTTCAACAAGCCACTAATTCTTATAGTGAACAAATAATTAACTTTTTTGTAGTTAGTACAATATAACCAACACATTCGCATAGTAGTCTGTTATGAAAATCTTCACTCGTTTTACTTTTAAACAACAACATATAGGAGCATATTTTTATATTGATTGGAGTTTTGTCTGGACTTTCACACACAAACCTCACAGATAGCAAAGAAGCCAATTTCAGCCTCTTCAAAGTGGAGTGAAAAATGTAAAGACTTTTAGCAAGCAATCTGGAAAAAAGTATAATATCCTTTTATGATTTTACGATTTTAAAAAAAGCTTTTTTAAAAAAATTGTGGACCAGCCATGGTAGCTCATGCCTGTAATGCCAGAACTTTGAGAGGCTGAGGCCAGGGGATCCCTTGAGTCTGGAAGTTCAAGACCAACATGGGCAACATAGTGAGACCCCATCTCCAAAAGAAATTTTTAAAAAATGTGGTGGTGGCGTAGTTCTCTAGTCCTAGTTAATCAGGAGGCTGAGGTGGGAGGATTGCTTGAGCCCTGGAGGCTGCAATGAGCCATTTTCCCATCACTGTACTCCAGCATGGGCAAGAGTGAAAACCTGTCTCAAAAAAAAAAAATTGTGGTAAAATACACCTAACCTAAAATTTATCATCTTTACTATTTTTAAGTGTACAATTCAGTAGTGTTAAACATATTAACATTGTTGTACAACGAATGTCCAGAATATTTTCATCCTATAAAAGTTAAACTCCATACCTGCTAAACAACAGTTAAAATTTTCTCTTTACTCCAGTCTCTGGAAACCACCATTGCACTTTCTTCTTCTATGAATTTGACTACTCTAGATACCCGCTTTAAGTGTAATCAATTATATAGTATTTGTCTTTTTGTGACTGGCTTATTTCATTTAGTATACTATCTTCTAGGGTTCATCCCTTTCGTAGCATGTACCGGATTTCCTTCCTTTTCAGAACTGAGTAACAGTCCGTTGTATGAAGACCACATTTTGTTTATCCATTGGTATTTAGTGGGCAGAGATGCTAGAAGCTCTGGGCAGATTTGCACAAAGAATTGTCCAGCCCCAACCCGTGCTGTCTCCACTGATAAACAAATGCTAGACTATGAATAACACTAATAGCAGTCAAAATGACAGACCTGCATTGTATTAAATACTTTATCGGCATTATCTAATTTAACCTAACCATGACATTTTGGGGATAGATATTACCTCCGTTTTCATGAATACCCTAAAGAGCATTAAGGATTCTCTCAAGATTACATTGCTAGTAAGTGGCAGAGCCAGATTTTCAACAGAGTCCTCGGCCTCGCTCCAGTACCCACAGTCCTAATCACTAAACAACCTCTTAAACTAAAGATAAAATAGAACCCACAGATCAACTTTGAGCAACTAAAGGGCAAAAACAATGATTCATTCACCTTTCTTCCTTTTACCTAGTACAAAGGTTGCAATGCTTTTAAGTATAGTTTTATTTAATCTAATCCTTCTCATTTTTACAGATAAAACTGCAGTTTGAGAAGGTTAAATCATTCTAGTAAATAGCAGATCTGAGATTAAAATCCAAGGAAAGGAGTTGAGAATTTGTAAATGACCAACTACTCTACCAGCCTATCGTAGTTTACCCATTTTCCTGATCCCTCAGACTGTGGCATCTATTTACGCCAGAGGTCAGCAAGCTTTCTCTGCAAAGGACCAGGTAGTAAATATCTAAGGCTTTGCAGGCCATATGGTGTCTGTCACAACTACTCAGCTCTGCTCTTTTAGTAAAAAAGTGACTATAGACAATTCCTAAATGCATGGGCATACCTGTATTCCTATTAAAAGACTTTATATATGACAATAAGTGATGAGCCAGATTTGGTCCATAGACCATATTTGGCTGACCCTTGGTTAATCTCTAGGGGTGAACTTTGTCTTTTCAGATTTGTCTACATTTGTATCATAGGTAGCTTGGAATTAGACTGGTGAACATGTAGAGCAGTATTCCTTAAGCTGATTGTTTGCTAGATTACTGGGGAATGGTGTTAAAAATAGATTCCTGAGTCTCACTCCTAGAGATTCTGATTCAGAATGTCTGGGGAAGAGTGGTAGCATTTGTATTTTTTATCCCTGGTTTTGATGCAAAACACAGTTTGAAAACCAGAAGTTTGTAGCCTCCGTAGATAATTTTGCAAATAAATAATGTTAAATAAGTCTCTGTGTAATTTCAGTGTTACCCACAATCTAGCTCCATGCCAGAACTCTGATTTACTGAACAGAATGTCCATTTCATCTTTTTTGTTTTAATTATTATTATTATTATTATTTGTAGAGACAGGGTCTTGCTGTATTGCTGCAGCTGGTCTCAAACTCCTGGCCTCAAGCAGTCCTCCTGCCTAGGCCTCTCAAAATGCTGGGATTACGAGCGGAAGGTACTGTGCCTAGCCTGTGTATCTTTTCTATTTTTGTTTTTTTTTTTATTTTTCTTCTTGAGATAGGGTCTTGCTCTGTGGCCAAGGCTGGAGTGCAGTGGCACGATCACAGCTTACTGCAGCCCAGAACGCCCAGGCTCAAGCAATCACCCAATCTCAGCCTCCCCCATAGCTGGGACCACAGATGTGAGCCACCATGCCCGGCTAAGTTGTTTAGTTTTTGTAGAGAGGGTGTTTCACCATGTTACCCGGGCTGGTCTCGAACTCCTGGGCTCAAGCCAGGCAGTCTGCCTGCACTGGCCTCCCAAAGTGCTGGGATTACTGGCCTGTCTTAAAACCTTGTATCATTCTGCCCTTTCCCCATTTATTCAGAGGCAGACACATATACATAAAAACAATCGCCATTGGAATTCTAATGAGCCATAAGCTACTGTAAGGATATTTATTCAGTTGACTGCAAGTACCAGTAAAACCTTGTTTCCAAAATGGTGTGAGTGTAATCCAATTTAGGTCTTTTAACCCCTGGTGATTTTTGTTTCATTTTGCTCTGTAATGGGTGGAAACTAGGCATGGTTGCTGGGTACCAACAAAGCAACAATAAGAGGGAAATAGCATTGCCACCACCACAGGCAATTTTCGGTTGCAATGAATCACTAAATCTCCATAACCACAGGGTGGCTCTACATGATTCTGTTGTTAATTGAATTTTTTCCCCAAATAGAATGAGGGCTTATTTTGCATCAACATGATTCTATTACTCGATGATTGTTGACATAGTCAGCTAAATTAAAGTTATTTCAGCTTCCACATCATCCACAGGTATCCCTATGACCAAGGAGTAATAGTGGCTAAATGAATTCTTTTCCAAGAAAAGGCAGAAAAGATAGTCCCAAATTCACTGCATTAGTATGAATGAGATTGTGGGGAGGACCTCGCCACAGAAATGATGTTATGACCTTCTCAGTGCATCGTGTCAGTGGAAGGTACATAATGTCAATACATCTTATTATTGTTGAGGTGAACTTTGATCACTCGGTTAAGGGGGTATCTGCCAGCTTTCTCCACTGTCATGATTTAAATTTTAATTTAAATTTTTCCTTTGTAATTAATAAGCATCTTGTGGGGCCATACTTTGAAGCTATGCAAATTAATTCAGTCGTCTAAATTGTTCCTATTCACAACACTTCTGACATCAAATATGTGAGGTATTTTTTTAATACCAACAACCAGTTCTCCAGCTCTCTGAACACAGCTGATGTCCTACATTTCAATTTAATTCTGATGGTAACTGCCTGAGGTTTGTGTTAGACCAGAGGTCCCGAATCTCTGGCCAAAGACCGATAAGAGTCTGTGGCCTGGTAGGAGCTGGGCCACGGAGGGGAGGTGGGACAGCGAGCATTACAGCCTGGGCTCCGCCTCCCATCAAATCAGCCTCAGCATTAGATTCTCATAGGACTGTGAACCCTGTTGTGAACTGTGTATGCAAAAGATCTGAGGTGGAACTTTTTTTTTTTTTTTTTTTGACTGAGTCTCACTCTGTCACTAGGCTGGAGTGCAGTGGCGCGATCTTGACTCACTGCAACTTCTGCCTCTTGGGTTCAAGTGATTCTCCTGCCTCAGCCTCCCGAGGAATTGGGACTACAGGCACATACCACCATGCCCAGCTAATTTTTGTATTTTTAGTAGAGACAGGGTTTCACCATGTTGGTCAGGATGGTCTCGATCTCTTGACCTCGTGATCTGCCCACCTCGGCCTCCCAAAGTGCTGGGATTACAGGTGTGAGCCACCGCTCCTTGCCTGTGGAACAGTTTTATCCCAAAACTGTCCTCACCCTCTCACCCCACCACTCTCCTACCTCCACTCTCCGCCCTACTCCCCCAACTCCTTCCATAAAACCAGTCCTTGGTCCCAAAAACACTGGGGACTGCTATATTAGATGACTTACTCCCATAAGACTACCCTCACTTCAGATGCAAGTTGAAAATATTGGGTCCCCAGGGTACCCACATGCTGTCTGTCTTGGTTATAAAGTCAGGAGATCCCCCCACACCACCTTCAGTTTTGATTATTTGCTAGAATGACTCACAAAACTCAGAAAAACAGTTGACTTACTATTTCTAGTTTATTATAAAGGATGCAATTCAGGAACAGACAAATGAAAGAGATGCATAGGGCAAGGTATTGGAGAAGAAGCACAGTGTTTCCATGCCCTCTCTGGGTGCCACCCTTCCTGCACCAATCAGGGATCTCCCCAAAGCCCATTGCCTGGGGATTTTTATGAAAGTTTAATTACATAAGCATGATTGATTGATACATAGGCCATTGGTATTTAACTTAACCTCTAGGCCTCTCCTTTCCCTAGACGCCCAAAGATAAAAGTTCAAACCCTCTAATCACATGGTTGGTTCCTCTGGTAACCAGACCGCACCCTGAGGCTATCTAGGAGCCCACCGAAAGTCACCTCATTAGCATAAGCTCAGATGTGGTTGAAAGGAGCTTAGAATGGATAAGAAAAGATGCTTCTATCCCCCTCATCACTCAGGAAATTACATAGGTTTTAGGAGTTCTGTAACAGGAATGGGGACAAAACAACCAAATATATATTCTTTATTTTGCCATGGTTGGTTTTGAGGAAATATGAAAGCTAGACACATTAAACTAGGTGCATATAGATGGGAGTGCATCAAAGAAATTGATGGGTGAAAGTAATTTTGCCATAAACTGATCCCAAAACCCCTCACTTAAGACAAAGAAAACGGCTCACCTAAAGGCGGTTAAAAAATAATAATAATTGAGAGGCTATTAGGCTGAGATGGCTTCTGATATGGTTTGACTATGTACCCACCCAAATCTCATCTTGAATTGTAACTCCCACAATTCCCACGTTTCATGGGAGGGACCGGGTATGAGGTAATTGAATCACGGGGGCAGGTCTTTTTCATGCTGTTCTTGTGATAGCGAATAAGTCTTATGAAATCTGATGGTTTTAAAAAGGGGCATTTCCCTGCACAAGCTCTCTCTTTCTTTGCCTGCTGCCATCCATGTAAGAGGTGACTTGCTCCTCCTTGCCTTCTGCCATGGTTGTGAGGCCTCCCCAGCCATGTGGAACTGTATATCCAATAAGCCTCTTTCTTTTATAAATTGCCCAGGCTGGATTATGTCTTTATCAGCAGAATGAAAATGGACTAATGCTAGGCACAACTCATAGTGAATGGAAATAGACTAGGAGAACAAAACTTAAGCTTAATCAATTGGAAATTGCCAACTAACTTCTAACTAGGAACTTTCCACATTAACCAATCAATATTTTCTTTGCCTCACTTCCATGAACACCATATGAAAGAGTCCCCTCACACCCTGAACTGTTCTTGGTGCTGCCTGATTCATGTATTCCTGTCTGCTTAATAAATTCTGCTTTGAGACTATGCAAACATCCTGTTTATCATCATACATTTGCCCATTAATTTCATCATCCATCAATGATTCTTCTCTGCAACAATCATTGCTGAAAAATTTTAATGCACCTAAGGTTATTTTCTAACAAGGCCAACCAAAACTTTAGTCTCAGAATAACCAGCTCATTTTCTCACTGCAGATTACTTTACTCCTTCACGATCACCCTTACAATTTATTATCTATCCTTAGATTGTGGGCTTTTGATTATGTTTTTGTTTTAGAGCCATAATTTATTCATGTCTTCCTCTTCTTCCATTCATGAAAATAATTATCCTTGGTAAGTCAGCTTCTCTCTTTCTCCCACTCTCTAATGAGAGTCTGTTTTCACTTCTCAGCTCATGGATTTTCTGGGAAACAGAATCCTAAGAATGAATTGAGAGACAGGAATGAAGCGATGAGCACTGAGCACAAAGGGAAGGGATTCTTGTGTACTGGGTCAGTTTCTAGGCTGTCCTTTGACAAGAAAAGATAAGAAGAAAAGAAAAAAAGTGTCAGAAATGCTGTCAACATAAATAATAAAGAGCTAATATTTGAGTAGCAAGCAAAAAAAAAAAAAGGTTGATTAACTTAATATCTTGTAGACCATTTGGAGAGTATCTATCTATCTATCTATCTATCTATCTATATATAGGTATGTATGCTATGGTTTCAATGTGTCCCCTAAAGCTTATGTTTTGGAAACTTGCTTCCCAATGTGGTGGTGTTAGGAGGTGGGGTCTAAAGGGAGGTGTTTGGCTCACGTGCTCACCACCCTCATGAACAGATTATTGTTGTCATTGAGAGTGGGTTCCTTATACAAGAACATGTTTGGCCCCCTTTTGTGTCTCTTTCTCACCCTTTCTTGCCCTTTTGCCATCTTCCATGGGATGTCACATCAAGAAGGCCCTTGCCAGATGCCGGCATCTTTTTCTTGGACTTCCCAGCCTCCAGAACTGTGAGAAATAAATTTCTATTGATTATAAATTACCTAGTCTGTGACGTTCTGTTATAGTAGCACAAAATGGACCAAGACAATGTATTTAACTTATTTGAAAATAATTTAAGACTTACAAAAAACCTAAAGAATAGTACAAAATTACCAGATACTCTTTGGCCAGTTTCCCCTAATGTTGACATTTTATATGTTAAAATTATTGAAATCAGGAAATTAATATTGATGTAATATTATTAATGAATCTACAGACCTTCTTTGCAGTTTATCAGTTGTCTCTACTGCCCTTTCTCTGGGCTAGGATTCAAGTCAGAATTCCACATTGACTTTGTTTTCATGTCCCTTGAATCACTTCAGTCTGTGACATTTGCTCAGACTGCCTCTTTCTCTCTCTGCTTTCATGATCTTGACACATTTATTTTTTATTTTTTTAATTTTTTGAGACAGAATCTCACTCTGTCACATAGGCTGGAGGGCAGTGGCATGACCTTGGCTCACTGCAACCTCTGCCTCCTGGGTTCAAGCAATTCTCAAACCTCAGCCTCCTGAGTAGCTGGGAATAACAAGTGTGTGCCACCATATCCACATAATTTTTTCTATTTTTAGTAGAGATGAGGTTTCACTGTGTTGGCCAAGCTAACTCAAACTCCTGACCTCAGGTGACCCACTCACCTCAGCCTCCCAAAGTGCTGAGATTGCAGGCGTGAGCCACGGCGCCCGGCCTTGACAGTGAAATAAACTGTTTCCTTTAGGAGTTTATTTAATGTGCACAGATTGGGCCACATGGGCTCCTGAAATATAGACATTTTATCTTCTTCAATTTAGTATCTGTTAAAATATTTTCTTACTTTGTTCTTCTCTGTGTGTAAGCCAACAGTTTATTATTTGTGACCTTAGGCAAGGCACTTAAACTCACTCAAACATATGAGTGTAAAATAATATAACTTACCTTTAAAAATTATTTTCAATAGTAAATGAGATTATGTATCTAATGAGCTTGGCAATAAATGAGTGTGGACTGTGTTAAGTTTAATAAGTCTTTAGTAAAGTAAAAGATTTTATTTTCCTCTGACATCTTTGCAGAGCACAAATATTTAAATAAAAGTGACTCTTCTTCATGATGGCTCTTCTGTGTTTGTGCCTGGGGGCTCTGAAGACCCATCCTTAACTTTTGTGTGTGTGTGTGTGTCCCCAGTTATGGCACAACACCATTTCACAGAAATATGATCCATTTCAATTTGCTGTTTGTCCAAATGTTTATCAAATCCACTGTCTCTTCACCTTTGAAGCCCTTGTCCTAATCCAGGACTTTATCTCTCTGGGCTTAGACAACAGCCTTCTAATTAATCTTTCTGCCTCTAGTCTTTCTCTTTCAACTCATTCTCTACACAGTTGCTGGAGGATTCTCATTGCATTGTAATTGTTTCATGTAATTTTCATACTTAAAAGCATTTTTTTTAAAATCCACATTGCTTAAGGGTTGTAAGCCTCTCATTCCCCTAGATTTGCCCTTTTTCTGGACACTGCTTGGGCTTTGGGCATGTTATTGTATTGTCCTGGAGTTCCCTTCCCTGTCTTTCAGCTTGGCAAAATCTTTGTGAAATTTAGCTTTTATACTACCTACTTTGAGAAGGCTTCCCTGACTTTGCTCCCCACCTACCAATGGCATTCTAAATAAATCTCCATCCTAGCTCTTATGCCACTATTATTAAAATTGCCTTTGTTTGCACCTGCTTTCTTTCTTTTCTCTCTTTCTTTCTTTTCTCTCCCTTTCTTCCTTCCTTCCTTCCTTCCTTTCTTTCTTTCTTTCTTTCTTTCTTTCTTTCTTTCTTTCTTTCTTTCTTTCTTTCTTTCTTTCTTTCTTTCTTTCTTTTTTCTTTCTTTCCCCTTCCTTCCTTCCTTCCTTCCTTCCTTCCTTCCTTCCTTCCTTCCTTCCTT
>NC_045440.1:130194693-130406976 GCF_002776525.5 Piliocolobus tephrosceles
CTTCCTTCCTTCCTTCCTTCCTTCCTTCCTTCCTTCCTTCCTTCCTTTCTCTCTCTCTCTCTCTTTCTTTCTTTCTTTTCTTTTTTTTCTTTCTCATTTGAGACAGGGTTTCACTCTTTCCCCAAGAGTGCAGTTGTGCCATACTGGCTAACTTCAACCTTGAACTCCTGGGCTGAAGCGATCCTCTCACTACAGGCTTTCGAGTATCTAGGACCACAGACATGAGCCACCAGGCCTGGCTAATTTTTTAAATTTTTTGTAGAGACAAGGTCTCATTACATTGCCCGGGCTGGTCTATAACTCCTAGACTCAAGCAATCCTCCCACCTCAGCCTCCAAAGTGCTGGGATTACAGGCATAAGCCACCATGCTTGACCCTGTCTTTTCTTTTCTCCGTGACCTTAGATTTGAAGTGCAAAATCTATGTTTTGGTTATCCCTGTTTCATCTAGCACATGGTAGTGCCATAATCCTATTCTATGGCAGTCTCCTTAGCCAGACCTTAGCAATGCTATGTCAATCACTGAGAACTCACACAGAGCCCGATCCATAGAAAATGATCAATGCACACTTGTAAGCATATTTTCTGTTGGCCATGGGTCAGTCAGAAAGGAAGTTCCAATTTCCTAAAGGCAGAAGCAGCTTGTACCCTGCACTGGTGGGAAAGGCAACGGGCCTCTTCCCCCAATTTTCTATTTTATTTCTTCCTTTATCTTTGAGGCTATACTCAAATCCCAAGGCTAATTGTCTTGAAAACTACAGTGCTGTATTATGTGCTGCCTTAACGGGAGCTCATCAGTGCCTCTTTAACATGAAGTGTTGGAGTTATTTTAGTCTTGCTAGTCTTAGTTTATTTTGAGTAGTCAGACCAACACTGATCCATGTGTCTTACACCAGTGGTTCTCAATTTTTTTTTTCCCCAATGTCTTGCCTTAGACGACATTTGAGAATTTGTCAGAACAGGGCCTGGAGGGAATAAAAAGGAGGTGAGACATCTCTGTAGAGATCATCAACATAGCCCGTCTCTCCCTATTAGCCAAGTAAATTCACTCATTAGAAGAATGACATCATCAGGACTATTTCTGAGAAAGCCTACTGCTGCTCCTCACCATATGTAGAAATATAATTTCATATTAAAGACCAAGCATTCAGACATCATCCTGGTACATACATCAGGATTGTACAGATAAATGCTTTGGAAATGTCATCTGAGGAAGGTAATGTTTGACATAGGAAAGAGAAGACTTGTGGGAACATGGCTGTTGTTTTTAATATTGTGTTATGAAATTGGGAGCAAATGTGTTCTGTTTCCTGTAGAAGGTGAAATTAGGGCCCATTAATGGGTGAAAGAAGCAAGATGATTTGGACTCAGACCAAGGGGAAGAATAAGTGTCTACCATGCTTGGCCTTAGTGGGTAAGATTGCTCATTTTTGTATCACTACATCCCTATATGTTAAAGATTATTATTCCGTTTTTCTTCATATAAGGAAACCAAGACTCAGGAAGTATCCTGGCCTGCTCACAGGGGCAGAGGTGGATTTGAGCCCAGGTCTTAGAAGACAGAGGCCGTGGCCTTTTCCCTGTGCCTTTCTGCCTTCTGGACCTGTGGAACAGAGCAGTTCACTCATCCCTGGGCCATTCTGTGCACCAGTGCGCCTCTCTTAAGGGAAGATATTCAGTCAGAGTGTGTAACCCCAGTAATTCTGGCATTGGATGCAAGGTTGCATAATATGACTTTTAAGACCCCATCCAAACGTGAGACCCTATGCTTCCAATTTAAACAGGAGTAAATGAACAGATCACAGTTTAAAAGCTTCATGGTGTCTTTATATTCTCCCCCTTGCTCTGCACCAATTGGCATGTCTGTTCTCTCAGGACTGCAGGATAACCTTCTTGAAAGATATCTCATATCCCACCCCAACTCCGAAAATTTTAGTAACTCCTGTTTGCCTATGGAATAAACAAAATAATATGGAATGAATGAATGAAGAAATAAACAAACAATGAAGGCACATTTTCCTTTTCAAAACTTGTCATATTATTTTGAGCTCATGTTGGCCCCTTTGTAGAGCTTGTCCTTCTGGGAAACCCATCTTCTTACATTTTCATGCTCTGTCTTCTGTAACCAGGCTGTTCTACCAGGCTAAAATGTGCTCCTCTGTGATAGCCTTACTTTAGTCCTTTCCCTCCTCAAAGGCTCACCTCTAATGTCACCACTTCCGTGAAGCTTTTTCCCAGTGCTCAACCAGAAGTGGTCTCCGTCATTTGAAACTAAGGCGTGAATACCTTGCATCTCCTGTAGGGCATGGACCCCAGTCTATGTGGTTTTAGGATTGTGTGTGCCCTTGTCTTGTCTCCTCACTAAATTGTGGGTTTCCTAAGGGCAGGGCCTGGTTCAGAGTCATTCCTGCCTGTCCCTCCTCAGTGTTCCAGCATGGGGTCCAACATGCATCATGTAATCAAAGCTCAATGGGATGTGTTGAGCTGATAGCAGATCTGAGTCATCAAGTTGACTCTCAGAGCAGACCTATGTAACATGTTGTAGTGTCTGGGGTTACCATGGTTTATTAGAGAGAAAGAAGAGGAACACATTTTACCTGTTAATTCTTGCTCCAATATATTTAGACTTCTCATGAAGGATAAAAAGAAGAAAAAAGAGAGAGCTTTGTTGACAGTGAAAAAGCAGAAATCTATTATCTTCACCAAGTTTGTGCTCATTCTTCTCAGAAGGAATTTAATTTGTCTTTTATTTTTTAACATCCCTGTAATTATTTCCTTTTAAAGAATTTCCATTTTGAAAAGAAAATTCAGTCTCAGAGAGGTTAATTAACTTGCCCAAGAAAATGGCAGAACTGTCTAGACCCAAAGATTTTGCTTTTCCTCATACTCCACTCGACCTTCAAACTGTAAACTGTGATGATGTCTTGGGGGCATCATCAGTGGCTTTGGGAGGTACTTGAGCCAAGGCCTACTCCTGTAGGAGGATGTCTTGCATAGCGTTTTAAAAATACACAAAATAATAATGCAACTAGTACTCAAAGTTAGCAGATTTGACTTTTTCTGATATGTGTTTCAGATGATGAGAGAGAATGAGTGCTAAAGAGCCATTTTATGTCCTTAATTTATCACTGTTTAATCAGTTATTAGTACATCTTTAGAAGAAAAATTAGTGGTAAGAAGCAGTGTCTCATCAGTCTGTAGAAAACTAAAGAAAAAGAATCAGCTAAAGATATGTATGTATACAACATTTGCTTTATTTATACACACCAAGCTATGCAATTTTTATTTTTTTAGGTAAAAATAGACAGTAGGAAATCATGCCATAATGTAAGATTCTCTTTTTAGCATGAGTCTGTTTGGTCTAGGAAATCAAATGAGTGATCTGCAGAGAGCTGTCCCAATTTCTGGAGTATTATTTATCAGTGAAAGAAAGGACATTGGGCTGGGAGTTAGGTCCCTAAGCCTGACTCTACCACCATTCTGATGAGCATGAAATTTCATCTCTTCAGTTCTCAGTTGTTTTCCATTTACAAAAGGATTACATTGAATTAGAACAGAGGTTCTCACCCTCAGCAGTGTTGATATTTTGAGCTGGATAATTTTTGCAGTGGGGAGTTGTTCTGTGCCTGGTAGGATGTTTAGCAGCATCCCTGGCCTCTACCCACTAGACACCTCTAGCAACCCTATCCAAAGTTGTGACAATCAAAAATGTTTCCAGATTGCCAAATGTTCCCTGGAGGGCATGATTACCCCTGGTTGAGAAGGGGCTAGAAGCCGGTTTTATATCCAGTAAATATTTTTTGAGAACATCACATTGGGAAGGCTCTGGGCTATGTGTCAGGAACGCAGAGGTGGAAAGAGTCAATGCTCTTCTTCATGGAGCTTCCAATCCAGTGGAGAAAGGATGTCATCAGCCTGTTTTGAGACACAAAAACAGGTATTGTAATCAGGCAAGTGTTGGAGCTAGGAATTTTCTGGGCCAGTATTCTGGGGATACATAAGCCCCTGATAAATCAGTCTCTTCTTAAAAAATGATGTCTTTATTTGGCTATTGGCTCTTAAGATAAATGGGGGAAACAAACACTCATTTCGGGAAGGAGAGCTATTGCAAAACAGCCTCGCAAATACATGGGGAAATGACAAGTGAATATAAAATGGGCACTGGAGCGCAATGATTCCTAGCACTTAATTCCCATCTTTCTCTGGGGTAATAATTTGGGTGTGTTTTCCCCTCTTGGATGCCTTCTCACAAGAGGTGAGACCTGGTGCCTGGTGCAACCTTTCTTAACCCTTAATTTTCGCATTCCTCTGGAGTATTAATATTGTAATGAGATTATCAGGACATTGTAAACAGAGTTTTCTTTGAGAGTGAAACCACCTTTGCAAAGATTATGACAGCAAGAGAGGTCTAGAAGGGCTGGCTCCATCTTGCTTCTAGTCTCACAGGTTGGCTGTCCACACACATTCCTGGCACAGACCAAGCTAACCATATGAAGAATTTAGTTGATAGTTTAACTTTGAAGCAGAAATGATAATAGTCCCTCCCTGAAACTGACCCTCTCCTTGTGTGGGAACTGAAACCACCTTTGTAAGACTAAAGAAAAGCCATGAGATTAGGATTATGGAAGGGACCAGAATTCTCCTAAAATGTAGGCATAGGTTGCTTTGCTATCGTGGGTTACTGTAGCTGAAGGTCACAAGCTTTGTAACTTCCCCAGTTGCTCCTGTGGATAACAATGCCATTGTAGAACCTACAGTTGATCTTTTGAGATTCTTTCAGACTATTACATTCTGGGGACTGACTAACCCATCTGAACCTGTGACTTATGACCCAACTGGTCCTGCACCCCCTGCCAAGAGACTGATTCAGCACACAAATACCATTTTCCATATCTCTATGATTTCATTCCCAACCAATCAGCAGTACCCCTTCCCTAGCCCACTGCCCGTCAAATTATCCGTAAGAACCCTAGCCTCTGAGTTCTCAGGGAGGATGATTTGAACAATAAACTGTTTTCTGTTTGACTAGCCCTTCATTAATTAAACTATTTTTTCTACAAAAAAAAAAACACAAAAAACAAAAAAATGCTTTTCTCAGTGTATTGACTTTTTTTGGTGAGCAGACAAGACAAACTCACTGGGTGATTATAAAAGGGGGAAGAAAAAGTCATATGTCGAAGGTGGTTCTTTTTCTAAAAGGAATGCATTGGTAGAAGATAAAATTGACAGGCATCAAAGCACACAGAGGTTAAGATCCAGGCTTAGGGGTAGAGTATTTGTGTTCAGAGTCCTGACTCACGCACTTATTAGCTGTGCAATCTCAGGCAAGTTACCTGTGCTCTCTGCAGTTTGGTTTGTTCCATAGTTAAATGGAGATAAAGTATTCACCTCCCAAGATTGTTGTGAGGATTAAAGGAGTTTGCGCTGAACCCGGCACATGGAAATCACTCATAAGGTTTTTTGAGTGGAGTCTCACTCTGTCACCCAGGCTGGAGTGCAGTGGCATGATCTTGGCTCACTGTAACCTCTGTCTCCTGGGTTCAAGCAGTTCTCCTTGCCTCAGCCTCCTGAGTAGCTGGGATTACAGGTGCCTGCCACCACATCCAGCTAATTAAGATTTTTGAAATAAATTCTGACAAGTCTGGGACACACTGGGTGACTTCAATAAGGAACTGGCTGTTAGTTCATCAGCAGATTTTTTTGCAAAATATTGTGTTTAGAGGACCAAGTTATGCTCTTCTTGGCCCCTTCTGACTCTTCAGACATAAGCACAGGCCTAGTACTGGCTCATGTTATTTATAAAATGGGGAAAATTAAACATTACCTATCCTAGGGCAGATGCTTGAACCAGAAGATTTCTGGAAAATCCATCCCAGCTCTAAAACCTCTGATTCTGAATTGTGCTGGATTCTTACAAATTCTCTTTAGCTTCTTTGGCTCTGTAAAATATAAAACATTGATCTTATCCTCACCATATTAGTATTTAGGAGAGATACTCTAGCTTATTGGGAGAAAAAATACTTTGTAAGTCAGGGATAAAAATGTACCTAGATTGACTACTTAAAAAGTATTGGACTCACTTTTCTTTCTCTTTTCAGATTTGTTCTCTTGCTGTGCCTTTCTCCTTATTTATCTCCCTTCCCTAATACCTCAAATCCCAGGAAATGTCCTTTAGAATACAGACTTTGTTTATATGTTTCCCTGCCAGAAATGAAACATTCAGTTTTCACTGCACATTGTCCCTGCAATGTGTTGTGGCGAGGGAGTCATTAGAACTGCAAAATAATGGTCTTTTAAAGTTGGACATCTCCCTGCCCATCATCCTTTCCCTTATCACCTTTTCCCTTGACTAGAACAGACAGCCCATCTCTGTTGATTGTTGACTGATGGCTTCCACAGGGAAAGCCAGAGTTATCTTCAACTTCCTGATCTGCCTTTGCCTTGCCCATAGGCATCTTATGATTGCTTAATCCTCTTAGAACCCAGCTTAGGGAACTCAAAATTCCCATGGTCAACCTAAGCAATAAATATTCACTCATCGACTGTTCCTGAAAGAGCATTTACCCAGAAGACAGGAAATCAACACCCTTGCACAACAACACAAAAACCCATTTCCCTTTGTTACTGGGGCACCAGGCTCTGCACCAGGTACTGGGGATGAGAGTGAAAAAGTCAGTCAAGGTTTCTGTCACCATAACCCTTATAGTTTCCTGGGGACTTATTAAGTAATTATACAAATGCTTATCAAATTTCTATGGTATTAGGTACTATCAGAGAAAAGTTGCACAGATAAATATTTAATGAAATTGATGTGGGATGTTAAGGAAGATTACAGGATGATTAGTCTGACTCCTTTAGTTGTACTTACCCCAAGACCTCACTCACACCCACAATACAAAGTTGCAACCTTGTTTCCTGTTTCTGGAATCTTTGCAAAGGAGATTTAGATCACAGAGTCTAGATAAAATGGGGCTTGGGATTCTAACAAACAAACAACCTGGAGACCAGCGGGGAAGAACCTTCTACCTTTAAGCTGATGCTTCTGAGTGATTGGTTTAGCTTCTGGGGATTAGAGAAGCTCAGAGGATGGAGGGTGATTGACATTTCTAGACTCATCAGATTCACACATGGCCCCAGGGAAAATCTTTGGAAGTTTGTGCAGGGAGAATAGTAAAAAGAAGGCTGTTGACTGAAGAGCTAACATCTAGCTGGAATGGATAGCTTCCCATACCTGGTTTGCAGCTTTCGAGATGGACATCTGAGAAAGGCTAAAGAAGGAAGGTACACCTTTCCAGGTAGCCCAACTAGGCAACCAATCTGGAGGGCAGCAGATATTGCAGTCTCTCTTTTGGCTGACCCACTGAACATCAGTAAAGGAAAGGTCCTAGAGCTGACTCAAGTTAGTGATTCTGATACCTGGAACCAGAATCACCTGAAAGCTGGCAACCACAGAGAAACCCAGGGCATAGATTTTTTTATTTTTATTTTTTATTACTAGTTTCTTGAGACAGAATCTTGTTTTATTGCCCAGGCAGGGGTGCAGTGACGCGATCTCGGCTCACTGCAACCTCTGCCTCCTGGGTTGGAACGATTCTCCTGCATCAGCCTCCTGAGTAGCTGGGACTACAGGTACCTGCCACCACACCTGGCTAATTTTTGTATTTTTAGTAGCAACAGGGTTTCGCCATGTTGGTCAGGGGATTGCGAACTCCTGGCCTCCCAAAGTGCTGGGATTACAGGCATGAGCCACTGTGCCCGGGTCAGGCTTTATAAAGCCCGGGTCATAGATTTATAAAGACAAAATGGGGACAGTCTCAAGGGACAGAGATGGGGGCGGAGAATCTGTATATTTTTAAACATCTAGACTGAATCCCATGTAAAGGAGTCCATGGGCAAGCCTGAGCCACTCAAGCCTCTTGTAGTGGATGCCATCATTCTGTTCATTATTTTAAATATAGTAGTCATTTCTGGAATCCTCCTTAGAAAATCATGATTTCAATATTTTAATTTATGTAAATTTATGCTCCCTGGAACCAGGTCAGAATACTTTTAAGATTGTGCCTCTTTGGGAAATCAAATGTCTGTTCTTAATCTTAGAATGAATATTTAGTGAAGGTGCTCATTCCTGTGAGGAGTGTGTGGGTATCAGTGAGCCATCAGTCGACAATCAACAGAGATGGGCTGTCTATGTATGTGTATATGTGTATAAGCATGCTCACATGGTGTTTTCAGTAGGCGTTTCCAAAGTGTTAACGGTTGAGACATAGTAATCTCAGATGTCATTTGATATGACCTAGTATGAGGGCCCAATCTCTCAGTTCTATTTTGATTACACACATGTGACACAGAGCACCATATAGGTGAGATGCTTTATTAAGTGTTTAAGGCTATTATTATTTACCTAAAAAGGACACTATTTGCCACCATGACTTTGGTGGGGCTATTTTAAAAGGCATTAGTTCATTTCATCTACAAGTAGTTACATGCGAGAACTGTACTAAGTTCATTCAGAGATAACAAGCGCCTGATAAGTGACCACAGAGTCTTTGGGTTTAGTTGGGCAAACATCTAGCGTAAGTGACGGTGGCTCCAATGTCATGTGATAAGGGATTTGTATTCAAATCTCTAGCCCCCTCAAAGTGCCTGACACTCACAAGGTGTTCATTAAATGGGAAGGTTTCTCCTGGAGTAGGGTGGACCAGCATCAAAAGACCTGAAATCTCTTCCCAGTCCCTATTTCCCGTGGGCACTTTGACTACTAATCTAGTTTCTATTGCTTCTGGAGGGTGGGGCTGGGAGCTTCTGATTCAGCCACGTGTGTGCTGTTTCCATAGTTATATGATCAGTGTGACTAATTCATCAAAGATAAGTTTCTAAAGCCTAATGGAGTAGTATCTCTGCACTGATACACTCTCTCTTCCTTTAAAATTGGTGTGTTTTCTATGTCTTTTATAAAACACCCAAAATAATCCAGAAGGTCTTTAAGCGTCATTCAATTCATTACCATTTGTTACTATTTTGTGCAAAAAGAATATGCTAAGCATTTTACATACATGATTTTAATTTTACAACATTCATAGGAGGTTTTATGATCTCCATTTTACAAAGGGAGAAATAGAAGCATAGATAGCTGAATTATTAATTTGCCAATTATTAACTTGCTAAGTACATAATCAGAAAATAATGGAGTTAGGATTCAAATCCATGTTTGTCTAATTTCCAAGTTCGCAAAAAAATTTCTGTTACACTGTCTCTCTCTCTATCTTTCTATATATATATATATATATATATGTCATATATATGTGGCATATATATGACATTGGAGGCTGTCATTCATTATCTGAATTTCAGAGACATTTAGAGAATATCTGATTTTGAATCTATAAGATATAGTCTCTCTATAAAGATTTTGATTTGTCTTCAGACACACAAGGATTAGCTAAGCATGTGTTTGACTATGTAGCAAACACTAGAGATACAATATTGAAAATACAGATACAGTCTAATAAAACAGAGAACTGTAAAAATCAAATTAAATAATTATAATTCAGCGATTGCTATGAAAGGTAAGTCCTCACTTCTCAGCTCTGGAAGACCCTGATGAGCAATACAAGCTGTTAAATCTTATGTCAGTCCTTGCAGAGATCATCCTGAATCAGGGGCTTGCACAAAGACCATGTATAAAGGAAACTGAAAAACAACCACTACCTCCCTCTACTTCTTGTTGAGCACATGTTCATTGTTGAATGAGTGAGTCACATGAGCTTGCAAATGAAGCAAGTGTTTTAGGGAGAGAGAAAAATAGGTTTGTGGGCAAATGACTCCATTGTTTCCTAGGGTTAATGATATCGATTTTGCTCCATGGCATGTAAGAACGGTGGCTTTGAGAAGTAGTTGGTAATCAGCAGGAAAAGGCCAAGGATAGCATCTGTGGTAATGAGAGAAAGTTTCTTGAAGTTTCTCTGTCCACAAATAGGAAGACTTTGATTTATCTTCATTTATCCAGTCTTTGAGTCTGGAACAATTTGTACACACAGTACCTTAAACAGCAAGCTTAGCAGATCTGAAAAAGTTATACTTAGGGTGTCAGGATCAGTTGCTGGTATTTGAATTGAGACAGGAAAAGCAAGTGGGAGTAAGGACCAGAAAAGTGTGTCCCCAACTTGCCCGATCATAAACTCTACTTGGGCTTGTATCAGTTAATTATGTCCATAACTTTTTTATATGGCAACCTCATCTGTACCAATTGCATTTGTTTAGTTCACACTGTAAGGTGGATGGGGATCAGCTGGTCTAGATGAAGCTTGGCGGATAGGGTCGCTCGTCTTTGGTCTCAGCTAGGCTGGCTCATGAGTCTCTGGTTGCCTATTCTGGATTGGGCACAGCAGAGGTTCACATGTCTCTCATCCTTCTCCTGAGACAGTGGTTAGCTAAGGCACCTTCTTCTCACCACAATGTCGAAGGTGCCAGAATGAATGCAAGTGCCCAAGTGCTTTCTAAATTTTGGTCCAAGATTATCTGATATTCTATGGCAAAGAGGGCAGGTACAAAGGAACGTGAAGAACTGGAGCCCATTACTGTGTTCCACCCTAGGTCCCTTATTAAATATGTTCAGTCTAAACGAACATGAATATACTAATATAGAAATATTTGTACAAGTATCTATAGTATAGATATTCATATTAATAAATATTTTATAAACACTTATTAAAAATGTTTTTATAAGAACATTTATAAAAAATACATTCATGTTTTTAAAATATGACTTTTAATATTTAAAAGGTTAATATTATTAATATTTATTTAAAATATTAAATATTTCATACATGTGTGCTTTCTCTATTAATTGCTTTCTTTTCTTTTTATATTTCTTTTTGTAGAGACAGAGTCTCGCTATAATGCCCAGGCTGGTCTAAAACTCCTGGCCCCAGTTGATCCCCCTGCCTTAGCCTCCCAAAGTGCTGAGATTACAGGTATGAGCCACCAGGCCCAGCCTCGATTGATTTTTGAATCATACTCTCTATGAGTGGCACCTGAGCTGCTGACTCTTCTCAGCAAGTGACTTTGAATCTAACATAAAACCTTTTGAGCATTATTATGATTTTTTACTTTGAGCATTATTATGAACTAATCAAACGTGTCAATGTGTACATGTGCATGCATTCAGTCATCTTGGAAACGTCAGCTTTCAAAGAAGCTCTGAATCTTTCTTCAGTGTTCTTTTTATAACAGATTTATTGAGATATAATTTACATACCATACAATTTACCCCCTTTAAAATATACAATCCAAAGGCTTGTACAGAGTTGTGTGACCATTATTACCATAATAAATTCTAGAACCATTTCATCAACTCACAAAGAAATCCTGTACCCTTTAGCTGTGACTCCCAAACCCTCATTCTTCAGTTTTTAGGCAAAGTTTGTGATAATTTTCAAAAAACATTTCTATTTTTGTGCTTTCCTAGAGCTTTGGAAATAACTGCATTATAACATTGCAGGGCTATTAATTGTTCCATTTTCTGTCTCTTTTATGAATCTGTGACTTCCTTGAGGAGAAAACATTGTGCGTTATGGAACTTTATACTCTCAGCCCAATGACTGGTACATCTCGGGCTTCAAATAAGGATGGAAGGGAGGAAGGGAAGGAGTAAGGGAGGGAGGAAGGGAGGAAGGGAGGGAGGGAATTTCATAAGCAAATATTTGGTTTAGACTCTAGAATATGGTCCAGAGAGAATATCTCCATGGGCTACTTTGGCAAAATTCATCAGGGAAAGAATAGCATTTTTTTAAGGAAAATAAAAATCTTGAGTTTTGAACAGAAATCTTTCTCTGAATTAGCACCATCCTGGAAATTCTCAGATATTTTCTTTACAATCTCCACAGGATTCTCCACCTAGATCATCATTTATTTACTTGTGTTAGTTCAGATATATATATATATATATATATCTGGCTACAATTACAGAAAGACTTAAAAGTAACTCATACGAGCTAAAAATTTATTTTTTTATGACATAAAAATTGCCTCATAAATGGTTGAGAACTGATAGGGTGACCCTGCTCTACAATATTGTCTAAGAAACTTATCTTGGGCTTCATTATTCTCCAGGATTCCATCTTCAGTTGTGCTATCTAGGATAACTTCCCATATTTCTCCATTCTAGCCAACTCAAGGGCAGGGGCTGTAGCCTTAAGGAAAAAACCTGGAAGTTACACACATCATTTCTGTATGCACCCCATTGGCAGATTGAATCATATGGCCACACCTGGTTGCACAGGGGCTGTGCAACAGACTCTTTATTCTGGCTGATCTTGTACCCAGCTCTAAGTTAAGTGTTAGTTTCTCTTTCTAAAGGAAGAGGGGAAGAATGGATTTCAAGAGACAGCTAGCAATGTGTTTCAGATTGCTATTATAAGTACCAATAGGCAATGTAAAACAGTTATTGTTAATTTTTGTTGTTTTAAGTTTTATGTATTAACAGACCTTGACCCCAGAAAAGTTATTGTGACTTTTAAATATATTTTTGCTATATTCTTCATGTTTAGATATATTTTATGGCATTTAAAAGAAAATGGCACCTTCATAGCATGATTTTCTACTTTCATAATGGCAATTGTATTTCAGCTGAATTATGGAATCAGTAGGTTTTGGTAAGCCAGCCTGGAAAACTTACAATCACTTACAGTATTGTTTCTATGGGAAAATGGCTTTAAATTCTTAAGAGAATCTGACAAAGAAGTGTGCTTTTGGAATTAAACCCATTTGAAAGTTGGGAACTGCTAAATGCACTGAGGTTTGCACACATGAAATAGCAGATGAGATTTACTGGAATGTTTTCTCAGTAACGCCTTACGCAATGCTCCAGAAGCTTCTGTGCTCCGCCAAAACAAGTCCAGCCAGAGTCCCTTCCTTTCTCCATATGTTCCTCAGGCACACAATGGTTGGACTCTCTTTTTCACTTCAAACATTTAGCATTTCATCAGAAAGTTGGTTAGTCAGGAAGTTGTAGCTAGAGTAGCTGGGTGAGGATGTATTTAAGATGTTTGGATTATGAGCTAGATCAAGGCTGCTTTCTTACTCTGGGAATTAGCTAGAAATAAAATTGAGGTCTTTTGAAATAACACAAAGCATTTATGTATCGTAATATTAAATAGCTGTTTATAGAATGGTTTGATTCCAAAGTTCTGGCTAAGTTTATCAAAGGAGTTTTATAATGCTTTTAAATGTTTTTTTTTTCTTTCCCTACTGCCCTAAGCACATGCTTAGTCTCATAATTGGATAGTTTAACATTGATTGTATAACTTAACTCCCAGTTCAGTCTCAAGCAGACCAAAACATTCTCTTTCATGCACTTAGCAAGTATTTATTATATGCCTGTTAATAAAGTACTTGAATGACATACCAGGCATCAGAAAATAGATGTTGAGTGAGACCGTCTCAAACCATGCTCTCAAGGAAGATTACCCTCTGTAGAAGAAGGCATGCATTGAACAAGCAGTTATAACAAGATGTGAGAAGGCTCATATTTGGGGGCATGCAGTGTGTTGTGGGAACAGATTTCAGGGACAGGGATGGATGCCTCAGTGTAAGAGTCATGGAAAGCCTCCCTAAGGGAGAATGAGGAGGTGTGCCAGACACAGGCAGAGGCAGGGAGACTGTTATGACATGTCTCACTCCGGTGATTATTACATCACTGGGGAAGTGGGGTACCAGAAGAAGGAAAGAGAGTTACCGTAACACCCATGACTTCTCTGTGAGAAAACAGTTAGCATAGAATTTGACAGTAAATGTCAAAAATAAATAAATCAATGAATGGTGGAATTTCAGGCAATCTTGCTGATAGCAAGAAAAAGTTTTCTGCCTGTCCTAAGGAGTAATGACCTAACATACAACCTTCTTCCAGATAAGACTAATGCCTCTAAAATTGCTTAGCGACAGCTACACTGGTCAGAGGTTGAGGGATTTATTTTAAGAAAAAAAGCACTGGTAAAGAGATTGGAATGCAGTGAAGATAGGAGATCATAAAATCAGCGCCTGAACCAACAGGAGCTCCAGAGGTAGTTGTGGTCATATCTTCCATTTTAAATGTAGGAGGTCAAGTTTCCAAATGTGTGCACTCGTGTGTGTGTGTGTGTGTGTGTGCGCGTGTGCGTGATGAGTTTACAAACTTCAGAGTGGAAAGCTCTGGAAAGAGTCTTCTACTAACTAAGGAAGTCTTTTCATAGCTGAGAAGTAAAACAAAAATGATGAGTTAACATTTTGGCCAGAGAGAAGTATATTGGAATGTGAACTGAGGAATGCTTCTGGATTAAACCCAAGGAAGAAATCAGAAATGGATCTCTTCTCTTGGAAGGCCGTAAAAGAGTCAGAGCACTAGAGAAACTACCTTGAAACAGTGTGGGAAGAGTCGAGATTTATTTTATTCATATATATATATAATCATTAATTGTTTCATTTCTTCAAAGATATATCTTGAGCAACTAGTATGTGTTTAGCTTTGGGGACACAGTGGTTAACAAGACACAATTTGTACTGTCATGAAAACATTTAGACTAGTGGGAAGTGACAGACTATTGAAAAAAATCTAGTAAATTCTAGGATGGAGAAAACAAATAAGGCTCTTGAAAAAGAGGGACAAGGGATAGTTAACCACAATTTGGTGATGTATATGTGAGGGATTTCTAATGAAGGCTTCCTGGAGGAAGTTATATATGCTAAAATGTCTGGAAAATACATCGGGCATAATCAGGTGAAGGCAAGCAGGAACAGAGAAGGGAATAATGAGAGTTCCAGGGGTAGCAAACAGCATGGGTTGTAAAAGCTCAGAGAAGTGAGAGCATGCTAGGGTTGGAGGAAACCCTGTGATAACAGCAGGCCATGTATGGTCAGCTGGTGTAGATACAGTGCTAAGTTTACATTCTACAGAGAAATGAGACAGGATTTCTGTTTTATCCTAGCAAACCACCCCATCCACCTTCCCCACTCCAGGACTTTAGAGTAAAGCTCTTCAATAGCTATTCTGAAATCATTAGTGCTAATTTTCAAATATTCTACTTTCTGCTTTCAAGGACCAGGAGTGAAATTGCTCGTCCATTTGTAATTAGGTGGGAGCCATATAACTATGTTCTGCCAATGAGTTGTGGATGGCAATGAGTTGTGAATCAAAGGGTTGTGTCTCACTTCTGGGTCAAAGTTTTTACTTGACAGTGTAAGTCCCTCCAGATCTTTACCTCCTCCATGAACGACCTAACGATATTTCAAATAGTGTCTGCACCATCATTCTGGGGCCCAGAATGAAACAGAGGTCCCAAATGGCACATGATTGACACAGTGTTGACACACAGAAATAGCATTTTTTAAAGGCTTTTGTGAGATGTGGGTATTGTTTGTTACTGCAGCATAACCTAGCCCACTGTTTCAGACACAAAATAGGAAACGGGGCCAGGCACGGTGGCTCACATCTGTAATCTCAGTGCTTTGGGAGGCCGAAGTGAAAGGATTACGTGAGGCCAAGAGTTGAAGACCAGCGTGGACAACATAATGATATCTGTCTCTATAAATGATTAAAAAAAAAAGAGGAAATGGAATGTCAAATTAATTTAGTTAGTAATTATTTTAAATTGTCCCACTTTGTTAGGCACTATAGATTTAAAACCTGGAAAGAGCTACTGGCCAAGAGCTTAGAGATCATGGAGGAGACTAATGATTAGGTCAATTGAAGTTCAGTGAGCAGTAAAAGTACAAAGCCTTGTGGGAGCACATAGGAGCGCCAGACACTCCCACCCAGAGGCGTGTAGAGGGTGGAGGAGGCTGAAACTGACTGGGAAAAGATGCAAAGGAGAAAGCCAGGTTGGAAAGACAGGAAATGATATTTCAGGCAATGAAAAGAGTGGGAGTAACAATATAGAGAGATGAAGCCTTCCCTTGAAGAATGGCAGCAAATATTCTCCTTCTAAAGACTATGAAGCCTGCCATTTTCTGAGCCAAGACTGAGAAGAGGTGTGTATTTGGGACTACAGAACATAAGATGTAAACTTTAGAGTCCATGGTTCCCGTGGATTTTCTGTAAAAGCCAAGTTAGGGCTCAAGAAAGAAAAGAGACAGAAATAACCAATAACCAAGCAGAGCTGATAGGAGGAACAATCTGATTCCTTCAGAATCCTGCCTAGTGCAGGCTTTCTGTTCAGACTCTGATATCTAAAGGGCTCTCTTTGTCTCTAGAAACAATAACAAAGAGAAGGAAGCAGGGGACAAAGCCAAGCCCACGTGACATCACTGTGCATGATCCTAGAAACTGGAAATCTCTTAAAGCCAAAGTGTATGCATGGATATCTATTCAGTGGTTCTTTAACAAGAGGAAAAACCTGGCAGAACAGGAGTTTCAACTCACCAAGTGGCTTTTCAGGTGGAGGGTCTGTTTGCAATGATTTGGGTGTGGAACAGAGGGTGCACAGAGAAGTCACCCCAATTTGCCTGAAACTGCTCCTCCTTACCTCATTATTGACTGGTAGCCTTGCACTCAAATGCTGATTTTTCTTAGTTAAATATATGACAGTTTAAAAAAATTGACTTCACTTTCTATTCTAATGAGATGTTAGCAATTCTGTTTTTTCTGCTAATTACTGCATATCTTCCTTCTGAAGACTCTTTCTATATATATATGTAATTATATATGTATTTATATATACACATGGATATATGTGTGAACATTTGTGTGTATATACACATACATACATACACACACACATATATATAACGAAACTTTAATAACCTGCCTCTTGGAAGAATCCATCATTGATAAAAATACACTTGCCTTGGGTTGGTGATTTTCTGAGATTTCAATTTCAATAGCTTCTTCCATATTAGGCCTCTTTCACTTCAGAGGAAATAATTATATCCAGGTTTGGCTCTGTTCAATGGGGCATGACTATACCAGAATGAGTCTCTTCCTGAACGGAAAAAGAAAATTGAAAAGAAAAAGAAAAGGCCTGACACACCAGACCCCAAATTATTTAAATCCATCTTCAATGAAAAGCTTGGTAGCTTGGTAAAGACGATGACCTTTGAAGGAAAATTCCATTGAGAAATCCCATTTCCCATGTTGTAAGTTTAGAAGAATAAATTGCATTCGGGGAGGAGCGGGGAAGTTCCTTTCGACATTTAATAAAGCAGGTGGCCTAATTTGAATTTTCCCATTAGGTCTCCTGGAGCGATCTCAGAAATATGTTGGCCTTGCAAACTGTAACTCAGCCTTGGTTCTCTGTCTATAGGACTCACACAGTTTTTTATGAGCAGTAGAATTAGAGTCTGGATTACTTGAAACATCCAGCAGAAAGTTATTTGTTAGAGTCTTGGATTTCCGATTTGCTGTAGATTATTAAATACGTTTTCTTATTTTCTGCAGAATATTAATAATCTGACTTTCTGGTAGGCAAATGCCTCATCTCTCAGCCAGCCTACTTTTTTCATCTCATCTTGTTTTTCTTTTTTTATATTTATTTTTTAAAATTTTACTTTAAGTTCTGGGATACATGTGCTGAACGTGCAGGCTTGTCACATAGGTATACATGTGCCATGGTGGTTTGCTGCACCTATCAACCTGTCATCTAGATTTTAAGCCCCACATGCATTAGATATTTATCCTAATGCTCTCCCTTCCCTTTCTCCCCAACCCTCCGACAGGCCCTGGTATGTGATGCTTCCCTCCTTGTATCCATTTGTTCTCAATGTTCAACTCCCACTTATGAGTGAGAACATGTGGTGTTTGGTTTTCGGTTTCTGTGTTAGTTTACTGAGGATGGAGGTTTCCAGCTTCATCCATATCCCTGCAAAGGACATGAACTCATTCTTGTTTTATGACTACATAGTATTCCATGGTGTATATGTACCACATTTCTTTTTTCAGTCTATCATTGATGGCATTTGGGTTGGTTCCAAGTCTTTGCTATTGTAAATAGTGCTGCAATAAACATACGTGTGCATGTATCTTTATAGTAGAATGATTAATAATCCTTTGAGTATATACCCAGAATTGGGATTGCTGGGTCAAATGGTATTTCTGGTTCTAGATCTTTGAGGAATCGCCACACTGTCATCCACAATGGTTGAACTAATTTACACTCCCACCAACAGTGTAAAAGTGTGCCTATTTCTTCGCATCCTCGTCAGCATCTGTTTTTCTACCATGAGAGTCAATGGGGATCTTTTCATCACACATGCAGGGAGAGGGAATTCTAGAAAGAGCATCTGCTTCTGATAGGCTTGGTGTTGATGTCAGTCCTAATCAATCCAAATGTAGGCATTCCCTCTCTGTGTAATGGGTCAAGCCATGCAGAGTCAGTTGCATCTCTTTGTTTATTCAACCAATGACTATTGAAGGAACTTGGCGTGATGCACCAGTCACGGCCCCTGCCCTCATGTAGTATACAATCAGGAGGCAGAGTGAAGGACACTCAAGAAATAATTAGGCCTATCATTATTTCTATTGTGAAAGTGTTACGCAAAGGAAGTATAAGATGCAACGAGAAGGTATATCAGAGAGACTCATATGTATGAAATAAAATGTTTAATTTGAATAAGTGAAAACATTTAATTTTCATTTAATGGAAGTAGGAAGAAACTAATTAGAAAAATACTTACTCCATGTTACTAAAGGAATAGCAAACAAGTTCTTTGAGGACTATGTAAGAGAGCAAGATGGATGTTGATGTAGGCAGGCTTAGCTTCATGATGTGCTTTTTTATAGGGTTTCAGCAGACTGTTCAGAGTGACACATTTACTGGGTGAGAGGGGTATAGAACTTCCAGCTACCTACCTTTCACCTTTGTTTAGAGTAGTGACCCAGTCCTAACTTCTGGGTTGGGTGCACAATTTCTTCCCATGCCATAGCTAGGAAGCATATAGAATGCTTCCAGAGCATCCACATATCCTAATGACTCTCATCTTTTATTTCTTGCTGCACCCATTGAGCCTATGTGGCCGTATGTTCCCATAGAATGTTCCTGGGGAATCCCAGCAATAACTGGGTGAGATATTTGAGGGGTAGTTGCAGATCATCCTAAAGTGGGGGAGAGAGAGAAAGGGCAAAAATTAAATAAGTACATTCTGTTACTGGCAATACCACCTATGCATAACCCATGGGGTGGTAGGAAATTATAAATTCTCAGCTAACCAGCTGACATAATAGATATTTGTGGAAAAGTCTCGAGGATCCTGAATTCATGAAACAGCTTCTTCTTTTGCCCTGGTTCCTCATGTTTTCTAGCAGCAAAATTACTCTGTCCCCTTGGTGCCTTGGAATGCTCCCAGCCTAAGCTCAGCCCACATCCAGACAGGCCAATGCTTTGGTAGCAAGCTGACCACACAAACCCTTGTCAACTGTGATAAAGTTCCTAGATATTTTGGCTACTTTAGCCTTTTATTACTGAAGGAATACATTACTTTTCTTCTTTAAATCAAGGGTGGTGTCTGTCACTTCCACCTCAGTTATCTCCCATGAACTTGAAGCTCTGTCCCTCCTCCCCCCTCCAACATGGCCACTGTCATTTTGGGATTCACCCCAGGCTTCCTGGCACATCCCTCTGGTGATTCCTGCTGCACAGCTGCACTCTGGCTCAGGGCAGGAGAGCAGCATATGCAAATATGGGCCATCTCTGAGGGCTGGCCAGCACAGTTCTGGCCATGGGACTCTGGCTTCAAAGCTCTCTCATGCCAGAGCTTCTGTACAGCTGAGAGATGGTGCCAAGGCAGACTGGAGTGGGTGTGCGGGAGGAGAACACAGACCCACAAAGGCTGGCTCCTGCTGTGCCAGGTCTCATGCTCTGACGTGGGGCCCCACTGACTGAGCACAAAAGAAGCCTTTCTTTCTGTCTCCATTTTCTGGGAATGCAGCCTGAATAGAGGCTGCAGGACAGGAAATAGTTGATGGTGAAGGCTTAAAACATGGGCTTTGGAGTTAGTGAGAAGGGGATTTACATTTCTGTCCTCAAACTTGCAAGCTATGTGATATTAGGCAGACGCCGACTCTCACAGAGCCTTAGTTTTCATATCTATAAAATGGGGATACTGACATCAGCCTGGAAGAATTATGATAATTATATGAGATGAAGCATGCAAAATGCTGAGCACTAAGTCTGGCTCCAGAACCAATGGCTATTAATTAGGACTGATTTCTCTGGGTTTTGCTAGAGTGTTTGCATGTGACTGTCCCTCCTCCTCCAAAAGGACAAATGTTAGGAAGAATATTTGGCTTGACTGAATTGGCAGCGGAGTAGCATCACATGCTTGCACTGCATGGCCCAGGATTACATCAGAGACGTCATCTTCCCTGCACGCCTTACCACGCCTTCAAACAAGTGCTCCTTCTGGCACAAAGACCAAGAAAAGGTTCTGGTCCCTTGAGGTTGGAGAAGAAAGCAACAGCGAAGAAACAAGCTATTAATATTAATGTTCCAGGAAAAGAAGAAGAGAGAAAGGACACAGGCGCCCAGACAGAAGGACTCCATATGGCTTTGATGTGTTCGTTTCCACAGGACGGGGAGCAGCATGGAGAATACAAAATAGTGAGGAGGAGGGAAATGAGGAGCCGGAGGTGGCCTGGCAGCATCTGAGAAATTATATGAGCTGTAGGGAGTAAGTTTTGTCCAGACAAAAAGTCAGCCAACCACACTACCATCTGCAACCATCAGAGACCAAGCCAGAAAGGGAAAGGGAAGCCCGGAGTGCCCTGTTTGTTCCAATTAGTGGGTATAGGATATTTTCTGTAAGGGTCTGTTGTGCTAAACCCAGAGGACATCCAGCATTATTGAGACCTCTTCCAAGTGTCTCCTCTGTGGATCTCTTCAAGCAAAGTGCTTTAGTCCCTCTATTAAGATCCCGTTGTACCTCTCAGTTTCTCACATGTATACATTCTCTGTTGCATAAGAGCCCAGCCTTTGCAGTCTGAACTGGATTAAGATCCCATCTGCACCTCTACCTGGCCATGATATATTTGGCCTATTACTCTAGCACCCAGAACCCCTTTTTCCTCATCTATAAGTAGTTTAAGTAAAATAATAAGGTGAGGAAATAGTTTGTGAGGAATTGAAATGAAGTAAGAGTGTACAGGACCTAACAACAGTGGTGGGTGTAAATATTAGAGCTCATTCTCTTTCTTTTCCCCATACCAGAGACAGCACAGAGCAAAAGGGTGAAGGAATCTATGGCAAGTGGAAAAATCTCAGACTAATACGTTACTAGCAGCACAGGTATTGCAGACCCTGTTGAAAAAAGGGAGCTTCCTCGGGAATACTGCAGGCAAAGCCCCCATACATTGAGTGAACTTTGAGCCCTTTGTACAGATAGAAACTGAGACTACACTGCCAACCCAAGTAAAAAAGATCTCTGACATGTGAAGAAATATTCCAGCCTAGAGCACATGGGAGGTACAGCATTACATTAAAAGAACTTTCTGGAGACACTAAAAAGAAGAGGAATTGTGCAGCTTCAGCTACCCCCATCTCACTGAGCTGAGATGATGTCTGGCTAAGTGTTTCCATCATTTCCTTAGTGATAAGGAATTGGGGTGTATAGCAGAAGGCCACCAAATAATATCCATAGGCTATTGTACATCATAAAACTTTAGTTAATTGTTCAGTAAAGTCTATTTGCCATGTTTTACAGTAATTTTAGTATTGTTCAATTATTTCTTTGGATTATCTTTTGATCATCTTTGTAGGATCTCATATTAAATAAATCTTTAGGTATTAAACTCAACATGAATGGGCTGTATCTCAATATTTTGTTATCAACATTCTTTTTTTTTTTAGATGGAGCCTCGCTCTGTCACCCAGGCTGGAGTGCAGTGGCATGATCTAGGCTCACTGAAAGCTCCACCTCCCGGGTTCATGCCATTCTCTTGCCTCAGCCTCCCGAGTAGCTGGGACTACAGGCACTCGCCACCACGCCCGGCTAATTTTTTGTATTTTTAGTAGAGATGGGGTTTCACCATGTTAGCCAGGAGAGTCTTAATCTCCTGACCTCATGATCTGCCTGCCTCGGCCTCCCAATGTTATCAATACTCTTTTTTCTAGAAAGAGTAAAATCTCATCGAGCAAGTCCCATTAAGAATGCTACATGAGAGAAAACACTTCTTGAGGTAATCTTGGAATGGGGAGGACCCTTCTAAACACAAAGAGAAAATACTGACAAATTTGGCTACGTAAGAATGGAACATTTCTGCCCAGGAAAAAAGCATGAAGAATGACAAATGAAGGATTGATTTTTCTCAACAGATAACTGTTGCAAATCACTGAGAGACCATTTGATGACAGAAAGAATAAATATGAACAGGTAAAAACATGAACAGACTGATCTGTGAAAAACAAAATTGGCTTATGAGCATATGAAAAAATGGTCAGCATCACTCATCATTAAATAAACAAAAATGTTAATAGCAATGAGAAAAATTTCCCAGGTTAGATTGGAAAATATCAGAGTCTCATCATATTGGCAAAGTGTGAAGAAATATATATTTTCATCAAGGATTGGTGCAAACTTTGGAGGGCAATTTGGCAATAACTGTCAAAGTTTTAAAAATGCTTGGTCAAGGACTGACATTTTAAATATTTTATCTCATTGATGTGTCTGAACATATGAACAAAGATGCATGCACATAGATTTTTTGCAGTTTGTAATATAATAAAGACTAGCAACAAATTCAATCGGAAAGAGACTGTTAAATAAATGATAGTTCACCTTTAAAATGGAATACTACAAAGCTATGGCAAAGAATAATGTGTGTGTGAGTGTGTAGGGTGTATGTGTATACATTGAAAGTGTGGGGAATTGAGCGTTATATTTTTATAAGGAAGTTTCTTGTGAAATTAAGCTAAAGTTAAATAAATGCTATTAAGCATTTGTCTTTTGATTTAAAATAATTATTTCTAGCATGTAGCACAGTACTTTGCACATAATGTATATACCCAAATATTCATTTAGTGTGAAAAAGTAATTTGGATGAAATATTAAAAGAAAGTATCTTTTTAATAAGAGTAGACCCAATGAATGCCTTCATGTCCTTCTGTACCCATCTTTAACCTCTTTTCCTGGGAGTGTAACATGTGGAAAAGTACATGAAAAAGTATACAGTTCAATAAATTATGACAAAATGAACATCGTATAACTACTAAACTGATAAAAAAATAGAACATACCCTCTCTTTTCACCTTTGAGTTCATGGATGCTTTGCCTTTAGAGCCTCTGTTTCCTTACCTGTAAATTGGGGATGTTGGAAATCGTAACACGAATGTGCTTGTAAGATCACATGAGATAATGTTACTGTCGTGCTTCTAAGTGATACAGAGTTCTGCAAATGGGGAAGATTATAGGCCATTCAGTTTGATTGATGTGTCAGAGGTTGGCAGGTACAATCAAAGCCCAAGGGCATCTTGCTCGAAGTCATCCCTGTGGTCCTTACTATCCTGGGCAGATGTGATGTAGGGAAAACAGCTGTCCATTTATTTATGCTTAACATTCCAATAATGGAACACTACACATTTATGCCTAGTGTTCCATTATTGGAACACTGAGCATGTGGGAGTTATTTATATCTACTGCTCAAGGTCATCACCAAGGTCTGATTTTTCACATGCATCTGCAAATCAAAAAATTGCAACCTCCAGCATAAATGGGTTAATGGACTTAATGGAATTAACTGGTGGTCAATATTCTGCCACTACACTGAGAATAAACAATAAGCTTTTCTCCTTATTCTGAATCTGTGAGTTTTGCCAGGGACCAGAAGAGATAGAGCCATGGAATCTCCTGGGAGGCTCTCAGAGCGCTCGTTGGAATGGTCTACAATGACTAGGGGAGGAGTCACCTTGCAGTAGCCTCTAGGAATGTGGAGTGGTTTGCCTGCTCTGCCAGGTTCCTTCTAATGGCACTTTGGCTATGTGACCCTGGACAAGTTATTTAACCTTGTGCAGCATCAGCTACCCCATCTCTTTGAAGGCAAACTTAGTCTCGGCCTCACAGGGTACTGTGAGGGTCTTTGTGAGATAATCCATGCAAAGTGCCCAGTGAGCTGTCTCACTCAGCCAGTGCTCAGACATGTTTGCAGAGTGTTAATCTCTCAGAAGGAGCTGATTATCAGCATTCTTTTGCCTAGAGAGAGAAAAGTCTATTTGCCATTTTATGCAGTTTATACACATAGATACTATTTGCCATATTATATAGTAATACATTTTACTGGACAGTAATCTCACCAGATAATCTTGGTGGATGAGATTGCAGCATGTGGGGTACTTATATTCTTTAGGGCAGAAGAGTTTATGTGGATCTAGAGCGGAGTGGTGGTTTTATGACTCCTGTAGTACTCGGTTGATTCTCCATTGCTCCCAAATAGGTCTTTCTTTACTGATGACAGGGTCTCTCCATACAGTGACACTTGGGGCTTGATGAGGGAAGATACAGTATGTGAAACTTATGTAGGGACAATGAGAGCAGGAACACTGTGCTTAGGCTTTATGCTTGTGTGGGCAGGGAAGTGGAGGGCAAAGGGAAAAGAGAGGAAGAGAAAATGGCTCAAGAGTAGAAATGTGTAAAGCGTGAGTTGAGAACAAGAAACACTGAAATAGGATGTTCTCTTAGGGAAATATTAGATGTGAAGGCATAACATACAATTCGGGGTCTTGACCAGAAGCCTTTCTTTCCAGCAAAGGCATTAAGAATTTATCCTGCAAGTGGTGGGGAACCATTGAACTTAAACAGGGTAGTGACATGTCTCAAGCACAGGAGGTAAAATTGAATTAGCAAATTAGCTAGAAAACAGGATAGTGATTAGCTACAACAATTAGTATGTTCAACTCAAGAAAAATCCCCTGGCACAGAGCCTCATGTACTTAACATATGCCTTGTGAATTTTTATTTCAAATATAAAATTACTGCTACTTAGATGTCATCTGGCCTCTCCAACTTTTAATATGAAATGACTTCGCATTTTATTTAAATCTGAATTTAAGTGACTAAGTATTTCTCTTGCATAAACTCAATCCGAGGGATGATATGAAATTAAACATCATAGTATCCCTCCAACCTCCTTCCTCTACCTGCCCCTGCCCATCACCAAAGTCCTCTTTGCTGCAGGTGCTAGATGAAAATGGATATTCATTGTGTTGATGATGGGAGGCCTTCATGGAGAAGTACCACTGGGTTCCAGCTTAGCCAGCTGCGTGATTTCATAGAGCATCAAGGCAGATGCTAATGGGAGGCTGGTGGAGAGGTAGTCAGAAAAGGGACTGACAGAGCAACTCAGAGAACTGGAGGGAAGGTTTAATGGCAAAGATGGAAATTCAGCTGGGTTTCTATGAGTTTAGTTTTGTTGAGAAGGAATTAAAGCTGCTGGAAGAAGTCCTAAGAGTCAGTGTAGTATGTGAGAAGTGCATGAACTTTGGAATCAGCCATGGCCAGATCACAGAACAGCTCGGTGAGCTTGGGGAAGTGTGTTACGATTGTGTGCTTACCTGTAGAGACTGGGATAAAACAGGGTTTCTGTGAAGATGAATCAATGATAGGACATGAAAGAGCTTGAGACAGTGTCTGGCATGCCTACTTCTCTATGTTTCTGGTTTTTTATTGTTCCTTGTTCTCCTTTTAACTCCCATCACCTAAAATTTTGACACAGGTCATGGTCGCCTGTTTTGTTGAAAATGTCACTGGCCTTCTGTTAGGGAAGAGTAACTCTTTATACTGATGTAGCACTTTGCTGTTTTGAAAGTGTTTTTATGGATATTATTATCATCTGCTCTTCATAGCAACTCTGTGAATTACGGTCTTATCCTAGATTTACAACTGGGGACATTGAGGCTCATTGTTGCACAGCTAATCGTTAGCAGAAAAATCAAGTTATTTGGCTTTTAAAGTGCTGTTTTCAGCCACAGACAGTATAGAGGCATCTATGAGGACTCCCCTGCTTCTGGTTTCAATACTGTGTGTAATTGTGGTATCCTGGAAACCACTTTGGGTATCCTTTTAACCTGGTTTTCCAGACGTGTCTTGCCATTTAACCAGGAGACCGGGAACATTAGAGTGAAATGAAAATGGAGACTGGGCCACCCTGCATCGGTAATACAGTTTCTCCGTGTTACCAATCTTTAACCCATAGCCATGTTACACTGAATTAATTGCTAACTGCTAAGAATTGCTTCTAAGGCACCGGACAGAGGGAGAGAGCTCTCCCTCCTCCATCTCCCCTCTGCTGCACATATATACATGCGTGCCCAGTTCTAGCGTTAAAAGTTAGCAGAGGCCGGGCACGGTGACTCAAGCCTGTAATCCCAGCACTTTGGGAGGCCGAGGCGGGCGGATCACGAGGTCAGGAGATCGAGACCATCCTGGCGAACACGGTGAAACCCTGTCTCTACTAAAACTACAAAAAAATTAGCCGGGTGTGGTAGCGGGCGCCTGTAGTCCCAGCTTCTTGGGAGGCTGAAGCAGGAGAATGGCATGAACCCAGGAGGCGAGGGAGCTTGCAGTGAGCGGAGATCACGTCACTGCACTCCAACCTGGGCGACAGAGCGAGACTCTGTCTCAAAAAAACAAAAAAAGTTAGCAGAGATTTCAAGAGTTCCTCCTCTACGTGCATGCAGATGGCTTGCTTATAGTCTTCTGACTTCTGTTCATTAATTTGATGTGCATTTTGTTGCCTGCTCGGTTTTCTTTCTTGATTCGGGTCATGCTCTTATCCCTGCTATTGTAAGAATGACAACTTCCAGAATTCTGTCTTAATTTAGTCATGTCACAATTATAGCACCCCACCTCTCTGGCCACTTCAGCTACTCTGCAACCTGGGTTAAGCACCGCTGTTGACCCTTGTGGTTCTTCCTCCGACATGACCTATTAACAGACTCTATACCCCTGGCCATCCAGAGTTCCACGGGCACGTATGGTGTAAGGCTTTGATGGAGAATGAATGAAGCTGGACAAGATGCCATAATGCAGTTTCACCAGTGGAGAGAGCCGCCTCTCATCAGAGGCTTCTGCCTTCACAAAATATTGATGAGGTCCCCGCCACAGTGTCATTGTCATGGGAACTGATAAGGGTGAGAGAAAAGACAAGTGAAGAGAAGAGTGTACCTGAAATAAAATCTAGTTGACCACAAATCATTGCCATGTTATTCTTTGTGTCCTAATTACCTTTGGATGTTTTCCTTGTCCTTTAAGGTTTTGTCTATCATTAAAAAATGAATTGTGTCATTTGTAGAGAACTATGAAAGCTAATTAAAAACAAAATCAAAAGCCCCAGATGTAATTATTACACAATGAGATAAGGATAACAGTATCTGATGGCATTTCATATGCCAAAAGTGAATTTTAATTAGAACCCCAGGTGGTAACTAAGAAATCAGGTATAAAGATATTTTATCTTTACTGTCTATTTGCAAAATAATTGTGCATCACAATTATTGTTTGGGTATACACCAGATTTCTTATTATTATTATACTTCATATTCTAGGGTACATGTGTACAACATGCAGGTTTGTTACATATGTATACATGTGCCATGTTGGTGTGCTGCACCCATTAACTCGTCATTTACATTAGGTATATCTCCTAATGCTACCCCTCCCTGCTTCCCCAACCCCACAGCAGGCCCCAGTGTGTGATGTTCCCCTTCCTGTGTCCAAGTGTTCTCATTGTTCAGTTGCTACCTATGAGTGAGAACATGCATACACCAGATTTCTTGAAAATTTTCCCTAAGAGGAGGACTGTTCTTGATCTTGGCCCATACAACACAAATAAATAAACATACTTCTTTATCAAGACCAATATGCTGAATCTGATATTGAAGGCATACAAGATTTAGGACCATTTGAAACTTGTAATCATTTAGTAGCAAAAGATTAGATTCATTCTTCCCAGTTCTGTAAAGCATAAATATGACATGTATCTGTAATGGCAATGAAATAAATATTTTAAAGCATCTACTTTTGTCTTTACACATAATTTATAATACTATTTTGTGACTCTGCGTGTGTGCATATAAAATACACAGTTCATTCGAGTGCGATATGGCAAAATAACAGTAATATGCTTGTACATATTGTGTACAGGTTGAAATGGTACTGAGCAATTGAGAAAGCTTTCTAGTAAGTAATTCCTAAAAGACTGTTTCTGTAATCAAAGTCACGTGTTGTCTCCGTCTTGTGCATGGGAAATGGAGGGGGCACAAGGGTCAATAGGGTAGAAGGTAATGGCCCAGGTATACCTATGTACCAAAGCTGCACGTTCGGCACATGTATCCCAGAACTTAAACTAAAACAAACAAAAAATGCAGAGACAGAATTTAATTTTGTCTGTACACAAGAAAATAGATAATCATGACAAAGCATTCTGGTTTTCCAAATTTCACTGAATTATAATCAAATAAAATTCTTGAAACTATAAAAAAAAGAAGGCAAGCAGGAGTGTTTATCTCCTTTAACATCCATCGCTTGCCCAAGGCTAACAGGAATACTATGTTAAGGAGGGCCCTGGCACCACCCCTTGGCCCAGGGTAAGTGTGTCATGGAGGTGTTGGTTGATCAGTGTCTACCATGGCCATGGGGGTGCTGTGGAGGGTGACAATGAGGTGCATGTAATCAATTTTCTGATTTTGCCAAATAAAAACACTTATTAGGTTGGAATCTACATTTCTGTGTTCTGTCTTTAGTTACCTGTACCCCTTTTCCCCAATGACTAAATTGCTGTGTGACTCTGGGCAAGCTCTGTAACTCCTCTGAGCCACAGCTTCTCTGTCTTTCAAATAGGAACAATGATACAACTCAGTTCTCTTCGTGTAGCGCCAGAATAATCAGTCTGAAATTATTGGTCAAAACCCCAGATTAAAAAATGGACCCAGTTAATATGTGTTCTGCCTTCTTTTCTTCATTCAGTGTAGCATTTAGGTAACCCTGAGTCCAAGGACCCAAGAGAAAGGACAGAAAGCACAACTGTAATAAGTTTTGCAGCTTATTTATAATTCTCATGTAAAAACAAATTAATAAAGAAAACAAACCTCTAAATATAAGAATCAAGATGAACTTTGCTCAGAACAATATTTATTCACCTCTACTGTTACAGACTGAATGTTTGTGTTCCCCTAGAATTTATGTGTTGCAGCCTTAATACTTCATGTGATGGTATTTGGAGATGGGCCCATTAGGAGGGAGATTTAGATGAGATCCTAAGGATGGGGTCCCCATACTAGAATTAGTGTCCTTATAAGAAGAGGGGGAGACTGGAGCTCTCTCTCCACCTTGTGAGGACACAATGAGAAGGGGGACATCTGCAAGCCAGGAAGATGAGGCCCTCCCTCGCCAGAACCCAACCATGCTGTCACGTTGGTCTCGGGCTTCCCAGCATTCAGAACTGTGAGAAATAAATGTTGTTTAAGCTACCCCGTCCTTGGTATTTTTTTCGGTAGTAGCCTGAGAAGACTAAGACACCTACTATATGGTAGGTGTCTGTATAGGCCAGGCTTTTTTGTAAATATTTGAACTGCTACAATGAACACAGAAATTCCTGTTCTTGTGCAATTTACATTCTACTGTGGATAGCTAGACAATACATAAATACTTAACATGATAAATATATGAATAGATAAACAAATCCATAGATATATGTAATTATAGCAATAAAGTTATGAAGTGACATTTAAAGTGTCGGGTGGTAATAAATGCTATGAAGTATAAGTCAGCAGGATTGGAGAGAAAGCAGGTACTGGTAGGGAAGATGCTATTTCAGATACGATGATTGGGGGGGTCTCTGATGGCTTGACATATGATCACAGATCTGAAAGAAGTGAGGGGGTTGAGTTCCAGGTAAGACTGGGAAAGACTGTTCCAGGTACAGGTATAGCACATGCCAAGATTGTGTTCCCTGGGTTCAAGGAACAGGAAGGGAGACAATAGGGCTTTTCCACTCCTGCAAACTTTTCCATTAAAGTGCATTCTTGAGGTGTAGCTTATGTGTTTCGGGGGTCCAGAAAAATCATACACTGGTGCTTATGGACATGGCCTCATGTAGGAGATCAGAATTCTTTTATTACCACTGTCAGTTAATTTTCCGTGTTTGCCATTATAGATACATATTTAGACCATGGTGGTATTACTCTTGCCCTGTGCGTAAGTAAATGTAATTTATTTTTCTTGCAGAGAATATATATGTATATATATATATTACTGTTTCAGAGTCTAATTTATTGCAGCAGTAGAAACAAACAGAAACGTTGCTTAAAAGGTGCGATCTGCCAAACAGTGGACGTGTCTCTGACTTGTCCAGGGCAGTTTCTCCAGCAGAAGCATGGAAACTGCGTTGTAGTCATCCCCCTGCCTCTTCATTGCCCTCCCTCTCCTGCTCTTCCTGGGCAGTGCTTCTAGCTCACCCTCTTCAATGCCAAGAGAAGCCACTCTTTGCTGTGTTCCTACTGTGTGCTAGGGAGTGTTCTGCATAGTCTATGCACATTTGCTCAGTTTTCTCAGTCCTTACAGGGATGTAATGTTAAGAAATAAGACTGACAAAATTAGGTGAAATAAAGCATGTAAGGTGTTTAGCACAGTGCCTGGTACATGATGTTTTTTCTCTGACTGGTAGCAATTGTTATCACTAGTTATCTTATTTACTCCTCCTAAAGAAGTCTATGAAAGGGACATTATAATTCTCAACTTACGGGCCCAGGGAGTTTAAGTAACTGCTCCAAGGCCGCTCTGTCAGTTTCAGGCTAAGTTAGGATTTAAATCTCAGTGTCTTTGCTGAAGCCTGTGCTCTTTTTCTTATTGTGTTGCCACTCTGCCCTCTCTTTTCTTCCCATGTATAAAATGGGAATAAGATTCATATACAAGTCCATACATCTATACATCTACATATGTACATGAATATATGTCACAGGGGTGTTTTGAAGATTAAATGTTTTCTATATGTAATTGAGATGGCCATATTCAAATACAAATTAAGATATTTAGATATCTGAATATCCGATATTATTAAGATATCTGTATCGGAAGACACAATGAAATAGAATTAAAAACAATGAAGAGTGCTAGTCAGTCAATAGTCCAGTGGTGTGTGATGAGGCTCTAACAAGCTTGTGGGTATTCAGAGAAGAAAATGACCTGATGGGCTGATGTAGGTGGAAAAGCAAGTCAGGGAATGTGCTAGGAGGAGCAGAGTGCAGGCAGGACATCAGAGGTAAGGAGCAGCACACCTGTGCAAAGACCAGAAGGGTGTTTGTGTGTGTGTGTGTGTGTGTGTGTGTGTGTGTGTGATTGCATGGGACAGTGAGGAGACAGCACTGTGTACAGGCTTCATAGGCAGAAAGAGGGGGGTGGAGCCTGAGGTCTTTGAAGATCTGATGTTGGTATGTGAGTTCTTGCTCCTGTGTGCAGGGCCTCAGTCAGGCGTATAAGTAGAAGATGGATGGGTGAATAAGATCATGTGGGATAGAACCAAATAGGGGGCAGGAAGCAACATGTGCTCTGCAAATCTTATACATGCCTGTATTAGCCAGGGTTCTCCAGAGAAACAGAACTGATAGAATATATATAGATACATAGAAGGGGACTTATTATAGGAATTGGCTCACACAGTTTTGGAGGCTGAGAAGTCCTGCAATCTGCTATCCGCAAGTTGGAGACCATGGAAAGCTGGTGATGCCATTTCCAGTCTAAACATGAAGGTCTGAGAACCAGGGAGTCAATGGGGCACATCCCAGTCCAAGTCTGAAACCCTGAGGACTGAGGGGTGGAACAGTGGGAAGAGATAGTGTAAATCCTGGTCAGAGTCTGAAGGCCTAAGAAAGAGGAGCACTGATGTCCTAGGACAGGAGAGATGCACATCCCAGCTCAAGGAGAGAAAAAAATCATTCTCCTTCCTTTTTTTTTTCATTCTATATGGGCCCGTCAGTGAATTGGCTGGTATCCATCCACATTGGTGAGAGCAACTTTATTTACTTAGTCTACATTTGAAGAGTGAAGTGAAGCCTCTCCCTTTCTCTGCCCTGCTTTCTTCCTCTCCACTCCTCTCCTCTTTTCTCTTCTCTTCTTCTGTCTGATTCTCTTTTATTCCTCTTTTTCTTTTTTCTTTCCTGCCCAGCTGACAAGGTAAGTAAGGACAGAGATGTACTTTAGTTTGGAAGGTATACATGGGCCAGGGTGGAATGAGAAGTGTCACCCCAGGTATTTCCAGATGTTTCTACTCCATTGTTTTCACCAGTTATCCAAAAAGGAATTCCGGATCCCATGGAACCATTTCAGCATCACTTTCAAAGTCAAGCCAGAACCAAGACGGGGGTGGCATGGGATGCTGGTGTTCTGTCCGCATTCTGTCAGAACCAACATTTCCATGCACAGTGGCCAAATTTCTGATGACCAGTACCTGCATCTTCATGAGGAGACTGTCAGGCTGCTGGAGCCCACTGTGTCCACCCCATGATGGGGCCCTGACATCTGGGATGAGAGCAATAATCAATGACTGCCTGGTGCAAGTATAAGCAGGTCAGCCTCCTCATCCCCCAGATGGAATATTTCTGATGCACGTGTTGCACACAATTTCCCATGTGTCCTCTGGGGATGAAGATCCAGCTGTCTATTGTGATCACTGACTGGACAGTGTGCTCCTTATTGGCTTCATTCTTCATCTATCCCTTTCCCATTCCCTTGCCAGGTCTCTGCACTTCCAAACTAAACTCACACCATTGGTCCCCTTCTCAGGCCTTGCTTCTGTGGTCATCCCACCTAGAAAAAGGGGTAGGATATTAATGGCAGTCTTTTTAGACCTGCCTCTGGCATACACAAAAGTCTTCTCTGTTATTGCAGGGTCCAGCTAAGCTCACTAGGTAGGAAACTAAATAGAAATGTGAAATCAAAAATCTATATGCAGTTATAAAGAAAGTCTCTTGTGTATACCTCTCTTAGAACCAGCAGTGATTTGAAAGGAGTAACTGATTATTACTTAGTGCTTTAAATAAGGGGTCAGCAAACATATTTTAAGGGCCAGGTAGTGAATACTTGAAGCTTCGCGGGCCAGACATTCTCTGTTGCAACTACTTAATTCTACCGCTGTAGTGAAAAGGAGGCAATCATAGAAAATATGTAAAATGATGAGTGGGGTTATTTTCCAATAAAACTTTACTGACAAAAACAGAGGCCCAGATTTGGCCTGCTGCTGGTTGAGATCCTGCCTATCTTCATCTATTTAATAAAGTGTTCACCTTGCATTTAATTTCACATGCTTCATCCTTTGCCTTGCCCTCTCTGTCTCGACCATCCTTCCCACACATTTGTGTTTTCTGCTTGTAGCCCTGGGTTTCTTCCTCTGGAAATTTTTCCTTGACCCTGAAGGAAGAAATTTTTCCTTGACCCTCAAGCCTGGGTTAGGGGCTTCTCATCCATTTTCTTCTGTTTCCCAGTGCTTACCTCTGTCTTGGTACTTATAGCCTAACTGATTATCTTTACTTCTACACATATTTTTTCGTGAGAGGCCTTTCAGTTGTGACAGAAATCTATCTCAAAGTTGCTTCAACGCAGAAAAAGTTTTTTCTTAAGTTTGCATTTATTGGCTTTATGATTGAATTGCAAATGTAAAATCACTTTTAGTTTTTCTAAAATCTGTTAACAGTCTTGCTCTACCGCAGTCCCGTTCCTCATGGGCATTAATGACATATTTCCCTATTTGCCTGGGAGTGTTCTGGTTTACATCTTTTGTCCCCAAGCAATTATAAATAGTGCCCCCTTTGACTCTCATTAGTGCCCTGGAATTTGCAATAAATTATATGATCACCTACTTAATGACATGCTAGTCAAATTTTCTAACTTCTTGGTCACTTTCAAGGACGAAGAGTTAGTCCTCTCCATTCATAAACTCATATCTCTTATTTTACCCCAGGCCCCCATACAGGGGAGTCTGTGGCAACTCTCCATATGCTCATTCTCCTGCCCTGTCCTTGCTTCTCTGAATTTAGGAATGGGAAGAAAAGAGACAGAAGAAAAGGCATTTCCTTTTATGGTTTTTCACAGTTGTTTTTTCACGACCTTTTGGACTTGATTTTATTATTCTGGCTTGTGGTCCCTTCTGTGTCATAGGACTATAAACACTGACTGTCTTGTGAGGACATATATGGATTATATTTTGGGGAAGATCTCAAGGGGACCCATCTTGTATAGTCAGCTTCCTTGCAAGAGTCTTGTTTGAGGCTCAGTCTCTTCCCACTTCCCACCTTCACGGGTGGTCAAGCTCCCAGCCTCTGGCTGCTGGGGCTCTCTAGACTGGCGTGCAGCTCTCTTGGAAGAGACTGGTAAGATGGTTTGAGATGGTTTAAGACAACTTCTGTTGTATCAGCTCTGACTGTGGAAATGTCATCTCTTCCAGGTAGAGGTAGTGAGGGTTCCCCTTGGCTTTTCTTTCTTGGCTTTTTGGGTCTTTTCCTTTTGTTACAGATCAGCAATGGTCTCTCTGTTGGTTCAGCAGACCAGAAACTCATACAACAGATCATCGCCAGTTCCTGAGTGGTGAAGTAGTGATGGTGGTGGGAACAGCATGCTTTGTACAACTCTATCTTATAGGAAGAAAGGGAGCTGAGATTAGTTGAAAATTATCTTTAATGCTGGGGGTAGAAATATGAAATCGTTGTTTTTTCATCATCTCTCTCTTCTTCCAAAAGACAAATTTCCTTTTCTGCACCTAGTCCCTTCCTGGCATCTCCAAGAAAGTGGAAAGGTACATTAAAGGGGGATAGAGTACACCCCAGGGCTTCCAGGTGGCTGTAGGAGGACTTAAGAGTTTTCTTGTTCCGGCTTCTCACATTTGTCTCATCACAATTGTTCCTTACTGTTGGTTCTATCACAATTCATGGAAAATGGGAACATCTCTTACTTGACACTTCATACTACCATGTTATAAATTCAAAGCACTAACAGGCCACCATGAAGCTGGCCTTACACAAGAGTGTGCTGGCTTCGGGACTCACTGTCTCCCCACCCTTCAGTTCTTCTTCTCCTTTTGCACCAGTCTTAGTCTGTTCCAGGTCCTAGAAGCTTTTTCCGTGGGGTGGAGGAGAAGACACATGACTAATGACTGTCCCAGGTTTATATTATTGCAGTTCCCAACCTAGAGGAGAACAACCTTCACTCTTATTTAATACATATAGACCCCAGGGAATATTTATGGTTGTTCCTGCTTAGATCATATTCCATTCTTTGGCCAAATACTGTGGCCAGGGTGATGAGGTGCTTGACTAGCTGGACTGAAGCTATGTGCTTATTTCTGTGACAGGAGTAGGGAGCAGATGATGTGACTGGAAGCTTCCCACCCCGACCAGGAATCATGTGGAGTTTTAAAATGGAGAAATAGCCATGACCTCAGTGACAGGGACAGTGAACTGAAGAGGAACAGAAGAGAGAAAGACAAGTCAGCCCAGTTTAGATCATGTTAGATCAGTCAGTCACTTGGCCAATTCACCCACTGATTACAAATCCATGAGTGAACCTCACTGGGATCAGTATAAACCACCCAGCTTAATTGTTTTCAGTCCACAGAATTGTGAGCTATATAGCTTGTTATTGTTTTGGAATGTTATTGTTTTTGTTTTGGAATTGTTTTGTTACTCAGCAAAGGCTAAGTAATACAAGTACTGAGGAATAATATTTTATCACAGATGTGGCACCAAATCTTGATGAACATAGAATTTTATTTTTGCTATCACTGAATACACATACACACACATGCACACAGGCACACACATATGTATATATCACATATTGTTACTGCAAGATCTACCATTAAGTGTTAAGCTTATATAGGTTATGGAATAAGGTATCCAGAGGGTTACAACTTGAAACATGAGGCACGAAGCGTAGTGTAATAAAAAGTTAGCACCAGAGAAAAAGTGCAGACTTACTAGAGCTTGCACAGGAAGTTTGCTCATTAGTACAAAAGACAGCATGGTCAGAGCAGTAAGTTCTACTGAAATAATAACATAGTACTGAAGAATAATAATCATGTTAATAATGCACGTATTGTGGAGATTTTTATAGATCCGTAGAGATCTCAGTGATTTTTGAGCCCCAACCAACACCTTGATTTCAGCCTTGTAACACTCTGAGCAGAGGATGCAGTTAAGCTGTTCCTAGACTCCTCACTCATGGGAATTGTGAAATTAAGAAGTGTATTGTTATAAATTGCTTATTTTGTGCTAATTTGTTATGCAGCAATTGAAATCCAACACAGGGGAAGAAACATTAGCATGGGATAAGCTATTAACTATTCCTGACTTAAACTATAAAGTCTATGGGGGCAGGTGCTGTGTCTGTCTATCACTAGGGTTAACTTTTTTTTTTTTTTAGACGGAGTCTAGCTCTGTCTCCAGGCTGGAGTGCAGTGGCGCAATCTTGGCTCATTGCAACCTCCGCTTTTGGGTTCAAGCAATTCTCCTGCCTCAGCCCCCTGAGTAGCTGGGATTACAGGCACGCACCACCACACCCAGCTAATTTTTGTATTTTTAGTAGAGACGGGGTTTCACCATGTTGACCAGGATGGTCTCGATCTCCTGACTTCATGATCTGCCCACCCTGGCCTCCCAAAGTGCTGGGATTACAGGCATGAGCCACTGCGCCTGGCCCAAGATGGTTAACTTTTTGAGCTCTGGGACTGAATGCAGGCCCTGCCACTTATTAGCTGCATGGCTTTGGATGATGTATCTCAGTTTCCTAATCTGTAAAATAGGAATTATAGCATTATGGGAATTGAGGGGAAATAAATGTAATAGTTCACACACAATGCTTAGCATCCCATATCCCATATGATGTATGCACTCAGTAAGCTTTAGCTATCATATTCAGCTGAAATCGCTATTGAATTTGTAGCCGGTAACACAGTACCCATCTTTATAGGCATTCAGTACATATATATAGAAAACAAGGAATGGATGGTAGAGTGAGTAATTTGAGTGGCAGACGAAATGGATAAATGATGAATGGATGGCTACCCAAGAGATTGCACTCATGTTTGTTTTTTGTTTTGTTTTGTTTTTTTGAGACAGAGTCTCGCTCTGCCGCCCAGGCTGGAGTGCAGTGGCCGGATCTCAGCTCACTGCAAGCTCTGCCTCCCGGGTTTATGCCATTCTCCTGCCTCAGCCTCCCGAGTAGCTGGGACTGCAGGTGCCCGCCGCCTCGCCCGGCTAGTTTTTTTGTATTTTTTAGTAGAGACGGAGTTTCACCGGGTTAGCCAGGATGGTCTCGATATCCTGACCTCGTGATCCGCCCGTCTCGGCCTCCCAAAGTGCTGGGATTACAGGCTTGAGCCACCGCACCCGGGCTTGTTTTTCTTTTTTTATAGACAGGTCTTGCTCTGTCACTCAGGCTGGAGTGCAGTGATGCAATCATGGCTCACTGCAGCCTCAAACTCCTGGGCTCAAGCGATCCTCCCACCTCAGCCTTCCAAGTAGCTGAGACTACAGGAACACACCATCATGCCTGATTAATTTTAAAAGTAGAGTCGGGGTCTCACTATGTTGTCTAGACTAGTCTCTAATTCCAAGGCTCAAGAAATCCTCCTGTCTTGGCCTCCCAAAGTGCTGGGATTACAGGCATGAGCCACTGTGCTGAGCCTCAATTCATATTTCTTTAAAAAGTCAAAGCTTTTATAATTTAAGCCTGTCTGTGCCTGTGGGATAAACAGCCAAAGGAAGGCAGGGCTTACACAACATGCTACTTGCTCTCCAGCAGTCATGACAACAGATGTGCTTAGATGCATCACTTCGTGACCCTGACAAGGACCACATCTGGAAATTTCCAGGCTAGGGAGACACTTAGGATTTATCCTTCCTTACTCTCATCTTCTTTGTTTGCACTCGCTTTGTTCTCTTGCTGAGCTGCTAACTCACTGGCTAAGTGGAAACTCACATTTTCCTTCTTTCTCTTGCTCCCACAGACACCCTTGCCCTTGGCTGCATGAAAAGGTTATGCTTGCTGAGCAGCAGGTATAAATTAACTACATGAAATATAATTATTTCATCCTTGATGTGATTCGAAGAGGGAGGAACAGAAGGAAGGTTTGCAGTGCTGAGTTTAGACTCTGAGAACATGATCCAGATTAGAACCAGTGAAGTGATGCCTGTTTAATAAATATTAAGAACTGGTAGACACTGGAGTCTGGGGATTTTGGGACATACAGAACAGTTCTGGAGCTTTGCAAAGTTTCCTTTTAATGAAGCACAAATTTCCCTCGCTCATGAGAGGCCCTAGATGCAGCTGTGGAATGGAGGAAAGGCACAGAGCCTGGGGTCAGAAAGCCTGTCATGGAATCTTAGCTCCAAGTCCCATCCTCCAGGTGCAACTGGGCAAATCACTGTTCCTCATAATACACCGATATAATGACATGCGGCAAACAGGGTTCCATAAGAAAATAAAGGTAGAAGTCTGAAGACTTGAAAAGTTGTCCCTCAGTGGATCTGTTCCTCTCTCTGAAACTCAGCTTCCTCAGTGATCAAATTTGGGAGTTGGTCTGAATGAAACTGTTCTCCAAGCAGGTGGCCACTTCAGGGTACAGCAGGGAGAACTCAGGGCTGTTGACGGGGTCAGACTCTTCTCCTCCCAACATTTACAATGGAAGAAGCTGAGTCAGATTTGAATCTATTCTGCAGAATAGTCTTCCTGGTGAAATGTATCTTTCAGATTTTGATCTAAAGAAATTAGTCACTCCACTGATTGAGGCCCTCATTTCCATCAGTTCTCAGTATATCCTCCTACAGTTCCCAGGATTCTTGTGATTTAATCAGGGAGGTAAATGAGAAGTTAGGTAGAAGACCAAGGCGGCCACATGGTAGCATCAAGGTCGTGGAAGTTGAAACCAGAAGATTTGACTTTGAGGTTCTACCTTGTTACTGACCAGCTACATTGCCCTTATTGGCTTCTTACCCTCTTGCTTTCAGTTTCTCCCATGTCTAATATAATCCTTCCCATGAGTGTTCTGGGGGTCATGAGATGGATGTTCATAAAAATGCCCCACACAGTGCCTTGCTCCTAGTCTGCACATGGAACAGGTGCGATTTGCTGGAATTCCACACCTCTTGCTAGCCGTGTTATTAAATACCAATTCCTGCTGGTCTGGATAGTACGATCTGGTATTTAAAAGCATTCAGAGAGATGCTTGAATGCGGAACAAATACGTATATCCCTGCTGTTGCTGTGCTGACTTACGCAATACATCAGAGTGTACTCCAACAGCAGTGCTTGTTGAAAAAAAGGAACAGGTAACCTCTCCTGGGCATCAGAGAGGGGCCTAATGGCTTATTTTTTTCTGCTATTCAGCTGGTTTATGCATTTGGCATTTAGTCTCAGCTCTCTACATGATATTTATCACTGCAATTAAGTTGGGGGCAGAAACATTTAGAATGGCTGTGGCTAAGGAGTTGCCTGAGCTTTGTTGTCTTTATGTTGCAGGAACTGAGCACAAGTGTGTCTTCCCGCTGTTCTTGGGTAGGGCAAGAGTTGCCATTTAGATGATAGGAGGAGGGCAAGTCTCCGTGATGGTAACAAGAATATTGCCAAAATAAGAGCTGGAGTCCTCACAATGTCTTCTCCCTACTCACCTGTCCACTGAACACAGGCGTGAAGGAACTCTTCATGATAGTGTTAGGAAAACTCTAATTGATCTTTGCTGAAGGCCTTCTATGTGTTGGACACTCACTGTGTCTTCTTAATCCTCTCACCATTCCCATGTGATAGGAAATCACATTATTCCTGCTTTAGGTGAGTTAGAGGCATCCCAAATAGTCTAAGATTTTTGTTTATGGCTTATGGGGTTCAGTGAAGACTTTGGATGTGCTGACAAAGAGCTGAATTTTGTAGGGGAATAAGGAGTTAATATGTTGAGGAGAATGAAGAATCTTCAAGTGAAGTACATGGCCATACACTGTAACCTTAAAGAGACAAGCAAATAAAAGGCATCACCAAATAATGTAGTGTTTCAGGGAGAAAACATGTTCTGTTAAAAGTTCCCAAGATTCGGGAGTTGCTGCTGTCTTGTTCCAGCTCTAGACACCTTCTATTCATTTGTTTGCAACCCCATCACCTTCATCCGCCCCATAAAGAGAACACACCTGGCTTTCCTTCCCGTCAGGGTATGATGTGCTGTGTTCCACTGCTTACATAACATGAAATGAAAGTGTTATGAAAAGCAGAAAGTCCTGGGTGCAGTGGCTCATACCTGTAATCCAAACACTTTGGGAGATCGGGGCAGAAGGACTGTTTGAGCCCAGGAGTTCAAGGCCAGCCTGGGCAACATAGGGAGACTCCCATCTAAACAAAAAATATAAAAAAAATTAGCCAGGCCTGGTGTCTTGTGCATGTAGTCCCAGCTACATGGGAGGCTGAAGTATGCAGATCACTTGTCTTGGGAGGCTGAGGGTGCACTGAGCTGTGATCAGTGAGTGAGCGGTGAACAACAGAATGAGACCCTGTCTCAAAGGAAAAATAAAAAGAGGAAGAATTTACCAGATGCAACTAATATTTCATCAGTTCTGGCTGTTCACTGGCATTATAAACCTGAGTCCATGATTTCACCATTCACAGATCTGTAAAACAAGAGCCTCTTTGCTCCACAGAGTTCTACAATCTTTATGGCTTAGACAGTTGGATGGAAGCTATTTGCAGAACAGTTCTGTCCATTCAGTTCACAAGTTTTTGGTTGTAGCCTGCCAAATGTCCCAGGATTGCACTAAGTATGTGTATGGATGAGGAGGTGTGTGGGAAGACAGAAAAAAATAGGGTAGCATTTAAAAGAAAAAGGGAATCGCTTTCCTGACACCACTGGCTCTTGGTTTCCCTCCTACTTTCCTCACCATTCTTTCTCAGTCTCTCGTGCTTCTCTTCCTGCCCACACTTAAGATGTTGCAGCTCTGGCAAGACTTCATTCTCAGACCTTTTCTGTTCTTACTCTAAACTATGGAAATTCTTATTTTGCAAGAGTAGATCTCCATGGAGTACAAGAGAAGGGAACTTTCATTTTCTTCCAATTGCCCTTTCATATCTGCTCTGTGAGGTTCATTTTTCCCTGACCCTTGTATGAAGTCCAAAGCCATTCTCTCAGTTCTGATCACTCTCCAATAGTCAATCGTCCTGTGGTCACTTTTGGTCACAAAATTCTCATGGGAATAATTAACATGGCCAATAGTAATAATCAGAGTTCCATAGACAATTTGAAATTAAAACTTTGTAATGTTGGACCCCTATGAACTTTAATAGGGATAGCACCATGTTTAAGAGGCCAGAGAAGAGACCCAGAGCCAGCAACTGAGATATGGGGTTGAATGAGGGAAGCTACATACGAGGCAGACCAGTGGTGGCAGGCTGGACAGGAGAACCGTAACTGCTTGTAAAAACCATGCAACTTACATCACATTTTCACTTAGCACCCTCCCCCCACAAATCTCCACTTTGCAATCTTCATTTAAACGAAAATAAAGAGCCTCCATCCCCTGTATGGCCCTGTGTTCCATGGAGTGGGCCAGCAGTTCAGGAGTTCCTCGTGTAAGGAATGAATCTCCCAGTTGACCACTCCTGGATTCCTTAGCTTGAAATTCTTGAACACACATTGTTCTTAGACCATAGGGTGATTCTCAGAGTATGCTTAAGTTATGTTATTGCTTTTAGATGCATCTGCCATACACAGTCAGTTCTTGGAGTATGATTCAGGTTAAGCTATTGCTGTCAGGTGCACCTGCAATACAACTTCTTCCTTCCCCTCAACAAGTTCCTCCTTCAGGGTAGAAGTCAACATTAAGAAAGAGTAATCCTCTTTCCTACCTTATTATTAAGCACTTCTCTCTTCAACACCCATTCACTCCAAGCTTTGTGATCAAGCCTTTTCTCTCTTTTTCTTTTTCTTTCTTCATCAGAGCTGTGAGAGAAAATATCAGAGAGAGAGGAAAAGTCTTACCTGTGTTGTACTGATGCACGCCTGGGCATTGATATTCTCTTCATTTAATCTATGCTCGATGTTGATTTTCTTGTAAGGTATGCCCAGAGTTCCTTGGAGATTCTGTCGCTGGGGTTGTGCTACTGCACTTCTAGCAGTATGGTGGTACCTCTAGAAGACTACACATAGTTTCTGAGCTGTTCTGCTGGTCCCTCTCTCTGATTGACATCACATCATCCCTTTGGATGGTCTTCTTAGGGAAGATTTAAGATGGTTGTAGGGTGTGATGTCCCTCTCCCACATAGCCCTCTTTTGATCTCCAAGAAACACTCAGGCATTCTCATTCTTACTCTTGATGAAGTGTAGCTAACTCCCTATCTATAATCATCTGTCTCTGCCCTGGTGTCTCAGGCTGATAACATAGAATGTGACCTTTACATTCCTGCAGTCTGTGTCAGACACGAGTCCAAGGTGTCCAACGTGTACCTATTAAACTCTCTGAATAATTTATTTGAAGCTACTTTTATTCTTGAACTAAGGGGGTTTTCCCTTCTTTGTTTCCCTGTCCTGGGAGGCACACACACAAAAATGCGAGAACACTCCAACAACTTTCTCCTAAGGAAATTCTCTCTCTGAGATTTTCAACTTCAATTTTCTTATGCCAGAAAAGCGATATTAGGTTAGAGATTGTAAGCCATCTTCTGAAATTTTCTTTGCAATTCCTGCCTAGGTGAGCAATCACCTTGCTTTGGGATATGAGGTTGGTTGGCACCTCGTTTTTCAGGGTCTCAGCTGAAATGAGACAGAATGAGTCCTGTTTCCAAATCTTACCATACTCTTGCTCCATAAGCTCATCCCTTCCAACCGGCTTTTGCTGTCTAGGGCCATGAATACCAAGAAGTATATAAAATCAACACTTTTTGTTTTTTAAATCCAAGGACAGTTCAACCCATGTTAAGGTACACCAAAGATCTCAGATGCGAGTAGTTTTTTGGAAAGAAGTAGCTGTTCAACAAGCTGCCCCTGAAGTACCCTGGCTGATTTAGTGCTGGAGCACAGAACTCACTCATACCTTGAATCCTCTTCGTAGAGGCAAGGACTGTTTTCTTTTCCTGCGGTCCTAGTTTGTCAGGGCATGGAAGCTTTTTTGCAGACCAGTAAGTTCCTGTGTAGTAGCAGACTTCTGCCTCTATGAATTGGCTATGGTCAAGGACAAGATTAAACGGACACTAGAGTATTAAGGATTTACTCTAATTTCATTTTAATTGTGATTTAAAATTACATGCAATATATTCTTCCCTCTGTACCCCATGATTACCCTAAGCAATAAAAAATTAACCATACCTCTCTTTTATGAACTCCAGATCCAAATATCTTGCTCCCTGATGGATCATTTCATCTAGATGTTCCAAAGTAACTGAAACTTAACATAAATGAAATAGGAATTATGACTTTCCTTTTTTCCAAAATTTGTTTATTATACCACTGTCTTATTTTCTTAATGGACCTCATTTCCCACACCCCCCAAATCCTAAATCCTAACTTTAACATTTTCATGTAACATTTTTCTTTCCTCCCTCACAACTCATCTGCTGCCCAATTCCAATCAACCTGGCCTTCTAATATGTTGGGAGTCTGACCCCTTTGGATTCTTGTAGCAACTCATTTTATACTTTCATCATTTCCTTTGGAAAATTGCATCAGCATCTTAACTGGCTTCACTGCATTTATTCTCACCTGCCATAACTCCTTTTTCACAGAGCCAACACTTGAACCACTTTAAATCATGTCTCCCTTTCTTAAACTTTTCAAAGGTGGTGACCGACTCATTCCCTGGTTTTCAGCATTCTGCAGCTCATTATAGTTTATGTGTTCAGTTATGTAGTTCATGTCCCCTTGTAAAAAAGACTTACAGATTTGATGAGTTATTTTAAATGGTGTGAGGCTGGGTGCAGTGGCTCATGCTTGTAATTCCAGCACTTTGGGAGGCGGAGGCAGGTGGAGCACCTGAAGTAGGGAGTTCGAGACTGGCCTGGCCAACCTGATGAAACCCTGTCTCTACTAAAAATACAAAAATTAGTCAGATGTGGTGGCACGCACCTGTAATTCCAGCTACTTGGGAGGCTGAGGCAGGAGAATTGCCTGAACCTGGAAGGCAGAGGTTGCAGCAAGCCAAGATTGCACCACTGCACTCCAGCCTGGGTGGCAAAGCGAGACTCTGTCTCAAAAAATAAATAAATTAAATAAATAAATAAATAAAAATAAATGGTGTGATCACTACAATATTCCATTGAGAGATAAGCAATTTTTTGTAGCACAAGATGTTATACATTTTCTATAGCAAATAATTGAAAAGTATTGTGAAACCTAAAGATGGGTTGCATTAGTCTGTTCAGGCTGCCATACCACAATTCTTCAGACTGGATGGCTTCAATAACATAAATTTATTTTCTCACAATTCTGGCAGCTAGAAGCCTGAAATCAAGGTGTTGGAAGGTTAGCTATTTTTCTTGAGGCCTCTGCCTTGTCTTACAGATGGCCACCTTCTCCCTGTGTCCTCACATGGCCTTTCCCTGCACGTGCCTCCCTACTATCTCTTTAAATTCATGGAAGTACTCTAGTCATACTGAATTAAGGGCTCACCCGAACAGCCTCATTTTAACTCGATCACCTGTTTAAAGATCTTATCTCAAAATAAGATTATAATCTGAGGGCCTGGGTGTTGGGACTTTAACATATGAATTTTAGGGAGATGCATTCCAACCCATAACACTTTTTTTTTGCTTTTTTGTAAAATCATTGGCCTTTTTATGATGAAATGTAGTGGTCAAAATAGGCTGGTGCAGTGACTTATGACTGTAATTCCAGCACTTTGGGAGGCCCTAGAGGTCGGATCACTTGAGGGCAGGAGGTGGAGACCACCTGGCCAACATGGCAAAACCCCGACTCTACAAAAAATACAAAAATTAGCCAGGCGTGGGGGCGGGCACCTGTAGTCCCAGCTACTCGGGGGGCTGAGGCAGGAGAATCACTTGAACCCAGGAAGCAGAGGTTGCAGTGAGCCAAGATAGTGCCACTGCACTCCAGCCTGGGTGACAAGAGTGAGACTCTGTCTCAAAAAATAAATAAATAAATAAATAAATAAATAAATAAATAATTGTTTTGCCTACCATATATTTTGAAAAAATAATTGAATACTACACTTAAACTGTATACCAAAGGTCTGTTTCTTCAAGGTAAATGTGGTGGTTTAAGAATGAGTAAAGGCCAGGCACGGTGGCATACGCCTGTAATCCCAGCACTTTGGGAGGCCGAGGTGGGCAGATCACGAGGTCAGGAGATCGAGACTATCCTGGCTAACATGGTGAAACCTTGTCTCCACTAAAAATACAAAAAATTAACCAGGTGTGGTGGCGGGCGCCCGTAGTCCCAGCTACTTGGGAGGCCGAGGAAGGAGAAAGGCGTGAACCCGGGAGGCGGAGCTTGCAGTGAGCGGAGATGGCACCACTGTGCTCCAGCCTGGGTGACAGGGCAAGACTCCATCTCAAAAAAAAAAAAGGCTGAGTAAAAAAATAACCTGTTTGTCAAATAAAACCTGTGCGCTGGAAAGAACATTTAAAAATGGGTGTCTAAAAATATTTTCAGTGTTATATGATTTTGCCTTTCAAAAATGAATTAAGAGTGAGATCGCCCCCATGACCCAAGTTTACCTATATAACAGACCTGCACATAAACCCCTGAACTTAAAATAAAAGTTAACAACAAACAAACAAATAACAACAAAAAGAGTGAGAACTATGTTAATCTCACATCTGCATTTATAGCACTGGGTGTCATGCTAGACCCCTATTGAGTCCAGTAGGGATGGCATCACATCCAGGAGGCTGAAGAAGAGGCTTGGAGACAATGAACGAGACGTAGGCTTCAGTAGGGGACATACATACAGGGAAAGTCCAGTGGCAGTGGGCTGAACAGGAAAACCACTACTGTTTATAAGTAGTATGTCCTTTATATAGCTTTTTTACTGAGCATCCTGTACCTAGAAACCTCTACCTAGTAACCTCCATTTAAACCCAAACAAAGGGCCCCTGGATGGGGATAGGCCAGGGATTCAGACCTCCTTTGTAGATAAGGAATGAATCTCTAGATTGGCCACTCCCAGATTCCTTAGCTCAGGATTCCAAACACACATTCTTCTTAGACCCATAGGGTCATTCTCAGGATATGCTGAAGTTATTGCTGTGAGATGGACCTGCTATGCACAGGGAAATAGAATTTTTAACCCATTTAAAAAGGTTTTAAATAAAAATATTATAGTGGGATATAAACCCATTCGATTATACACACACACACACACACACACACACACACATGCAAGCACAGTTTATACATAAAAACACAACATACTCATCAGTTCACAATAAAACTAACATCAGAGAAGACAGTTTTTAAATCAAAGACATTTTACATAATGGTGGTGGAATTGAAAGATAAACATTAAGTTTCATGTTTGGACCAGCTTACCCCTATGAAGAGTATTTTTGCAGCTATAACATCCATTAAAACCAAGTATCACAATGAACTAAACTTAGAATCAGACATATAAATTGCTGTATAACAGAAAATTAAATCAAGATTTTTAAAAAGTCACATATTTGTTTTCATTTGTTAGTGGATAATTTTCAAAAAGATGAAATTGTGACTATCAGACATATGTAAAATGAATATTTGTCATTAAACCTAGTTTATTAATTAATGAGAGAACTGTAAGATGATTAATCTAGTTCAAAGGAAAATCTGAAGAGTAGACATATTTACAGGCAATCGGGAATCCTAACTTAATTTGCTAATAGCTGCAAAACTGGTTGATATCATGTAGGGCAACAAACTGTGTGTTTCTACAGGGCAGAAATCAATTGTATCTCTACTGCAGAAAATTCATTTGCATTTCTATGGACAAATCAAATTGCATTATCATCAGTTTCTTACAGTTTACAGAGTTGTAAAATAGCCTAGTCAAAGATAATCAAAGGCATGAAAGCTCTATAGGATCACATAGCCCTGAAGGGTTTGCTAGCTAATGCTCAGCATTCTGCTGTAAGGAAACCTACTAATCATTTGCAAATTTAAAGTGTTTTACAATTTTCATGTTGTACTCTCACAAATATATTAGTTAGTAGTACTAATTTTAGTGATATAACCAAAGATTTTGGTGTATGATTAAGTAAATTTAAAATTATTTTAAAGTGTTTTTCATTTCGTTGCTATTTTCTAACTTTTACATTTACATTTCTGTCTATGCTTTTTAATATATGCAAAACAGTGGAACTTGCAAATTTAGTATTATTTGAGATAGATTCTCGCTCTGTCACCCAGGCTGGAGTGCAGGGGTGTGATCACAGTTCAGAGCAGCCTTGAACTCCTGGGCTCAAGTGTTCCTGCCATCTCAGCCTCCCAAGTAGCTAGAACTACAGGCATGCACCACAGTGCTCAGCTAATTTTTTTTTTCTTTTTTAGGTTTTTCTGATTTTATTTATTTTATTTTATTTATTTATTTCAACAGAGATGACAATACTTTATTTGGCTTTGTAAGAAAGGGATATTTCAGTTATTAAAGCTAAGAACAATTTGATACACAAAAAGTGATTGAACACATAAAAGTAAAGGGAATAATGAGGCAGAAATGCATATTTTGTATCTTAACATAAATGAATAAATGTGACATCCCATTTAAAAACTAATAAAATTACATCACTCCCCAGACAAAAAACGATTAGGAGTCAACTTAATTTTATAAAAATGGATTTGTCATTTAGTGAAAATATAAAAGAAAAACAATTAAATTTGTTGACTCCTGGAACTCTGTTAAAATATTTCTTTTTTTATTATTATTATTATACTTTAAGTTCTAGGGTACATGTGCACAACGTGCAGGTTTGTTACATATGTATACTTGTGCCATGTTGGTGTACTGCACCCATCAACTCGTCAGCACCCATAAACACGTCAGCACCCATCAACTTGTCATTTACATCAGGTATAACTCCCAAAGCCATCCCTCCACCCTCCCCCATCCCCATAATAGGCCCCGGTGTGTGATGTTCCCTTTCCCGAGTCCAAGTGATCTCATCGTTCAGTTCCCACCTATGAGTGAGAACATGCGGTGTTTGGTTTTCTGTTCTTGTGATAGATTGCTGAGAATGATGGTTTCCAGCCGCATCCATGTCCCTACAAAGGACACAAACTCATCCCTTTTTATGGCTGCATAGTATTCCATGGTGTATATGTGCCACATTTGCTTAATCCAGTCTGTTACTGATGGACATTTGGGTTGATTCCAAGTCTTTGCTATTGTGAATAGTGCCGCAGTAAACATATGTGTGCATGTGTCTTTACAGAAGCATGATTTATAATCCTTTGGGTATATACCTAGTAATGGGATGGCTGGGTCATATGGTATTTCTAGTTCTAGATCCTTGAGGAATTGCCATACTGTTTTCTACAATGGTTGAACTAGTTTACAATCCCACCAACAGTGTAAAAGTGTTCCTATTTCTCCACATCCTCTCCAGCACCTGTTGTTTCCTGACTTTTTAATGATTGCCATTCTAACTGGTGTGAGATGGTATCTCATTGTGGTTTTGATTTGCATTTCTCTGATGGCCAGTGATGATGAGCATTTTTGCATGTGTCTGTTGGCTTTATGCATGTCTTCTTTTGAGAAATGTCTCTTCATATCCTTTGCCCACTTTTTGATGGGGTTGTTTGTTTTTTTCTTGTAAATTTGTTTGAGTTCTTTGTAGGTTCTGGATATTAGCCATTTGTGAGATGAATAGGTTGCAAAAATTTTCTCCCATTCTGTAGGTTCCCTGTTCACTCTGGTGGTAATTTCTTTTGCTGTGCAGAAGTTCTTTAGTTTAATTAGATCCCATTTGTCAATTTTGGCTTTTGTTGCCGTTGCTTTTGGTGTTTTAGACATGAAGTCCTTGCCCATGCCTGTGTCCTGAACGGTATTACCTCAGTTTTCTTCTAGGGTTTTTATGGTATTAGGTCTAACATTTAAGTCTCTAATCCATCTTGAATTAATTTTTGTATAAGGAGTAAGGAAAGGATTCAGTTTCAGCTTTCTACTTATGGCTAGCCAATTTTCCCAGCACCATTTATTAAATAGGGAATCCTTCCCCCATTTGTTGTTTTTCTCAGGTTTGTCAAAGATCAGATGGCTGTAGATGTGTGGTTTATTTCTGAGGACTCTGTTCTGTTCCATTGGTCTATATTTCTGTTTTGGTACCAGTACCATGCTGTTTTGGTTACTGTAGCCTTATAGTATAGTCTGAAGTCAGGTAGCATGATGCCTCCAGCTTTGTTCTTTTGACTTAGGATTGTCTTAGCAATGTGGGCTCTTTTTTGGTTCCATATGAACTTTAAAGCAGTTTTTTCCAATTCTGTGAAGAAAGTCATTGGTAGCTTGATAGGGATGGCATTGAATCTATAAATTACCTTGGGCAATATGGCCATTTTCACAATATTGGTTCTTCCTATCCATGAGCATGGTATGTTCTTCCATTTGTTTGTGTCCTCTTTGATTTCACTGAGCAGTGATTTGTAGTTCTCCTTGAAGAGGTCCTTTACATCCCTTGTAAGTTGGATTCCTAAGTATTTTATTGTCTTGGAAGCAATTGTGAATGGAAGTTCATTCCTGATTTGGCTCTTTCTTTGTCTGTTACTGGTATATAAGAATGCTTGTGATTTTTGCACATTAATTTTGTATCCTGAGACTTTGCTGAAGTTGCTTATCAGCTGAAGGAGATTTTGGGCTGAGATGATGGGGTTTTCTAAATATACAACCATGTCATCTGCAAACAGGGACAATTTGACTTCTTCTTTTCCTAACTGAATACCCTTGATTTCTTTCTCTTGCCTGATTGCCCTAGCCAGAACTTCCAACACTATGTTGAATAGGAGTGGTGAGAGAGGGCATCCCTGTCTTGTGCCAGTTTTCAAAGGGAATGCTTCCAGTTTTTGCCCATTCAGTATGATATTAGCTGTGGGTTTGTCATAAATAGCTCTTATTATTTTGAGATACGTTCCATCAATATCGAATTTATTGAGAGTTTTTAGCATGAAGGACTGTTGAATTTTGTCAAAGGCCTTTTCTGCATCTATTGAGATAATCATGTGTTTTTTGTCTTTGGTTCTGTTTATATGCTGGATTACATTTATTGATTTGCGTATGTTGAACCAGCCTTGCATCCCAGGGATGAAGCCCACTTGATCATGGTGGATAAGCTTTTTGATGTGCTGCTGAATCCGGTTTGCCAGTATTTTATTGAGGATTTTTGCATCGATGTTCATCAGGGATATTGGTCTAAAATTCTCTTTTTTTGTTGTGTCTCTGCCAGGCTTTGGTATCAGGATGATGTTGGCTTCATAAAATGAGTTAGGGAGGATTCCCTCTTTTTCTGTTGATTGGAATAGTTTCAGAAGGAATGGTACCAGTTCCTCCTTGTACCTCTGGTAGAATTCAGCTGTGAATTCGTCTGGTCCTGGACTTTTTTTGGTTGGTAGGCTATTAATTATTGCCTCAATTTCAGAGCCTGCTGTTGGTCTATTCAGAGATTCAACTTCTTCCTGGTTTAGTCTTGGAAGAGTGTATAAGTGTCCAGGAAATTATCCATTTCTTCTAGATTTTCTAGTTTATTTGCGTAGAGGTATTTATAGTATTCTCTGATGGTAGTTTGTATTTCTGTGAGGTCGATGGTGATATCCCCTTTATCATTTTTTATTGCGTCTATTTGATTCTTCTCTCTTTTCTTCTTTATTAGTCTTGCTCGCAGTCTATCCATTTTGTTGATCTTTTGGAAAAAACCGGCTCCTGGATTCATTAATTTTTTGGAGGGTTTTTTGTGTCTCTATCTCCTTCAGTTCTGCTCTGATCTTAGTTATTTCTTGCCTTCTGCTAGCTTTTGAATGTGTTTGCTCTTGCTTCTCTAGTTCTTTTAATTGTGATGTTAGAATGTCAATTTTAGGGCTTTCCAGCTTTCTCTGGGCATTTAGTGCTATAAATTTCCCTCTACACACTGCTTTAAATGTGTCCCAGAGATTCTGGTATGTTGTATCTTTGCTCTCATTGGTTTCAAAGAATATCTTTATTTCTGCCTTCATTTCGTTATGTACCCAGTAGTCATTCAGGAGCAGATTGTTCAGTTTCCATGTAGTTGAGCGGTTTTGATTGGGTTTCTTAGTCCTGAGTTCTAGTTTGATTGCACTGTGGTCTGGGAGACAGTTTGTTATAATTTCTGTTCTTGTACATTTGCTGAGGAGTGATTTACTTCCAATTATGTGGTCAATTTTGGAATAAGTGCGATGTGGTGCTGAAAAGAATGTATATACTGTTGATTTGGGGTAGAGAGTTCTGTAGATGTCTATTAGGTCCACTTGGTGCAGAGTTGAGTTCAATTCCTGGATATCCTTGTTAACTTTCTGTCTCGTTGATCTGTCTAATGTTGACAGTGGGGTGTTGAAGTCTCCCATTGTTATTGTATAGGAGTCTAAATCTCTTTGTAAGTCTCTAAGGACTTGCTTTATGAATCTGGGTGCTCCTGTATTGGGTGCATATATATTTAGGATAGTTAGCTCTTCCTGTTGAATTGATCCCTTTACCATTATGTAATGTCCTTCTTTGTCTCTTTTGATCCTTGATGGTTTAAAGTCTGTTTTATCAGAGACTAGGATTGCAACCCTTGCTTTTTTTTTTGTTCTCCATTTGCTTGGTAGATATTCCTCCATCTCTTTATTTTGAGCCTATGTGTGTCTCTGCATGTGAGATGGGTTTCCTGAATACAGCAAACTGATGGGTCTTGACTCTTTATCCAGTTTGCCAGTCTGTGTCTTTTAATTGGACCATGTAACCCATTTACATTTAAGGTTAATATTGTTATGTGTGAATTTGATCCTGTCATTGTGATATTAGCTGGTTATTTTGCTCGTTAGTTGATGCAGTTTCTTCCTAACATCGATGGTCTTTACATTTTGGCATGTTTTTGCAATGGCTGGTACCAGTTGTTCCTTTCCATGTTTAGTGTTTCCTCCAGGATCTCCTGTAGGGCAGGCCTGGTGGTGACAAAGTATCTCAGCATTTGTTTGTCTGTAAAGGATTTTATTTCTCCTTCACTTGTGAAACTTAGTTTGGCTGGATATGAAATTCTGGGTTGAAAATTCTTTTCTTTAAGAATGTTGAATATTGGCCCCCACTCTCTTCTGGCTTGGAGAGTTTCTGCCGAGAGATCTGCTATTAGTCTGACGGGCTTCCCTTTTTGGGTAACCCCACCTTTCTCTCTGGCTGCCCTTAACATTTTTTCCTTCATTTCAACTTTGGTGAATCTGAAAATTATGTGTCTTGGAGTTGCTCTTCTCTAGGAGCATCTTTGTGGCATTCTCTGTATTTCCTGAATTTGAATGTTGGCCTTACTGGGTTGGGGAAGTTCTCCTGGATGAAATCCTGAAGAGTGTTTTCCAACTTAGTTCCATTTTCCCCCTCACATTCAGGCACCCGAATCAGATGTAGATTTGGTCTTTTCACATAGTCACATACTTCTTAAAGGTTTTGTTCATTTCTTTTTCCTCTTTTTTCTTTAGACTTCTCTTCTCACTTCATTTCATTTATTTGATCCTCAATCGCTGATACTCTTTCTTCCAGTTGATTGAGTTGGTTACTGAAGCTTGTGCATTTGTCACATATTTCTCTTGTCATGGTTTTTATCTCTGTCAGTTCATTTATGGCCTTCTCTGCATTGATTATTCTAGTTATCCATTCTTCCATTCTTTTTCCAAGATTTTTAGTTTCTTTGCGCTGGGTACGTAACTCCTCCTTTATCTCTGAGAAGTTTGGTGGACTGAAGCCTTCTTCTCTGAACTTGTCAAAGTCATTCTCTGTCCAACTTTGATCCATTGCTGGCAATGAGCTATGTTCCTTTTGAGGGGAAGATGTGCTCTTATTTTTTGAATTTCCAGCTTTTCTGCCCTGCCTTTTCCCCATCTTTGTGGTTTTATCTGCCTTTGGTCTTTGATGATGGTGATGTACTGATGGGGTTTTGATGTGGGTGTCCTTTCTGTTGTTAGTTTTCCTTCTAACAGTAAGGACCCTCAGCTGTAGGTCTGTTGGAGATTGCTTGAGGTCCACTCCAGACCCTGTTTGCCTGGGTATCAGCAGTGGAGGCTGCAGAAGATAGAATATTGCTGAACAGTGAGTGTTCCTGTCTGATTCTTGCTCTGGAAGCTTCATCTTGGGGTGTACCCTGCTGTGTGAGGTGTGGGATATCGGTCTGCACCTAGTGGGGGATGTCTCCCAGGTAGGCTACATAGGGGTCAGGGACCCATTTGAGCAGGCAGTCTGTCCGTTCTCAGATCTCAACCTCCGTGTTGGGAGATCCACTGCTCTCTTCAAAGCTGTCAGATAGGGTCACTTGCATCTGAAGAGGTTTCCGCTGCTTTTTGTTTAGCTATGCCCTGTCCCCAGAGGTGGAGTCTACAGAGACAGGCAGGCCTACTTGAGCTGCTGTGCAGTTCAAGCTTCCCAGCGGCTTTGTTTACTTACTTAAGCCTCAGCAATGGCGGGTGCCCCTCCCCCAGTCTTGCTGCTGCCTTGCAGTTAGATCGCAGACTGCTGTGCTAGCAATGAGGAAGGCTCCATCGGTGTGGGACCCTCCCAGCCAGGTGTGGGATATAATCTCCTGGTGTGCCGTTTGCTAACACCCTTCGTAAAGCACAGTATTAGGGTGGGAGTTACCCGATTTTCCAGGTGTTGTGTGTCTCAGTTCCTCTGGCTAGGAAAAGGGATTCCCTTCCCCCTTGCACTTCCCAGGTGAGGTGATGCCTCGCCCTGCTTCAGCTCTCGCTGGTCGGGCCACAGCAGCTGACCATCATGGATTATCTGGCACTCCTCAGTGAGATGAACCCAGTACCTCAGTTGAAAATGCAGAAATCACCCATCTTCTGTGTCGCTTGCGCTGGGAGCTAGAGACTGGAGCTGTTCCTATTCGGCCATCTTGGTCCGGGTCCCGTGCTCAGCTAATTTTTAAATTTTTTTTGCAGGAATGAGGTCTCACCATGTTGACCAGGCTGTTCTTAAACTCCTGAGCTCAAACGATCCTGCTGCCTTGGCTTCCCAAAGTGCTGGGATTACAGGCATCAGCTACTGTGCCCAGCCTTGTAGGTACTTCATACAAAAGAGCATGTGTGGGTGTGCATATACATACATACATATATACATGTAAATACTGGACACTAGTAATTTAAAAAATAATTTACCAATAAAGATGTACTGCCATAACATTTGGAGATCACCACTCCAGAGGTTGTAGATCCGAGTTCTCAGTATTTACAGAGACTCAATCTCTTGGCATGAGTTTGAAACCTCTGCTTCTCTTGTCAACTGTGAAGACTGTATCCCATGCTATTGGCTGGGCTTTTATTCTAAAATGGTAAGCATGTACAAAAATAAATCTAGATGCATGCTTAAATATTGACAAAAATTAACTCGGAATGTATCACAGACTTAAATGTAAAATACAAAACTATGAAACTCCTACAAGATAATGTAGGAGAAAATCTAGATGACGATGGGTTTGACGATGATTTTTTAGCTATGACACCAAAGGCATGATCTATGAAAGAGATAATCAATAGCTGGACTTTATTAGAATTAAAATTTTCTGCTCTGCAAAAGATGCTATCAAGAGAATGAAAAGGCAAGCCACAGACTGGGGAACAATATTTTCTAAAGATATATGTGATAGAGGATGTTACTTAAAATATATAAAGAACTCTTACACACAATTAAAAAAAAAAAAAAAAAACTAATTACAAAACAGGCCAAAGACCTGAACAGACACCCCACTAAAAAGATATACAGATGGAAATCAGCAAATGAAAAGATGCTTCACATTGTATGTTATCAGGGCAATGCACATTAAAACAAAAATAGAATATCACTATACACTCAGAATGGCCCAAATCCAGAACACTAACAACCCCAAATACTGGTGAGGATGTGGAGCACCAGGAGTTCTCATTCATTGCTGATGGAAATACAAAATGGTATAGCCATTTTGGAAGACGGCTTGACAGTTTCTTATAAAACTAAACATACTATGACCATGTGATCTGGCAATCATACTCCTTGGTATTTGCCCAAAATAGTTGAGAAAGTATGTCTACACAAAAACCTGCATATGGCTGTTAATAGCAGCTTTATTTCAAATTCTCAAAACTTGGAAGCAATTGAGATGTCCTTTAGTGGGTCCATTAATAAATGAACTGTGGTATATCCAGACAATGAAATATTGTTCAACACTAAGGGAAAATGAACTATCAAACCGTGAAATGACATGGAGGAAACAAATGTCTATTACTCCGTGGAAGAAGCCAATCTGAGAAGGTTACATACTGTATGATTGCATGATATGACATTCTGAAGAAAGCAAAACTGTGGAGGCAGTGAGATCAGTGGTGTCCCAGAGTTGATGAGGAGTGAGAGATGAATAAGCAGAGCACAGAGAATTTTTAGGGCAGTGAAGATACTCCATATGATACTGTAAGTATGGATACAGCATACCTTTGTCCGAATGCATAGAATGTAAACCCTAATGTACATTTTGGACTTTGTATGATAAAGATGTGTCAATGTAAGTTAATCAGTTGTAGCAAATGTACCACTGCAGTGGGGATTGTTGATACTGGGGAAGAATAGGTATGTGTGTGTGGAGGGACCATACGGGAAATCACTACCTTTCCTTCAATCTTCCTGTAGGTTAGATTTAAGCTTAAATCTAATCTTTAAAAATGAAGGCCTCCACCGGGCGTGGTGGCTCACGCCTGCAATCCCAGCACTTTGGGAGGCCGAGGCGGGTGGATCATTTGAGGTCAGGAGTTAGAGACCAGCCTGGTCAACATGGTGAAACCTTGTCTCCACTAAAAATACAAAAATTAGCTGGGAGGTAGTGGTGTAGGCCTGTAGTCCCAGCTACTTGGGAGACTCAGGCAGGAGAATCGCTTGAGCCAGGGAGGTGGAGGTTGCAGTGAGCTGAGATCATGCTACTGCACTCCAGTCTGGGTGACAGAGTGAGGCCCTGTCAAAATAAAATAAAATAAAATTAAAAAAAGCCTTGAAAAAATTTTTAAAAAATTAATTCCCATGTACCTTTAATTCAAGAATGATGATTAAATTAGAATGTTTTATATTTTGAAAGAAGAAAAAATGGTTAGCATGCTCAAGAACCACACCATAGTCACCAGCTGTGAAACTGGTTCCCGAAAAAAACTGTGGAAAAAAGGCTCACTACCTTAAAAGGGTTTTACTAAATTTACTGGAGGAGAGAAAGCAAAGGAAGGATGTTAATGAGGTTTCTGGAGTCTGGATAAATGCAGGTAATTATATGCAGGGGCTTTATTCATTTGGGAATGTAGCTGACAATTGTTCAGGGTTGGTGGTGGTCAGAGCTGGGCAGAGGTTTCAAAGTAAATCTTGAAGGATCAGTTGCTTGATGTTATTTACAGCACCAAGAAGGTGATCCATTTTAAGAATAAACTGAGCAACTCAAGTGTCAAATTAATAGGTTTTCAGAGAATTCCTTACATTAGTTTCCTCAGGTTGCTGTAATAAACTCCCACAAACCTGGTGGCTTAAATAAACAGAAGTTTATTTTCTCACAGTTCTGAAGGCCAGAGGGCTGAAATCTGGGTGTCGGCAGGGCTACACTCCTCCCAGTTTCTAAGGGAGAATCTGCTCCTGCCTCTTACCTTCTTGTGGCTGTCGGCATCCCTTGGCTTGTGGCTGCATCTTTCTCCACTCTGTCATCACCTCACCTTCTCCTTTGTGTGTGTGTCTCTTCTAAACAACCTTTCTCTCTGCTTTATAAAGATACTTGGGATTGTAATTAGGTCCACACAGCTAATCTAGGATTAACCTCTCCTCTCAAAATGCTTAATTTAATCCCATCTTTTGCCCTATAAGTTGTTATCCACTCTTTTGCCATAGAAAGGAATATTTACAGGTTCCAAAGATTTGACATGGACCTCTTTTGGGAGATATATCCAGTTGAATATTCATGTCTATCCAGAAACTCAGAATGTGATCTTGTTTAGAAATAGGATCTTTGCAGATGGAATTAGTTCAAATGAGGTCATACTGCATTAGGGAGGGCCGTAATTCAGTGACTGGTGTCCTTATAAGAAGAGAAAACATCCCAGCACTTTGGGAGGCTGAGGTGAGAGGATTTGCTTGAGCCCAGAAGTTTGAGACCAGCCGGAGCAACACGACAAAACTCTGTTTCTACTAAAAATACAAAAAAATTAGCCAGGCATGATGGTGTGCACCTGTGGTCCCAGCTACAGGGAGGCTGAGGTGGGAGGATAGCTTGTGCCCGGGAGGTCGAGGATGCGGAGAGCTGTGATTGTGCCATTGCACTACAGCCTAGGCAACCCAGTGAAACCCTGTCTCAAAAAAAAAAAAAAAAAAAAAAAAAAAAGGGAAGAAAACAGAGACACAGAAACATACAGGGGAAACATCCTTTCATGATGACGACAGATTGGAGTGACACACCTGCAAGCCAACAGATGCTAAGGCATGCTGGAAGCCACCAGAAGCCAGGAAGAAGAAAGAAAGGGTCTTCAAAAAGAGCCGTCAGAGACTCCAGGGCCTGCCCACACCTTGATTTTGGACTTCTGGACTTCAGAGCTGAGGGAAAATAGATTTATGTTTTTACTAAACCACCCAGTTTGTGATAATTATGGCAGCCCTAGGAAGCTAATACAGGAAGGCATTTCTTACCTTACTACATTCAAGAAAAACAAATTTCATCATCCTGGGAAACCGTTAGTGGAAAAGTCAAATGATACTAATAAAGAGCTTGGATTTAAAATTCTGAGTCTGCATGGCTGACTCTAGTTTTCACCAGTCTCATCTACAGCCTCTACCTCTTGAAGACCATTCTTGCCCCCTAGCAAATCCAGTCTTTTCAGATGACCGAGCCAGCATGACTGGCATTGTAATTTGTATGATCTTCACCCTACCTGAATTCATCTGAAGCTCTGGTGGGCAGCACCTGTGTTCTCTTCTTCTCTGCTGCCTTCTCTGGCATTTCAAACTTGTTCCAGCACAGGTAGCAGCAACCTGGAATTGCCTATGTGAGTAACTCTTGACTAATGAAGATTGAGAGTTAGCAAGTCAATGCCTCATCTTTTTTTCCCTAAGTGGCTTAATTCTGAGATGTATTTTTTTTTTTTTCCTGAAAAACATGCTGTTTTATTTTCCTAATTCCTTCACTTATATTTCTTGCTATCACCTCCTATGTTAGGCCATTGTTGCTTTGCTATAAAGAAATACAAGGCCAGGCGCGGTGGCTCAAGCCTGTAATCCCAGCACTTTGGGAGGCCGAGACGGGCGGATCACGAGGTCAGGAGATTGAGACCATCCTGGCTAACACAGTGAAACCCTGTCTCTACTAAAAAATACAAAAATCTAGCCAGGCGAGGTGGCGGGCACCTGTAGTCCCAGCTACTCAGGAGGCTGAGACAGGAGAACGGCGTAAACCCGGCAGGCAGAGTTTGCAGTGAGCCGAGATCCGGTCACTGCACTCCAGCCTGGGTGACAGAGCGGGACCCTGTCTCAAAAAAAAAAAGAAATACCAGAGACTGGATAAATTATAAAGAAAAGAGGTTTAATTGGCTCATTGTTCTTCAGGGTATACAGGAAGCATGGTGCCAGCATGTGCCACTGATTAGGGCCTCAGGAAACTTACAATCATGGTGGAAGGTGAAGGGGAAGCAGGCATGTCACATTGTGAGTGTGACAGCAAGAGAGAGAGGGAGGAGGTGCCATTCACTTTTAAACAACCAGATCTTGCATGAACTCAGAGTAAGAACACACTTATTATCATGAGGACAGCACCAAGTTATTCATGAGGGGTTCAATGCTGTGACCCAAACACCTCCTACCAAGCCTCACCTCCAACACTGAAGATTACATTTTTTTTTTTTTTTTTTTTTTGCCCAGGCCGGAGTACAGTGGCGTGATCTCAGCTCACTACAACCTCCACCTTCTGGGTTCAAGTGATTCTCCTGCCTCAGCCTCCTGAGTAGCTGGAATTACAGGTGCCTGCCACCATGCCCAGCATTTTTTTGTATTTTTAATAGAGATGGATTTTCCCCATGTTGTCCAGGCTGGTCTCGAACTCCTGACCTCAGGTGATCTACCTGCCTCGGCCTCCCAAAGTGCTGGGATTACAGGCATGAGCCACCGCACCCAGCCTGAAGATTACAGTTCAACATGAGATTTGGAGGGGACACATGTCAAAACCATATCACCTCCCAAGTAGACTACACATCCCAAGTCCCTGTCTCAAGGTCTGCATTTGAGGGATCCCTGAGAGACCCACACAGCACTGGACTCTGCCAGGTCCATCCCTCGTTCTGTCTGTGGCCCCTCTTTCTCTTCTCCATAGAATGAGTGACTGTGGCCTCAACTGCCGTTGCTGTGCCTCCTGGCCTGGCTCCCCATATACCCTTAGCCCCCTTCACAGCATTTTACAGATATTTTTCACAAGTTAAGAAAGTGGCAGCTTGTAAGGAGCCACACCTGTAACACAACCCATGCACCATTTCCCCCTTTCCCTCTGTTGGAGCCAGTCAGGCAGGAAATTACAGAGACGTTCTGATTGGGTAACATTTCCAGCCTCTTAGCTACGCTAGAGTTCATATGATCATATTCCTAGTGGCTGATAAAAAGCTCTGTTTTTCAGCTTACTTCAGTCCTTTTTTCCACATTCACCTTAAAGCTAAAAAATATATAGCAAATATAGCTGGGTTGAAGAACGTGCCAATGCACTAGTTATTCTCTTTCCTCTTCAGATCCACCCTCCTCTGTGCCCTGGAGGCTGAGCATGTGTACTGCATTTCCCAGCATGCTTTGCCTTCTCGCATCTGGTTGGGTTTAGCCAATAGACCTCCACATGTAGGGGTGGTCACAGCCTTTCCCAGTTGCTATTCCCTGGGTGCTTCACTATTTCTTAACAGTGTTCCCATCTTTGGTACAAGGGATGTTCATAAAATTCTTCTTAGTTAAAACTTTCAGAGTTCCATTTATTTCCTTCCAGAATGCAAATACAATATAAAATTGTACTGACCAGTACAGTATAAAAACCATGCCACTTTCTCGTAATGTTGTCTGAGAAAAGTTACTTAATGTTTACATCTGTAAAATGGGCACTCTGGTACTTCTTTGTCAGGGTCGTTGTGAGGACATGCAATTAATATTGGTTTTACTTTTTTTTCTTCCATTGTGGCTCTCATAAAAGAAGCCACTGCCAAAACAGGATTAATAAGCACTGAAATAAGCATATATCTTATCTCCTGACTTATATCACAGATCGTTTTGTTATGTGTGTTTGTTTTATTTGATGTGAAAACAATTATTTCATGTTGACTTTGACACTTTCTCTTGTCCTAACACCAACATTTTCAAAAAATACTGACATTTTCAAACAATGAAATTAACTGTTGCCCAGTTTCCTTCTGATTGAGAGCCTGCCTTTATTCAGCCTGGTACAAATGCCTGAGAAAGCATGCTATTCTAACCAGTGGAAGAGGAGAGCAGTGGGACTCTGTGTCTGCTGCTCCATTCACTGTAGAGGTTAAAGTGTGTGTCTGTCTATAAAAATAGCTTGCTGGACATAACTTACACCCCAAACCCTATATCTCCATAAATAACCCCTGGCAGTTTCATTACAGCCTGGGGCACCCCAGCTAACACTGGCAGCTAACTTAACTCCAATCAATCTTTCTAATGCCTTTCATGGTTTGGTTTCATTAAGACCCAAGGCCATCACTCACCCAGTGCCTGCTCGGACACCATGTTAATTTGTGTCTCCTTATTGTGTGAATGAATATGCATCCCAGAAGACTTGAGATTTCCTCAGGAAGACAGTGCTGCTGAGTGTTCCTTATTTATTGCTTAGTACAAGAATATATATTACCTTTTATTATATGCCCATTAGATGGTAAAATCTGGTGAGGGATTTCTGTTGGAGGGTAGTGAGCACCATTACAAATTTGGAAATGATATGAAATATACCCTTGCAAGGATATTCAATGATTTATCAAATGCTTTTTTTTTTCTGGTGACATGGATTAATTCATAGCCTATGTGAGATCATTAGGTTCCCCTTTCCCCTCACCCCCTTATTTCTGCTTTTTAGGCTTTGTTTAACTCTTATTTATGCCCCAGTATATAGCCAAGAATTGGCCAATTTGAATGAAAAAGGGACTGCTCCTAGCCCTGTGGTAAAACCCCAGGAAAACCAGGATTTCTCTCTCATTTTCTGTGTAGAATTTGAGGTAAATATCCAGGTATTGAGGGACAGAAGAGAAAGATGAAATTTAAAAGATGCTTCTCTGAGAGAGTAACCAGGAACTACCTCATCTGGCTCAGCACAATTACCTGCAATGTGGTCGCCTCAGCCTGCCCCCAACACCCTTCCCTTATAAAATCTGGAGGCAAGAAAAATTGGTACTTAAGTTAAAGCTTCAACCAAGCAGTTTTCGATTACATAGCTAGAATTTACTCAGCAAATCCTAATGGTTCATGCTAACCTTGGCAGGGTCTCAGTGGCCATATTTTCACAGTTGACTTATTTTTGAATAATTTCTGTAACAAATTAGATATGGAAAGCTTTTCCTTGAACCTCAGTCATGCATTTTTTCTCTGTTTCTCTTTTCTTTACTTTTCTTTTCTTTTCTTTTCTTTCTTTCTTGCTTGCTTGCTTGCTTTCTCGCTTTCTCTCTTGCTTTCTTGCTTTCTTGCTTTTCTTGCTTTCTTTTCCCCCTTTACATTATCCCTAAGCCCCTTTGGAATTTTTATCATAAAAGCCACAGGAGATGCTACTCAGCGTTTTTGCCTTCAACTGTGTGTCCATAGTGGATTTTAATAGGTAGACTGAAATAGGTTTAACCAGTGCTCACTCAAGGCATAATTGAGAGGTGGATGGAACTTATCTTCCCAGCTGTGTCCCCTCCCTCTAACTTCTCTCTTAGCTTGTGTCAGCAATAAACTCACCCTTACCTGTCACCTCTATCCCTTCCAGATCCCTAGTGGCCTTATGCAGTCTACTTGGTTTATTGCTTTCTGCTCCAGTCCCTTGCCTCTATGCATCACACACACATAAACCTTGATTTGCATCAGTCTTTATAATCTCCACGACAAAAATGAAATGAAACAAATAACAACAGCAACCCCTTCTCGTCCCTCTGCTTTCTGAATCAATGATTTATGACGTGTGTGTGTGTGTGTGTGTGTGTGTGTGTTTGTGTGTGTGTGTGTATGTGTGTTGGATACCTTGGGATGATGGAGAAATAAAATCAGAATCTCTGGTAAGGAAGGATAGCTTGAAAGAGTATACTCAGCATTATGATTTTACATTTAGAAAATAGAGGAAAACTCTTTGTTTTCTTATATAAGTTACATAATATAAAAAAGGCTTGCCAAAACCTGGACAGACTCCAAGAAAGTATTCTATTTTATATAAAAAAAATTACGAAGTGCAAACGTGACTTAGAAACAGCAGGGAAAGAAGGAAAGTGGTTATTTGCCATTGCACAAAGGAAGGGTGTGGTGTCACAGTTCCTTGGAGAAGGGATCAACCTTACAAAGGAGGCTTATAAGGATTTTGTTTGCCGATTTCACAAATGGAATCTGCTTGGCTAATAGGTTACACCTTCATCATAGCCTGGCTGTAACATTTATTAATAAAGCAGTTTGATGCCGAAAGCTGGAATAACAGAAGTGATGGCAAGTGGGAAACTGGGCCAATTTTCTGATTTGTGGCTTCAGGGTGTGAGAAGGTTTCTATGACAAGCTTAGAGATGAATAAAATGTCAAACACATGTCTTATTTCCCTTGGTTTAAGATTTCTTGCCCCATGTTGAAATATAAGTATCCTTAGGAGCTGTAGTTCTTTTAGACAAGCCTTAGTCACTATCACCTCAGAGTTGACAGGATTCTCTTTCTAAGAGAAAAATTATGTGGCAGAGCAAGGAGAGTGTATTAAGACAGTGAGCAACTGAAAGAGGGAAAAGGAGGTGTCATAATTTGTGTTTTAGCACCAGTACTTCCCGGATCCTTGTATCCTTACCTGTTGCCATCTAACCTAGTAGTTCTTCCCTTAAAAGGGGTAGAGTCAGGGGAAAATCTTCATGACACTGGATTTGGCAATGATTTCTTCGCTATGATACCAAACGCATAGGCAACAAAAGAAAAAATAGATAAATTAGACTTCATCAAGATTAAAAACGTTTGTGTATTAAAGGACACAATCAACAGAGTGAAAAGTCAACCCATAGAATGGGAGAAAATATTTTCAAATAATTAATATTCATAATATATATGAATTAATTAATTAAAAGATTAATATTCATAATATATAAAGAACTTCAACTGAACAACAACAACAAAATGAAACGTCTCAATTAAAAAATGGGAAAACTATTTCAATAGACATTACTCCAAAGAAAATATACAAATGATCAGGAAGCACATAAAAAGATGCTCAAAATCATTAACCATTAGAGAAAATGCAAATCAAATTCACAATGAGATGCCACCTTACACTCATTAGGATGGCTAACATAAAAAAACTGGAAGATAACAAGTGTTGGTGATGATGTAGAGGAATTAGAACCCCTGTGCATTGCTGTTAAGAATGTAAAATGGTATTCTTCCTCTGGAAATTGATATGATAGTTATTTAAAAAATTAAATAGAGAAAAAGGGCTTCTGTCATGAGTGGCCTATGTAGGGCAACCAGACTGCTCTTCATGCAAAATTGACATTAAGAGCTTACAGAAGCATTTTTTTTTTTTTTTTTTTTGGAAGTTGGGCAGCTGGTAATCATTGGTCTTGGCTCATTATTAAAAGAAAAAAAAAACAGCATTGCCGTATGATCTAGCAATTTCTCTTCAGGGTATACACCACAAAGATTTGAAAACAGTTGACTCAAACAGGTATTTGTACATCCATGTTCATGGCAGTATTATTCACAATTACCAAAAGGTGGAAGCAACTCATATGTTTGTTGGTGAATGAATGGATAAACAAAATGTGATATAAACATACAATGGAATATTATTCATCCCTGAAAAGGAAGGGGATTCTAACACATGCTTCAGCATGGATTGACCTTGAACAAATTATGGTATCAGGGCAAAGAGGATTTTCCTTCCCCTTCCTTCTGAAAGTTTGGTAATTTGAGTATATAAAGCAAACGGACAATAGACAGATTAACAGGAGAAAAGACATACAAATTATTTATGGGCAAATGTACAGGAACTACAAATATAACACTCAAAGAAGAACCAGATGACTGAGGTGTTTATACTGTACTTACGGCTTCAAGACCACTGTGTTCTTATGTCAAGATTCACTGATGGTTCTGTCAGTAAAAATTTCACCTCAGTTCATAGAATGTTAAATTGAATAAAACTTAGAGATTATATAGTCCAATTCTGAATGTGAAAACTGAGGTTCCTTCAAAGATGATAACTTCAGGGATGGTTCTCTTGACAGACTCTAAGCTGGATGGTTCTAAGAGAATTACAGAATGATGAGTGTTTCTGCCCCTAACCTCTGGGTTTACTAAACAGCATTTATTCTTGATCCCTGCCTTTTAACTGAGCCACACAAGTCTGGGACCCATAGAAGAGGAAATTTATGGGCCTATGAATCTTCATTTGCTGTTCTGGAGAGCATAATTATGACCTTTGATTTAGACATTCCCCAGAGACGCAGCTGAGCTGGTGCTAATAGCCTGTAGCTATTCACTGGGACATCATTTCTTCCCATCAGGACATTAATTCCGAGGAATGCTTTGGTTCCTCAATTGGCAATTTCCATCACTCATTTCATGACTAGTAATTAATATTCACTAAGAACGCATGGGGCATCTAATCCTTCCCTATATTGGTTAAGTATCTATTGTCAGCAAGAGAGTTAGACTTGGAGCCCAAAGTCCTAGTTTAAGTTTTGGGTCATCTCATTCAAAATTTATTTATAAGTCATGCCAATTATTTATCCTAATCACCTGATACACATGCACGCGTGCACACACACGCACACACACACACACACTCCAAGAAACAAACAAAAAAACAAGCCTGAGTGCGGGGGATTATGCCTGTAATCCCGACACTTTGGGAGGACAAGGTGGGCAGATCACCTGAGGTCGGGAGTTCAAGACCAGCCTGGCCAACATGGCAAAATCCCGTCTCTACTGAAAATACAAAAATTAGCTGGGCCTGGTGATGTGTGCTGTAATCCCAGTTACTCCGGAGGCTCAGTCAGGAGAATCGCTTGAACACAGGAGGTGAAAGTTGGAGTGAGCTGAGATCACACCACTGCACTTCAGCCTGGGCAACACAGTGAGATTCTGTCTCAAAAAAAAAAAAAAAAAAAAAAAGCCAGACTCAGTAGCTCACACCTGTAATCCCAGCACTGTGGGAGGCCGAGGCTGGCAGATTACCAGAGGTCAGGAGTTCAAGATCAGCCTGGCCAACGTGGTGAAACCCTGCCTCTACTAAAAATATAAAAATAAGCAGGGTGTGGTGGCGGGCACCTGTAATTCCAGCTACTTGGGAGGCTGAGGCAAAAGAATCCCTTGAACCTGGGAGGCAGAGGTTGCAGTGAGCTGAGACCATGCCATTGCACTTTAGCCTGGGCAACAGGAGCAAAACTCCATCTCAAAAAAAAAAAAAAAAAGAAAGAAAGAAAGAAACACATACACAGACTTTTGAAACAAAAGCATTCCATATTTTGGTATTACTTTAGTATTTTCTCATTGAGTCTACTCCACTTGATGCTGTTTCAATCTCTTAGACTTCATTTTGTTTTTATTATTGTTTTTAATGGTAGTCAAAATCACTTTAACTGATTTTTAACCTACAGATTGGAAAACACTATATAATTTCAAAACAAACAAAGATCAACTCTATATTTGTAAGTGCATTTTAAAAGCAGCGCTATGTAATTAATTCTTAGGACAACTGCTATATATAGGTATATGTAGAGAGCTAAGTTTTGTTTACTTACCTGCTTTGGGTGTTGGTGGGCTCCGTAGGTGTTTTAATCACCATTTCGCAAGTGTGAAAACTCAAGTTTGGAGAAGTTCAAGGCCACATAACTGGCAAGTGGCAGAGGCTGGGTGGAAACCCAGGGCAGCTGACACCACATTTTATACCCTCTCTACTTTTCTATGCCACAGGCATGTCTATAACTAAGGTGTTACTGTGTCCTAAAACAATAATCAGGAAGTATTTTGAACAAGAACATTATATTTGATTGTACAAAAAAATCTAGGTTCTAAGTTCTTCCTGCCTAGGACTCTCATATGCTTTTCTAACTTTAGGGCTTGTTGGTATATCACTGCAGATGGAGATCTATACATTGAATCCAAGAACAGAAGATGAGCTACACCTCGCTCCCGTCCGTCCCGGTTGGTAGTTTTCTCTGATGGTGGGAACTTGAAACAGCTGGGAGACACTGTGCTAGTCTCCATGAAGCCTGAGATATTTTAACACCTAAATTTCAATATTCTTATTTTAGCTTCTATCATTAGAAATACCTCCCCACACTCCTTTGTTTCTCTCCAAAGACATCTATTAGTGAATGGTTATAAGACACGTTGTTCCTCTCTGTCTTTACCTATAACCATTCGTCCTTGTGGTTCACACGCCTGCCATACTAAACTACTTGGAGCTCTCTGATTATGACTTGCCTATTACATTTCCCTTTCTTTGTATGTGCTGTTTCCTCAGCCTAGAAAATCTCCCCTGATTTTTGACTGAAGCACTAGTTACTTCCTCTGAATCCTTCTGTAATGCCCTTGACTGATTTGAGGTTTTGTTTTTTTTATGCTTCCATTGTGCCATATGTAAATATGTTATCCAGAGTTGATGCTATTTTATCATTTTGCAAAACAAAACTCTCTAATTACTACAACTAAGAAATAGCAATTGTTTATTCAATGTCATATTGCTTAGCCCTTGAAGCCACATCGATCGTTTTGCCTGCCCAGGTTCCATTTCTGAAGACTGCGTCAGGGCTCTGAGTTGGGGATCTCCTCCTCTTCCATTGACACAGTTGGTAGAACTGCATCAGTCAAGATGACCCACAATCTCCTGGCCAAGAGAGAGCATATTATTCAAGTTACACTAGCTAGATTATCTGTTTTTTCCTAGAATTTGAATCCTAAGTGGAATGACTCATGTATTCTCTTGGTACAAGGCAATGGCAAATTAGATTGAATATTAAGAAAAAAAACATAACCATAATTGCACTACTTAGCTCAAAAAGATACACATTTCTTTGCATAAAAGTACCTGAATCCATGGACATCAGTGAGTGAGAGTTTGGAATTTGACCCCACAACTCTTTCTGATATTTCTCCAATATCACCATAGGCAATAATTCTAAACCACCTTAAAATATTTAAAACCTCTGCATAATTGAAAGATACCATAAAAAAAAGACAAGCCACAGATTGGAGACTATATTTACAACACACATAATGAACAAAGAATTAGAGCCCAGAATACATAAATAAATTTTGCAAATCAATAAGAAAAAGAAGAACAACTAAGACGAAGAATCCACAAAGGATGTGAATGGGAGTTCATAGAAGAGGAAATATGAATGATGAATAAACATATGAAAAAATGCTTACTCTCACTAATTATCAGAGGAAATAAAACAACAGAGATATCACTTCACACTGACTGGCAAATATAAAAATATATGAGTTCCAGGGGTTAGCAATGATGTTAGAGAAATCAAACTCTTTTAAAATTAAATTTTTTGTTTTTATAGATTTATTGGAGACTTGGAAAGGCAGGAGAGTTCAGGGGTGAGGGATGAGAAATCAAACTCTTATACAGCAGGTCTTTGAATAACATCTTTTTAATCAAAGTTGTTTCATTCAAGGTCATTTCATCCAAGGTCTTTGTGTGATAATGTTGATAAAAAATGGATTTATTATACATCGTTTTGCTTAAAGTTGCAATTTACAAGAAGCTAGTCCTCACTTAATGTTCTTAGATACTGGCTTCGAGCGAAACACTGTAGTGCTATGTTAGGGGGAGCATAAGATGATAAAATAGCTTTGCCACACTACCTATTAATGCTGAAGACATGCTCTTGTGCCCCAGAGAAATTCTTGCATATATTTAAGAGATGATATGTGTAGGGATATTTATTTCAGCATTGCTCTTAGTAGCAGTGACATGTTTTGGCTGTGTCCCCATTCAAATCTCAACTTCAGTTGTATCTCCCAGAATTCCAATGTGTTGTGGGAGGAACCCAGGGAGAGGTAATTGAATGATGGGAGCTTGTCTTTCCTGTACTATTCTCGTGATAGTGAATAAGTCTCACGAGATGTGATGGGTTTATCCGGAGTTTCTGCTTTTGCTTCTTTCTCATTCTCTCTTGCTGCCACCATATAAGAAGTGCCTTTCATCCTCCGCCGTGATTATAAGACCTTCCCAGCCTTGTGGAACTGTAAGTCAAATTAACCCTCCTTTTCTTCCCAGACTCGGGTATGTCTTTATCAGAAGACATTTGTCCATATAAAACCAGTCTAATACAGTAAATTGGTACCAGGAGTGGGGTATTGCTGAAAAGATACCCAAAAATGTGAATGCTTCTTTGGAACTGAGTAACAGGCAGAGGTTGGAACAGTTTGGAGGGCTCAGAAGAAGACAGGAAAATGTGGGAAAGTTTGGAACTTCCTAGAGACTTATGGAATGGCTTTGACCAAAAACCTGATAGTGATATGGATAATAAAATCCAGACCAAGTTGGTCTCATTTGGAGATGAGAAACTTGTTGGGAACTGGCACAAAGGTGACTCTTGTTATGTTTTAGCAAAGAGACTGGTGGCATTTTGCCCCTGGCTTAGAGATTTGTGGAACTTTGAACTTGAGAGAGATGATTTAGCATATCTGGTAGAAGAAATGTCTAAGCAGCAAAGCGTTCAAGACGTTAATTTGTTGCTGTTAAAAGCATTTCATTCTAAAAGTGAAGCAGAGCATAAAAGTTCAGAAAATTTGCAGCCTGATGATGAAGTAGAAAAGAAAAACCCATTTTCTGGGGAGAAATTCAAGCCAGCTGCAGAAATTTGCATAAGTAGCAAGTAATGTTAATCCCCTAATGTTAATCCCCAAGATCATGGGGAAATGTCTCCAGGCCATGTCACATATCTTCACAGCAGCCCCTCCCATCACAGGCTCAGATGCCCAGAAGGAAAAAGTGGCTTTGTGGCCTAGGCCCAGAATCTCCATGCTGTGTTCAGCCTAGGGACTTGGTGCCCTGTGTCCCAGCTGCTCCAGTCATGGCTGAAAGGGGCCAACATACAGCTTGGGCTGTGGCTTCAGAGGATGGAAGCCCCAAGCCTTGGCAGCTTCCATGTGATATTGAGCCTGCGGGTTCAAAGAAGTCAAGAATTGGGGTTTGGGAACCTCTGCATAGATTTCAGAAGATATATGGAAATGCCTGGATGCCCAGGCAAAAGTTTGCTCCACGGGTGGGGCCCTCATGGAGAACCTCTGCTAGGGCAGTGCAGAAGTGAAATGTGGGGTCGCAGTCCCCACATAGAGTCCCTACTGGAGCACTGCCTAGTGGAGCTGTGAGAAGAGGGCCACTGTCCTCCAGACCCCAGAATTGTAGATCTACCGATAGCTTGCACCAAATGCCTGGAAAAACAGCAGAAACTCAATGCCAGCCTATGAAACCAGCCAGGAGGGAAGCAGTACCCTGCAAAGCCACAGGGGCATAACTGGCCAAGACCATGGGAACCCACCTCTTGCATCAGCATGACCTGGATGTGAGACCTGGAGTCAAAGAAGATCATTTTGGAGCTTTAAAATTTGACTGCCTTGCTGGATTTCAGACTTGCATGGGCCCTGTAACCCCTTTGTTTTGGCCAATTTCTCCCATTTGGAATGGCTGTATTTACCCAATACCTGTACCCCCATTGTATCTAGGAAGTAACTAGCTTGCTTTTGATTGTGCAGGCTTTTAGGCGGAAGGGACTTGACTTGTCTCAGATGAGACTTTGGACTGTGGACTTTTGGTTTAATACAGAAATGAGTTAAGACTTTGGGGGACTGTTGGGAAGGCTCGATTGGTTTTGAAATGTGAGGACATGAGATTTGGAGGGGCCAGGGGCAGAATGATATGGTTTGGCTGTGTCCCCATTCAAATCTCAACTTGAATTGTATCTTCCAGAATTCCCACGTGTTATGGGAGGGACCCAGGGGGAGGTAATCGAATCATGGGGGCCAGTCTTTCTTGTGCTATTCTTGTGATAATGAGTAAGTCTCATATGATCTGATGGGTTTATCAGGGGTTTCCACTTTTGCTTTTTCCTTATTCTCTCTTATTGCTACCATGAAAGAAGTGCCTTTTGCCCTCTGTCATGATTATGAGACCTCTCCAGCCTTGTGGAACAGTAAATCAAATTAATCCTCCTTTTCTTCCCAGTCTCAGGTATGTCTTTATCACCAGTGTAAAAATGGACTAATATAAGTAGTTAGAAAAAATCCAAATATCTAATATAAATTACTAAATAAAATTGTAAATAACCAATGTAAATTAGTCAGATTTCAGGTGCAGGACCTTGAAATCACTTGGGTGACTTAAGTGAGGAGGGGAACATTTAAGGGTAGTAAGTGGCTTAGAGAATCCTTGAGGGAAGCACTGAAGAAATAGCCTAGAGATGTCTGGTACGGCCTCCAGAGTCACACCCCAGAACTGGGCCCCAACAAAGAGCGGCTGCCTCCTCTGAGATCAGCATTCCTCTGGCTCCAGAACCAACCTGCCATGACCACAAGCAGGAAGTTGCCAAGATAAGAAGCTCACGCTGCTGATTCTAGAACATACTGCCTCTGTTGTGTGACCTGCCCCTGCAGAAAGGATGCCCCCCTTGGTTGTTTCTCAGCACCCACAAAGCTAATGCATGGACACTGGAATCTCTGCCATCACTGGTGCAGAAAAGCCACCTGCTCTGTCCCTCCCCTCCAGCCTCTGCTTGCCAGCAGAAATGCAGGAGCGGAAACACAGCGGCCATCTCACACCTTGCTTTTGAATCTCACACAGGTGCAAACTAGGCCACATCTACAGCACTACTTCTAAGGGAGGCCGAGAAATATAGTTGAGAGCTTTCTGGGCTTTCCATTACAAGTCACACTGGAAGAAGGATAGAATAAATGTTGAGTGCCAAAGAACCGTATCAGTCTGTGGTGGATACTCAGGTCCTCTGCCCAGATCCTCTCTTCGGACTGGCACACAGCTTCCCAAGTGCTTGCATTTCCAGGGGCCGAAGGCTCAAAGCTAGGAACTGCCCTTGCACACTGAGAACTGGCTTGTCCAAGGCTATGCTTCTTCCCAGGGCACAATGGCTAACGATTGGTTAATCTAGTGATACTAAGGACACTTCACCTCCATTTGGGACAACTCTGAAGGCCATTGCATTTCCAAAGCTCCCTGTGGGATAGGCTGAGACCCCTGCCACAGCCAAATCTCAATTCAACTCTCCCTCTTCTCAGTCTTCCCCTCCACACTTTATGTGTATCTAAGAATACTTCCTAACAATCCTTACCATGGTTCATTTCAGTGTCTAAGAAACAAAATAAAAAGAGAGACAGAAACAGAGAGAAAACAGGAGCAGAAGGAGGAAGAGGAGGAGGGAAGGAGGAAGAAGATAGAGAATTATCTAGATCAAGCTTGTCCAACCCACTGCACTCAGGCTGCATGTGGCCCAGGATGGCTTTGAATGCAGTCCAACACACATTTGTAAACTGTCTTAAAACAGTACGAGATTTTTTTTTTTTTTTTTTTGCAATTTTTTTTTTTTAGCTCATCAGCTATCCTTAGCATTGGTGTATTTGATGTGTGGCCCAAGACAAATCTTCTTCTTCCAGTGTGGCCCAGGGAAGCCAAAAGATTGGACCCCCCTTATCTACTTAATGGGCTATTATACTTCAATGAAAATGAGCGAACTAAGCCTGGATGAGTAAATTTGGTCAAAACTCAAAATAAAAATGTTGAGCAAAAAAGGCAAGTCGAGAAACAATGCCATATATTTTTTATGTATCCAAATATATAATAAAATAATAGAAACACCTATGTAAAGGATGAGTGTCAAGACCGTTGAGAGAGGAATATGAAATGAGATAGGAGAGGAAACTCAGAGTACCTTCCATTGTATCTTTAATAGTTGATTAAAACAAATATGACAACATGTAATGATTTGGTAGTCCTGGAATGTTGGGAACACAGTTTATAAATATATATAAATAATGTTTATTATTTTCTATGTTTGTCTTCATGTTTTAAAAACTGTAAAATGTGGGAAAAAAACATTAAAAAGGAAATGGTTGGTCCTGACTCATCCTCATGTTACATCCTCTAGGGCAGGGCATTCCTTCATGCACCGTGGAGCCTGGGACTGTTCATTTCCTGACATTTGGTAATCAGTTCTTCAGTTATCTCTTTAATTCTTAGCAGAATATGTTTCTTTTATTTCCAGTCAAAAGGCACTGATACATCACTGTATTAGATGCGTTACATTATTACTTATTTAAATAATAAATATAATAGTGAATGTAAAAATACTTTCCAAATGCTAAAGAACAACTACTGTTTCCTGGAAGTTTTCAAGAGAGCATAACCTTGTTAATCAAATTCTGAAATCTGACAAAAAGAGGTATTCAGGACAAGTAGATTTGATGTCATTCACTGCTTAAGAACCTTTCAGTGCTGGGCGCGGTGGCTCACGCCTGTAATCCCAGCACTTTGGGAGGCTGAGGCAGGCAGATCCTGAGGTCAGGAGATCGAGACTATCCTGGCTAACAAGGTGAAACCCCGTCTCTACTAAAAATACAAAAAATTAGCCGGGTGCGTTGGCGGGTGCCTGTGGTCCCAGCTACTTGGGAGGCTGAGGCAGGAGAATGGCGTGAATCTGGGAGGCAGAGCTTGCAGTGAGCTGAGATCGCACCACTGCACTCCAGCCTGGGCGACAGACTGAGACTCTATCTCAAAAAGAAAAAGAAAAAGAAAAAAAGAACCTTTCAGTGATAATCGTTTGCCAGAGCATCTTAACACTGCATGTGAGGCTTATTACCATCTGGCCCACATTACCTTTTTAGAGTCACTCCCCACTCCCACTTCATTCTGTTTCTTTAGGTTCTCGATCCTCCTCTTCCCTCAGTCTAGGCAGCCTCTCTGTTGAAGAAACTCTTGAACATTCTGAATGCCTAGCCCCTAATCCCATGGTTTGGAGGCCTTCCCTACCCGGCATTCCTGGTAGAAGGAATTCCTCTCTTACAGCACACTGTACACAGTCCTGGAACAGCTCCTTTCTCATTGTGCGAAAAAACCTGTGTGCATACAGGGACTGTGCCTTATTCAACTCAACATGCCCCAGACCCTGGCACAGAGCTGCTTCTCAAAATCTCAATTCCCTCCCAGAGTGCACAGCTATAACCAACAAGGAGGTCTCTTCTCTCCTAGGGATGGTCTCCTAGCCTCTCTTTGGTTACAGAACAATAGACCAGAGTGGGGTTGATTAGAGTTTCATCTGGGTTAAGCAATCTCACATTGAAAACCACGTAACATAAAATTTACCACCTTCACCATTTTAAAGTGTGCTGTTCTATGGCATTAAGTGTATTCACATTATTGTGAAAATAGATCTCCAGAACTTTTTAATCTTGCAAAAAAACTCTCTACCTATTACCAAACAAGTCCCCAGAAACCAGCATTCTGCTTTTTGTCTCTATTAATTTAACTAATTTATATATCCCTTATAAATGGAGATGTTTGAAAGCTCTGCCGCTTTCAGCCCTCGAGTTGTTCTCCATGATCTTCTGGAGGCATCCCAGGCTATGTCTCTGTAGATACCAGACTTTACCCACTTGGTAAACAGTTGTCCTAGAATGACAGCACTTGGAGTCTTCTTTAAAAGCAAGGCTGGAGGAAACCTCTCACTTGTGGAGCACCCGCTGTGTGCAGCCACATCTGTGCCTGGTGTGTTTATGAGCATCAGCTTGTTAATCTCATATTCTCCAGATGACTGAGGCTCATAGAGGGGAAGGGACTTGATTAGAATCCCATACCCAGGAAATGGTGGGGACTGGGTCTGCCTAATCTTTGCATCCTTTGCCATTCTCCTATCTCGGGAGAGACATCTTGTACAATTCTACTCCAGTCACTTGATTAAATCTCCCTGTAAACTTACCGTAGACTGTTATGATCCAAGGCAAAATGACAAATGACTAGAAGGGAATAGAAATCATCCTTTAATCATCTGCAAGGCCGTAAGATGCACACTAATGACTTTCTAGGGAGGGAGGAACAGTGCTTTCAGAAGGCAGTCTCAAGTCTGGCTGAATACTATCAATAACAATAACAATAAAACAGAGAAAGCAGGGAACACATGGAGAGGGCTGGTGAGGACTTTGACACAGTCAAAAGTTCACATTCAATAAAGGATATTCATATTTCACATGGAATTTCTTTGTTAGCCCAGACACCTGCAGGTCATTTGGAGACATTTTTCAGGTTACCAGCTTGACAGTCTTTTTCAGGAGGAGAGACACTGAGCACTCCCAAGGTGAGGTCGAAGATTTCCTCTAGGTAGCCAGATAAGAAGACTAGGAGGGATGCCTAGAAAATGATTAGCAAGCACATTTCTACCTGTCTTTTCAGAACTGTGCGTCAGCCCACATTTAGCTGCTTCTTGTGAACTGAAAAGAGAGAGGTATTGAGAGTTTTGTGATGGCCTCTCTAACATTGTAACACAGTAATCTGTGTGTGTGTGTGTGTGTGTGTATGTGTGTGTCTGTGTGAGGAGGGGTGTAGGCTTCTTCAGTTTTCCCCACTTTTTTCTCTATCCTGACTGAGAAACAAAAGGTATTTTGACCTGTCCAGCTGCATGATTTTACCTGTTGGCTTGAACCCGAGCTGGGGGCTTGAACATTCTAAGGCGCTGATGAAGGTGTTTAGGTTGTTCAAAACATTGAAAGAAACTAGCCTGTGGCTTTAACCAAATCTCTTAAACCCTCATACAAACTCCATACCTCAACCCCCTTGATGTGGACTTAATTAAGTAGAACATCTCTTTCGTTCTATGTCCATTGTAAGGACACGCTGAAGCCCTGTGTGTAAGTTCCCCTAGTAAATGCTTTGGAATAATAAATAATGAATGAATGAATGAATGAATGAATGAATGAATAAAAGCTTTAGCCTGATCACTCTGTTGTTTGGTGCTTCTTTCCTTGGATTCCCAGTTGGCCCCACCTTTGAACAGTTTGCGGCTTTCCCTTTCATGACCTGCCCTGCCATGGATTAGAGTAGACAGACCACTGTGTGAATTCTTATCCGACTGAGGGCTGCTCAAGCAGCGACTGAGTCTTACTTTTAATTATGGTGAAAGTGAGGATTAATCAGCCAAACAGATTTTACTGGAGCCCTCTGGGATGCAGAATATTGATGAAGATAATGCAAGCAGTCAGGAAGCTCTGCATGAGATTCTTTTTAAAAAATTCATGAGACAGTGGCTCACGCCTGTAATCCCAGCACTTTGGGAGGCCAAGACAGGCAGATCGCAAGGTCAAGAGATGGAGACCATCCTGGCCAACGTGGTGAAATCCCATCTCTACTACAAATACAAAAATTAGCCAGGCATGTTGGCATGTGCCTGTGGTCCAAGTTACACGGGAGACTGAGGCAGGAGAATCTCTTGAACCAGGGAGGCAGAGGTTGCAGTGAGGCAAGATCGCGCCACTGCGCTCCAGCCTGGTGATAGAGCGAGACTCCATCTCGAAAAAAAAAAATCATGAGAAAAATATAACATATTCTACAAGCATTGGATTGACAAGATACACACATACATGTTTGTATGAGTTTTCTCATGGTAGTACTTTCAACTACTTAATTAGCATTGGAGAGGATGCATCTACTCATGCGATATTTGTTGAGAGCCTACAATGAACTAGGAAAACCTGGCAGGGAGACTAGAAGATGAGCACTAAAGATGAGGAGGGGAGGGCACATTATCAGGGCACAAGGTGGAGAAGAGGGAGGATGCATTTGAAAAGAGGTTAGGACAATGCTTTTCGGAAAATATTCTCCAGGACAGAATGGTTTATTTGGTATTAAACCATAGGCCCTGGAATCAAGTAGAGGTGAATTCAGATCTCATCTTGGCTACTTCCTAGTTCTTTGTGTGGGGTTGTTATTTAAACTCTCTGTATTGTGATTTCTTCATCCATACATAAGAATGGTAAGAATATCCACATCATAAAGTTCTACTGAGGGTCAATGGATAAGTTACACAAAGTTCTCAGCACGATGGTGAACATATAAAAAGCAGTCAGTTACATTATATTATCATTCTCATCATCATTAATTTTACAATGAAAAGCATCCTGAGGTCAAATACATTTGAGAAGCAAACTTTTAAAAAATGTTAAATAGAATTCTTTACTGCCAGAATTTATATATTGTCCATCATGGGGTTTGGGGGAGGATTGTAAAGAGTTCAATGCTTTTCCAGTGTGTTAAGGCATAGACCTATCCTCATCCCCTCCAAGCGCCATTTTCTTTTTTTTTTTTTTTCTGATGATCTTCAGATCACACTTCTATAAATGCTAGTGGTCTAGGACAAAGTGAAGATTTAGATCAGAAGCCTATAAATAGTATAGGGTTCAGGGTGGGCAACTGAAAGACAGGAAAAGATAATTTCTGAGTAAAGGCAGGTAGGGAGAGGCAGCTATGTCTGCTTATCTAGAGAAGGACGGTTAGAAGTTGATTGGCTTTTGGACATCTTATGGTAGGAATTCTGCAAGACCAGAGGGACTGTTCCCTTGCCTCTGAGACAGTGGAGGCTGGTATTCATTCTGGTTATGCTTTGGCCTTCATGTAGACCAAGGAATCTCAACCCTCTGCACTCTTTTTCACTTCTTATGTATCCATCCTGTTTCTGTTCTCCCATGCAAATTGTCTGGGCCAGCATCTTGGCAGCAGAGAATTCATTTGTTCACTCAGTCTTTCACTTACTCATTTTTTCATTTTATTTTTCAACATATATTTCCTTCAACAAACTATTATGAGTGACTTACCAGGTGCCAGGTATAGGAATAGCTCCTGAGGTCACAGAAATGGAGAATATTCAGTCCTTGCTCTGAGGAAACACAAAGGCTCTGAGGATAGCATGTGGATTTCTATCTACCTGGGGAAAATCTCCATAAGCAATATTCTAATACAATATGATGTCTTCTATAATAAAGGTAAACAAAATATTCTTTGGATGCATAGTTTCTGTGATTCCAAGCACTAACCAATTCCAAGCACTAACCAGCTGTTCCTATCATGCTGTTTATATGCTAGGATCTTCAACGATCCCATATGCTTATCCCAGGTCTTCTGGTCCCTGGGATAAGAAGATTTCCATCTCCTTTCACTGAACTTTTTATCAGCAGCCTATCTGACTGCCCCTACTCTTTCAGGGCTTGGATGTGAACTGCCTTGTATGTGACTTAACTCCTTTACAAAATTGTATTCTGGACAGCAGAAATTACATCTAATATTATATTTATATGTCTCAGAGCACAAAGATCTTATAATGCATTGTGATGGTTTGAAAATTCATCCATACATTTTTTGACACTCCTCCCTTCAAGAGGTGAAGACTAATTCTCCCTATCTTGAGTGTGGACTGCACCTTTGCAACTTACTTCTATTGAGCAAACTAAAGCAGAAGTGATAGTATGCAATATTAGAAACTAGGTCATAAAAGATAGTGTGGGTTATGACTTCTTTTTTGAATCAGTTTCTCAGAGAGGAAGCAGCTGTTATGTCACTAGGACACTCAAAAGGTCCACGTGGTGAGGAACAGGCCTCCTGGCAACCATCACAACTAACTACCCAGTCCTGTGAGGAAGTCACATTGGAAGAAGTTCTTCCAGCCCCATTCAAGCCTTCAGATGACTGCAGCCCAAGCTGACATCATGACTGCAACCCTATGAAAGGGCCTTAGCCAGAGCCACCCAGTTATGTCATTTCTGAGATCCTGACCCTCAGAAACTGTTAAGATAATAAGTGCTTGCTACTTTAAGCTTCTACAACCTGGATAGTTTGTTACATAGCAACAGATTAGCAAGAATAAACACACCTGTATGCTTGCTGCATGAAAGAAAGAAAATACTTCTTAGGCCACCAGTGTCATCCATGTTGCGGAATCCTATGGATACTTTTTAGTATTTATTTTATGTGTATTCAGCCACACTCAACACAGAAGCAGAAAATGTCTCTTTTCTCTTTTGAAAATTATTATAAAATATTTTTGTGTAAATTCAAGTGTTTTACCAATCCCATTTTCCTTCTTGCCAACCCCCAGAGGTAATTATTTTTTGAAATTTATATTTATTATCCCTATGCATGATTATCTATCTATTATCTATCTATCTATCTATCTATCTATCTATCTATCTATCATCTATCTATATTGATCTATCTATCTATAGATATCTATCAATCTACCAATATCTGTCTCTATATATAGATTGATAGATAATCTATATTTGGCAGTTTATTAACATTAATATGAATGATACCCTTATGCAACCTACTTTTTTGTGAGTGCAGCTCTCTGATGTTTAATCTACATTGACACATACAACACTAGAGCATTCATATTAACTGTTGTCTGGTATTCATTCTATGACTACACCATGATTTATTATTAGTGCTCCTTTGGGGGCATTTAGGTATTTTCCAATTTTTTGCTCTTAGTAACATCACTGCATTGTCATTCTTGTAGATGAATATTTAAGTCCATACATAAGAGTTTCTCTAGGGTACATATTTATTTTTAACTTTCTAGATATTATCAAAATAATTCTCAAAATGTTGTACTGACTCAAGCTTTCATCTGATGTATATACAAAGTACCATTCTTCCACATCCTTACCAACAGTTTGTATTAACAAGTTTTCTTTATTTTCTTTTCTCTTTTTTTCTTCTTTCCTTCTTTCCTTCCCTTGAATTGATGTAAGATGTAATTTTTGCTGTACTATTTATAGGGAAATTGAACATCATTTTGTGTTCCTTGGCCATTTATGTTTTCACCTCTATGATTTGTTTATTTACATATTTTGCCCAATTTTCTTTTCAGTCATTTGCCTCTTTGGGATTGATTGGTAAGAATTATTTATAAATGATGTATATTAATATTTTCTTAAATAAATGGATAGCTTGTCTGGGACTAATTTTAAAAAAGAAACTAAAAAGTTAGAAACTTTAAAAAACTTTAGAAACTTTAAAAAAGAAACCTAAGCAGAAATTTAAAATTTCAATGCAGGCAAATATAGTTTTTTACAGTTTAGGCATTTTGTGTCCAGTTTAAGAAATCATATACTCCTTGGTATGAAAAGGTGGTTACATATTTTTGGATACACAGATTTGACTTTCTCACATTTAGGTTATTAATTCATGTGAAATTGCTTGGAGTAGGTGTTATGTAAAGATCTTACTATTTTTTAAAATTAATATCATTTCCTCAGCTTTATGTATTGTATAGTGCATTATTCCCCCACTGATTGACTGTATTCAAGTACCAAAATGGCCACAGATCTGTTTCTGAAGTCTCTGTTTTATACCATTGGTTATATTTATCTGTTAATCAGCAACTGCCACACTGTTTTAATTGTTATAAATTTCTTATACAGTTTGATATCTTATCCTATAAATCATATTTGTCATAGATACTCTTGACACTTTTCTTGTATGAATAAATGTTAGAAACAGGCTTGTTTTGTAAATAGCTTTTTGTGATTTTGATTAGAATTGCATTTTATCTTAGATCAATTTCAAGAGAATTGACATTGCAATAATATCAGGGTCCTCCATAAATATGGCTATCACCAATTAATTTAGATCTTTTTAAATGTACTTATAAAGTTTTGTAAATTTTTTCTTAAAGAACTCATAAATTGTCTACTAGAAATGGCATTTTAAGCACATTTTAAGCTTTCAATTTCTGATATAACAATTGTATAACAATTGATTTTTTAATCAACCCCTTTTTCTTCAACTTTGATGTGCTTTCTATTAATTCAAACCAAGATTTTCCACTTAAATTATATTATTGTCTGTTAAAAGCAATGGTTTTGTTTTTTCCTTTCTGATCTTTATTCTTTTCTATTTTTCTGTTTTATTGTTCTGGCTAGAATATTCATTACAATGTTTAATGGAAATCACAGAATATATTCCTGACATATTCCTAATGTTTTATTATGAAGTGTGATGTTTCTGTAGGTTTATGGTAGATATTCTTTATTAGAACCTTATTTTCCTTCATAGCACTTTATAAAATTTGACTATGTAATTATTTTGACTATATAATAATTAAAACATAATATTTGTATATTATTTTTGTAAATACTTGTTTAATGATCACTTCTGCCTAATTTTGTTGCTGGAACATAAATAGGTTTAAGTAACTAATTAGTAAAGAAACAAGTGCATCCTTAACTTGATCACTTTACACCTCTAATGAAGTTCAGGTAAAGTTATTTCCCCAGTCTTATCCCCTGCCTTAAGCTATGATGTTAAATTCATAGTTGAAAGAGGCCTTAGACATTATTTATTCTAAACCACTCAGGTTTCAGATTGGAAGTCTGCAAATCAGAAAAGTTAAGTGACTTCCCTGAAGTTACTCAGACTGAGGTCTCAAGAAGGCTTTTATGGTCCTTCTGGAGATGACCCTTATCTACTTGAACAACCTCATGTTTCAGATATTCTTGTCTTATATTGCTATGAGTGACTTCAGTATGTCTTGCTCTCTTTCCTGAATCTTCATACTTGTTTTTTCTATTTCTGGACCAATCTCCACAATCTCCTCATACCCACCCACCTTCCCTTACCTATTTCCTTCTGATCTCAGGTCTTGGTAAAAATATCACTTGCTCCAGAAAGCCTCCCATGACATGCTCACACTTGCAGTATCTATAAAACCTATACTTCTCCCATCATAGCGTTTATTTCATTTTAAGCTATCACTTTTAAAATTATCTACTGACATACTAGACTTAAGAATTCTGTGCAGAAGGTTGCTGCACCAATCTTGCTCACGCTTTTATTCCCAGTACCTAGCCCAGTTTTCAGTGCTTAATAAATAGGCCAGCAATGAACACACTTTCAGTCAGTGAATTTATATATTTTCCTTTATAAAAATAAAAGGTTTCTGCTTTTATTAGACTGATAAATATTCAAAATTCTGGTTGGAGATAAAGGCAGCCCTTGCTTGATATGGTAAGTGTGTATCTGAAGAAGTAAATTAAATTACTTTTAAATGTTCTAAAAGAGATTGCTATTTAAAGGGTTTATTTAGTGGATCCTTTCATGAAGCAAAAAATGTAATTTTAAAAGTAAACATTGCTTACCCTTTTAGCCTCTAAGACTATTGGAGCTTGTAGAGCCTCGGGGCGTTGATGGCATCTGCCTATGGCCGAGGGGGATGGAAGTAGCAGTTCTTGCTGGATGTGGGAGAAGATGAAATACAATGTTTGAACATTAACTTCACTGGCATATTTTCCCAAAACATTTATGAGACAGATTTTTGACCTCTCGATAGAAATCAAGGATGCCAATCCTATTTACAGATGAGGGAACTGGGAGATCTTGCCCTTTTTCTTTCAAGAAATCTAGTAAGGACAGGTAGTCCCCAAATCACCACATCACAGAATATCAGGATTGGAAGACATTTCTGAGATCAACTGATCCAATCCCCCGTGGTAGAAATGGGGAACCAAGGTCCAGCTGTAATTAACCAAGGTCCAGCTGTAATTAATCTTGCCAAGTTCAACAAAATTATTTACTGATTGTCTGGACTGAAACACAGACCTTAGGACTCTGAGTCGGATGATCTCCCTGCTTACGAACTGATTTCCTTATTCAGAAGTCGAACAATCTCAGGATTGAGATCCCTTAGAATGTGTGCAGCACCCTAGTTGAGAACATAAAGTGTGGAACCAGAAAGACCTGAATTTCAGTTCAAGCTCCCTTACCTCAGTGACTTTAGGCAATTTATACTATCTCTAGGACTCTCACTTTCCTCATCTGCAAAATAATGCACAGTAATAGTATCTACATTATACAGTGTGTACCTCCCTTATAAGGTGATGTACACAAGAAGCTTAGATGAGAGCCTGGCACACAGCAGAAGCTCAGTAGTGGTGACAATGATGATGATGAAGAGGGTGATGGTAACAGTAATGATAATGAGGCTGGTTCTAATGATGAATGGGCTTTTTACTTTGTTACTTCCTCCTACCCATAGATAAATGGGCACATGTCCATCTTCTGTAATCTGAGATATTTAACTCAAAAATGAACCCCAAATTGAAACAAGTGACTAGAAAGAGGTGGTTGTAGGTCTTACATGGATAGCAATTACCTGCATTTAAACTTGTTAAAAGTTAATGTGCTGCTTACAGCTTCCAATCCAACTAAACTGATGTCTAGCTCCTGCCTTAAAAAAAAAAAACCTACTGAAGAGAGACTTAATTATTTTCTTCTCTTTTCTAGTTCTCCTCTCACTTCTGCCTTAAAAAATTAAACAAACTCTTAGCACGCAAATTAATAAGTAAATAAGGTGCTAAGAAGAGGCTTAATGTAAATCCAGCTCTCAGGAAAGGTGAGAGGAACATTGTGTAGGTTCCATTGTTAATGATGATGATTTTATAGTTTTCTTCTCCTTTCTCTACCAGCTTTGATCAAGGCTAGGAAAAATGGGACACAGAGTTTCCAAGGGAGCTGATTTCTAGGACATTGCTGGCTCCTAGGAGAACATATTTTTAAGACCACTTTATTTTTCCAACACAAAATTTCTGTTTCTGCTTCTCAAAAATTTTAAAAGAATTTACCCTCTTGGCTGCTTCCCCATAAAACATAAGCTCAAATAACATGGAAAGAAAGGACAATATTTTGTATTATGACATTAGATTTGAGTGTAGCCACAGTCATTTGGAAAAGCATCACAAAATGTTAGATTGACTAATGATGGCACTTAAGCTATGGTAACGAATTTCCACTTGAAATCTGAGAAACATTGTGGAGCAGCAACTCATTCATGTGCCACACTGGTCCATTCAGTGTGGCCCCAGATGAGAAAGACATCATCCAGGATAAATGTAACATGTAGTCATACAGTCAGGCTTACCTGGCTGAATTCAGTGGTATGTATCACTAAAGCCTTGACATTATCCCTACTCGGCTCCTGGCATCTCTTCATATTCTTTCATGCTGCCCTTGACCGTATATAATCAGACCATTTCTTGGATTGAGAGCCAATCTCACCATTCTTATAGATGCTAGTTCTGGTTTGCTTGGTTGTGGACTTCATCCTCCTAAAGTTCCACAGCAAGGCAAGTGAAGCACTGCTTTGTGCTCCAACTGCTCCGCCAGTCCATCATTTGCCAAGCATGTGCCCTTCAGCTCATCCACCGGGCTACTATCCCTTCCACCAAGAAGGATCTTAGAGAAGGCCTTCTTCAGGGGCTCCACTATACAGACAAGGGATGCATCTCAATCTAAGAGAAACAAGCCTTAGGAGGACCATCAGACAATTAAACTAACTCACTCTTTCTTTTTCTTCCTTCCTTCTTTCCTTCCACCCTCCCTCCCTTCAGAATTTTCTGAGACAGACTGTTTTACAGAGAGCTGTGAGACATGAAGAGAAAGGTTATGTGGAGTAAGAGGCCTGGGGCTGCACGGGTCGGGGTTGGTCAACTTAAGCCATGTACAAGCTGATATGTAAGTAGAATAATAATTTTGAGCAAAACTAGAACAGAGTAGTTGCATGCAGAAAGGCAGAAATGACATGAAAGAGAATTGAAGTGAGAGCTTTCGTTTGAGAAGCAGAGGGAGTGGCCATATTGCCTGTGCATGAATAGCCACCTCAATGCCCCAGATGGACAATGGGTCTTTGTCTTGGAGTCCCAGGAGTCAAATTCTATACTTTCAAACTCCCTTCCTCCTTCCCTTCCCTCCTTCCCTTCCTTTCCCTTCCCTTCCATTCCCTTCCCTTCTCTCTCCTCTCCTCTCCTCTCTTCCCTCTCCTCCTCCCCTCTCCTCTCCTTTCCCCTCCTCTCCTCTCCTTTTCTTTCCTTCTTTCCCTTTATTTTCTTCCTCCTCCTCCTTCCCTTTCTTCCTCCTTCCTTCCCTCTCTCTCTTATTAGGCTGAGTAGGTTTATTTTCTTTACAGTTATAGTGGCCTTTTCAAGTCCACATGTCACACACTTCCATGCACCATTTCTTTTCATGTGTCGGTTCCTTCCACACTTCTGCCTTTCCTCCTCTATTACCTGGATAGCCCATATTCACCCTTCAGGAATCTGTTCACATTAGCATTACAAAACTTTCCCTCAGCATCTGCAGGCAGGGTAAGTCATTCCTTACTCTTGTTTCTATCACAGGGTCATCCTGCATTGTGGGTTCTGTAACTCCCAGCCTCAGGCCCCTTCACTTCTCTTCATGTTCTACTGCTCTTTGGCAGATTGTCCTGGACGTTTTCTCACATATTCTTCAGAGAGGGACTCTGGTTGATAACTGTGGATTGACCCCCAGTGCTCAGATTTCACCCTGAGTTGATGCGCTGTCCCCTGTCCTCAGGAAGCTCTTCTATCCTTGTGCATCTTAATATAACTGTGCCTAACACTAGAATGAGTGCACCTCAAGTGCTTGCAACACGCAATGAATGAATGATGGTCCCTGTGGGGAAATAAAAAAATACCTCAAAATTATTATTTTCTTAACTTTAAAGTTTTGTTTGTGAAAAAATCTTTGTATACATTAGTTAGAAATTAACACAAGTAATAAAGGCAAGTTATGATTGATGATACTTATACAAATAAAATATTGCCATCCTTATGAAACTAAAAACTAAAAAAAAAAAAATACAATAAAATAAAGTTCTACAATTATTTGTACTCATTATCAGTGAAACCAGTTGTAGTAGAAGAACTCTATGACCCTAATAATTTTCTGGGATCTCTTCTTTATTCAACTTGAGAAATTGTTTTGCCCCCAACTACAATTATGTGGTTATAGTAGCAATTTCTGGTCTGAGGACTTCAGCTGGTTGATGGGGTTGGAAAATGTATCATAAGTTAAACTCAATCAAATTTTGTATTTTGACTTTTGGGGGAAGAGTCTGTGTGAGCGGTTGGGACACAGTCCTTTTTGGGTAAAGTTAAAAGAGATGAGGTCTGTGAGTCTCTAGCCACCATATTTTGTCCATGTTTTCCCTCTGCCAAAAGGATCAAGTGTACCTGAGAGACAAAAGATGACCCAACCCTGAGAGAAAGAAGCAGGGATGAGATGTGGAGGTTTCCTGGAATGTTCGAGTGCTTCCAGTTGTTTCTGAGACTACCTGCAGCTCAGCCCTTTATGCATTTAAATGAAGTTTCCAATCATTTACTTTTGTTTTAAAGCTAAAGCCAACTCAAGTTGAGTTTTTGTCATTTGCTACCAATTGTCTTTATACAGTATAGTTGCACAGATGCTAATAATACTGCTGCATATCAAAGACAGAGTACTGGTTATGCTTGATCTCATTTCCCAGCTATCTCTGTTTCTCAGCAACTCAAGAACACGTTTCAGAACACAAGATAACCACTTATTTTTATAGCAGTTGTATTAGTCTCTTTTCACGCTATTGATAGAGCATGAAAATTTGCAAAAGATAGAGGTTTACTGGACTTATGGTTCCACATGGCTAGGAGGACTCACAATCATGGTGGAAAGCAAGGAGGAGCAAGTCACATCTTACATGGATGTCAGCAGGCAAAGAGCTTGTGCACGGAAACTTTTTTTTTTCCTTTTTAGATGGAGTCTTGCTCTGTCATGCTGGCTGGAGTGCAGTGGCATAGTCTCGGCTCACTGCAATCTCCACCTCCCTGGTTCAAGCGATTCTTCTGCCTCAGCCTCCTGAGTAGCTGGGAGTACAGGCGAGTACCACTATGCCTGGCTAATTTTTGTATTTTTAGTAGAGAAAGGGTTTCACCATATTGGCCAGGCTAGTCTCGAACTCCTGACCTCATGATCTGTCCACCTCAGCCTCCCAAAGTGCTGGGATTACAGGTGTGAGCCACCACACCCGGCCTGCACAGGGAAACTTTTTAAAGCCATTTTTAAAACCATCAGATCTGTGAGACACATTCACTATCATGAGAACAGCACGGGAAAGACCCACCCCCACAATTCAATCATCTTCCACTGGTTCCCTCCCACAACACATGGGAATTATGGGAGCTACAGGATGAGATTTGGGTTGGGACACGGAGCAAAATCATATCAGCAATTTTAGATACATATTAAAATTGAGTGGGAGGTATAGAGATTTCCCACATACCCCCTGTCCTCCACAGATGCATAGCCTTCCTCATTCTCAACATCCCCCACCAAAGCAGTACATTAACTGCAATGACAAACCTGCATTGACACATCATCATCACCCAGAGTCCACAGTTTACATCAGTTTCACTCCTAACATTGTACATTCTGTGAATTTGGAAGAATGTGTAATGACATGTGTCCATGATTTCAATACCATACAGAGTAGTTTCACCACCCTAGAAATTCCCTGTTCCATACCTATTCATGTCTGCTTCTCCCCTAACCCCTGGCAACCTTTGATCACTTTACTATCTTCATAGTTTTGCCTTTTCCAGAATGTCATAGAGTTAAAAGCATATAGTATGTAGGCTTTTCAGATTGGCTTCTTTCACTTAGAAAAAGGCATTTACATTTCCTCTATCTCTTTTCACGGCTTGATACATCGCTCATTTTGTTTCAGTACTGAATAATATTCCACTGGCTGGATGCACTAGTTTATTAATCCATTTGCCTACTGACATTCATGATTGATCGTGATAAACCATTATGCTGTGTCAATAATGGTTTAGATCTTGTCATTTACTATATGTGAAAACCTGGGCTAAATCACTTCATTTATCTTTCATGGACTGTATTTCCTCTGTAAAGTGAAGTGTGGGGATTAGATGTCATCTATCTCCAAGTACAAGTTTCCATGGTTATGTGAGAGAGTCCTTAAAAGTGAACAAAGGTTCTGAATCTAAACCATGGATTATCAATGGTCAGGAATGTTATCTTCCAAGGCGGAGGCTGTGGAGGATGTATGGAGGATGTAAAAAAAAAGAATCTGGAATATTTGCCTTTTAAACCTTTGCAAGATTCCCTCCCAATCCTCACCCAATTTGATGTACCCAGTGCTGGATCCCAGGAAAAATTTTGAAATAAACACAAACACAACAATTTCTGGTTAAAAGAATAGTCCTGGAGCCGGACTGATGTGGAGGAAACAGGATCTGGGAATAGTAAAACCAGATGGGACAGCCTTTCTGGGCTCACACCCATGCTGCTGTGGCCTCCTGGTGTATCTCCCTGCATTTGTTCTCTTCATTCCAGTTTATCCTTTGCACGGTTACCAGGGCGATGTTTTTGAAACAACAAATCCGATGGCAACATCATTTCTGCTTAAAATTCTTCAGAGATTGCTTTTTGCCTCCAGGATAAGCCCAAACCTCTCAACATGGCATTCAAAGCTACAAGTCCCCCTCACCATTCCTGCTGCTCACCACTCCCCACTCCCTCATACCTCAGGCTTGCAGGGCATACTGAACCATTTTCTGCTTACAAATGACTAGACTCTTCTTCACCTCTGCACCTTTGAAAAGGCTGTTTCTGCTGCTTGAGCCACTGCTCCTCCTCCCCACCCTCCTCTCCATGCCCTGCCTGGGAAGCTATTCATCTTGCATTGCTGCTAGAATAGTACTTTCCCTACAAGCAATCCCTCACCCTCTTCTCTCTCAGACATTTAGTCTCTGACTCTGGTTTCACACTTCCCCTGGTTTATTGCATTTATTTATTTGCATCTCTGTCTCCCTGCTTGTCTGTCAGCAACTGGGAGAGCCTGGTTCTTAGTAGGTAGTCAGAAATGCTTATTGATTACATCAGCAGAGGTAAATAGATGCATCTGAGCTATAGAATGAACCTAATTGTCTTCTTATTTATTCAAAGAGGAGCAGGTTAAAAATTAACAAACATATCCATTCCCTAAGAAAATCTCATAAAGAACCATCAGAAAATGCCAAGTATTTGGCCTTGGGGGTCATAAACCAGGCCCAGGATATATGTTTGTTTTGTTTTGTTTTGTTTTGCTTTCTCCAAACTGCTGGGGCCAATGACTTGTTGAAGCTGAACTATTTGGCTGAATTAGTAATGACTGTGCCTTACCTGGTGAAAATCAAAAGGCTGTAAATAAGTGCTGTGTCGCGAGTGTTAGCAGCGCTTTCTTACAAGCAGGATTTATGAAAATCTTAAAGGACTGTGGAAGAGCCACACTTATAGGGTGAGTGATATTCAGGTAATATTTTCAGAAGGGTTATAGCACTTCTATCAATCATTCTGACACCAAATTTGATGGCCTCCGCCCTCTTCTTGCTACCTTCTTGTGTGATACGTAGATAAAATATGGGCTGGAAAAGAATAATAAGGTGTTCCATGGCTCTGAAAAGAGGACCATGTCTCTGACCTAAATTAGTCAAATCACCTCACTGCACTTTCCTTCTGACACCCTGGGTTGGGCTGGGTTTCCTCAGCTCTGCTGTCACAGAATTACACATCTTTCCATTTTAGCTGCATACTTAGTTTGTCATGTACATTTGTTAGTGCAAGCATTTGCTTATTGTTTTGCTCTTCCAGCAGACAGGAAGCAATATGTGGACAGAGACCACATTCTGAGTACCTAGCACAGGGTCTGGCACATGGTCAACATATCTTGCGGAATGAAGTGATGGATAAAAGACCCTATTCAGATAGGGTGTCTATGTAAAGTGTGTGTAGGTATATGAGGTGGGAGCAGGGGAAACGGGAGCTGGAGAACATGTAATTGATGTGTGCCTGTGAATAAACAGATATCTGCTTCATTTTGGTCTTGTATTGCAAGTCAACGATCTTCTACATCCCAGTTTTGCCAGTTCATACAAGCAAGCTGAAAATGCTTGCTGATATTCTTGGCAAATATTTCTCAAACTGCCCTTTCTAGAAGAAGAACTTGCCAAGATTTACTTTCCATAGTTTATGTTATGAAAACAATAGATTTTAAAAATTGTTCTCCAGTAGGAATGTGTAGGATCACTTGAAATACACATTTTAAAAATTATACATCTCTTCCCTGTTCCCCTGGAGATGTACAAGCAAGCTCATGGCAAGTTATGCCCTCTCTGCTTCTCAGCTCAAAATCATTATTCCAGATAACTGCAAAAGGTAGGCTCCAAACCCCTTGAGGACAGGGATTATGTCATGTCTCCTTTGCTCATCATTTCATCCTCTGTGCTTACAATAGTGCCTGAAACATGTCAGATGCACAGTAAGTGACTGTTGAGTGAATCATTGAAACTATTCCTGTCATCTGCATGTGTAACTGCTTTTATTGGTCTAGTTTGAATTTTTGGCCCTTTTGACACCTTGTCCTGTCTCCCTAGGATTTGGCTCTCCTCTTAGTTTCTTTCTCATCAGTTAATATCCTGGTGTTTCAGTCTGTTGCTTTCTCTGTCTGTTGGCATGGTCTTGGCATCTCCCATCATCTTGAGAGAGCTCTTCCTGCTTTAGCTCTCCGATTTCCTAGAACTGACATCTGCTCCTGCCTTTTGGCTCTTATCTAAATCTGAGCCCTATCTTTTTCTTCTTGAGGTAGGAGATCTGGAAAATATTTAAGGCTAATAGAGATACATCAAGGTGATACATCTCCAAATAGGGAAACCACTTGTCCACTTAATAACTTCCTTTAGTGGCTTTTGCAGGCAATCAATTAAAAGTTGAAAGAACGCTGGATAGGAAGGCACAGGGCGTGAGTCCTAGCCTAAAATCTCCTCAGGTGGTGTATTAGCATTTTCCAGACCAACAGAACCAACAGGATATGTATGTATAGACATACCTCAGAGATATTGTGAGCTCATTTTCAGACCACTGCAATAAAGCAAATATTGCAATAAAGTGAGTCCCATAACCTTTTTATGTTTCACAGTGCATATAAAAGTTACGTTTACACTATGATGCCATGTATTAAGTGTGCACAATAGCATTATGTCTAAAAACCAACATATATACATACCTTCATTAAAAAGGCTTTATAGATTAAAAATGTTGATCATCTGAGCCTTCAGTGAGTCACATTTTGGTTGGTGGAGGGTCTTGCCTCCATTTTGATGGCCTGACTGACCAGGGTGGTGGTGGCTGACAGCTGAAGTGGCTGTGGCAATTGACTAAAATATGACTACAATGAAGTTTTCCACATGGATTGACTCTTCCTTTTATGAAAGATTTCTCTGTAAAATGTCATAGTATTTAATATCTTACCCAGAGTAGAACTTTGTCCAAAATGTGAGTCAATCTTCTCAAAACCTGTATCTGCTTTATTAATGAAGTTGATGTAATATTCTGAACACTTTGTTGTCATTTTAACAATATTTACAGCATCTTCCCCAGGAGTAGATTATGTCTCAAGAAACCACTTTCTTTGCTCATTCATAAAAAGTAACTCTTCATCTGTTCAAATTTTATCATGAGATTACAGCAATTTAGTCACATCTTTAGGCTCCACTTCTAATTCTAGTTCTCTTGCTACTTCCACCACATCTGCAGTTACTTCCTCCAGTGAAGTCTTGAATTCCTCAGAGTTATCCATGAGGGTTGGAATGAACTTCTTCCAAACTCTTCTAAACGTTAATACTTTGACCTCCTCACATGAAACATGAATGTTCGTAATGGTACTTAAAATGGTTAATCCTTTCCAGTTTCCTAATGTGCTTTGCCCAGATCCATCAGAGGAATTACTATCTATGGAAGCTATAGCCTTACAAAATATATTGCTTAAATAATAAGACTTGAAGGTCAAAGATATTTCTTGATTCATAGGAAATGGAGCCAACCAATGAATGTTGTGTTAGCAGGCATGAAAACAACATTAATCTGAGCTTCTCTCAGTAAACAAGGATCAAGTACATACCCATCCCTGTTGGCTATAGCTCCTCTTACCCAAAAGCACCATCTACTGGCCTGTACGTCACACCACACAGCCCAATATAAAACCTGCTGACCGAAGCCCACATAGCTACAGAGCAAAGTCAAAAGGCTCTACCCAATATTCTGTAGAGTCAAACCCCTGTAATGATAAAGGTTAGATATAGTTTGTCTCGAGGCCATGTCAGAGACCTTCACGGTAGCCCCTCCCAACCCTGGCCCAGAGGCCCAGGAGGAAAAAGTGATTTTTTGGGGGCTGGGCCCACGGTCTCCATGCAGTGTGCAGCCTCGGGATTTGGTGCCCTTTTGTTCCAGCCACCCCAGCCATGGCTAAAAGGGGCCAACGTAGAGCTCAGGCTATGGCTTCAGAGGGTGGAAGACCCAAGCCTTGGCAGCTTCCACGTGATGTCGAACCTGCACAGAAGTTAAGAATTGAGGTTTGGGAATCTGTGCCTAGATTTCAAAAAATGTGTTGAAATGCCTGAATGCCCAGGCAAAAGTTTGCTGCAAGGGTGGGGTCCGCATGGAGAACCTCTGCTAGGGGCAGTGCAGAACCTCTGCTAGGGGCAGTGCAGAAGGGAAATGTGGGGTCAGAGCCCCTACACAGAGTCCCTGCTGGGGCACTGCCTCGTGGAACTGTGAGAAGAGGGTCATTGTCCTCCAGACCCCAGAATGATAGGTCCACCGACAGCTACACTGTGTGCCTGGAAAAGCTGCAGACACTCAACACCAGCCTGTGAAAGCAGCCAGGAGGGAGGCTATACCCTGCAAAGCCACAGCAGTGGAGCTGCCTAAGACCATGGGAACCCACCTCTTGCATGAGAATGACCCAGATGTGAGACCTGGAGTCAAAGAAGTTCATTTTGGAGCTTTAAAATTTGACTGCCCTACAAGATTTCAGACTTACATGGTCCCTGTAACCCCTTTGTTTTGGCCAATTTCTCCCATTTGGAATGGCTGTATTTACCCAATGCCTGTACCCCCATTGTATCTAGGAAGTAACTAGCTTACTTTTGATTTTACAGCCTCATAGTGGGAAGGGACTTTCCTTGTCTTAGATGAGACTTTGGACTGTGGACTTTGCTGAAATGACTAATGCTGAAATGAGTTAAGACTTTGGGGGACTGTTGGGAAGGCATGATTGAAATGTTAGCACATGAGATTTGGAGGGGCCAAGGGCAGAATGATATAGTTTGCAGGTGTCCCCACCCAAATCTCAATTCGGATTGTATCACCCAGAATTCTCACATGTTGTGGAAGGGACCCAGTGGGAGGTAATTGAATCATGGGGGCCAGTCTTTCCCATGCTATTCTCATGATAGTGAATACATCTCAACAGATCAGACGAGTTTATCAGGGGTTTCTGCTTTTGCTTTTTCCTCATTTTTCTCTTGCCACCGCCAAGTCTCCACCATAAGAAGTGCCTTTGCCCTCTGCCATGATTATGAGCCCTGTCCAGCCATGTGGAACTGTAAGTCCAAGTAAACCTCTTTTTGTTTCCAGTTTTGAGTATGTCTTTATCAGCAGCATGAAAATGAACTAAAACAAGGTTCAATTAAACAAGAAAACTTAACTATCTGAAATATATACACATCTGACATTGGAACACCCACATTCATAAACAAGTACTTCTAAACCTACAGAAAGACTTAGATGGCCACACAATAATAGTGGCATCCATAGAGTACTCCACCCATCGTCCACAGAATATACATTCTCATCTGCACATGGATCATGCTCTAAGATCAACCACATGCTTCACCATAAAACAAGTCTCAATAAATTAAAGCAAATAAAAATCATACCAACCATATTCTTGAAACACAGGGGAATAATAGAACTAATAGAAATCAATACTAAGAAGATCTAGGAAAACCACGCAATTACATGGAAATTAAACTACTTGTTCTTGAATGAGTTTTGGGCAAACAATGAAATCAAGGAAGAAATCAAAAAATTATTTGAAATAAATAAAACAGATATACAACATACCAAAATCTCTGAGATGCAGCAAAAATAGTATTAAAAGGAAAGTTTATAGTACTGAATGCCTACATCAAGAAGACAGAAAGATCTCAAATTAGCAATGTAACATCATACCTAGTGGACTAAAAAAACAAGAACAAATTAACCCCAAAGCCAGAAGAAGATGAAAGTCACAAAAATCAGGGTAGAACTGTAAGAAATTGTGACTCCAAAACCCACACAAAGAATCAATGCATCAAAAATTTTTATTTTTAAATAAATAAACAAGAATGATAGACCACTAACTAGATTAACAAACAAAAAGTGGGAATACCCACCGAAGCAGAATCAGAAATGACAAAAGGTGACATTACAACTGACCCCACAGAAATACAAAAGATCCTCAGAGACTATTATGAACATGTCTATGCACATAAACTAGAAATTCTAGAGGAAGTAAGTACATTCCTAAAAACACACAACCTTCCAAGATTGAATCAGGAAGAAATTAAAACTCTGAACAGACCAAGAGTAACTTCCAAAATTGACTCAGTAATAAAAATCCTACCAACCAGAGAAAGCCCTGGACCAGACCGATTCATAGCCAAATTCTATCAGACTTACAAAGAAGAGCTGGTACCAATTCTACTGAAACTATTCCAAAAAATGAAGAAGAAGTTACTTCTCCATAACTGTTTCTATGAAGCCAGTATCACCTTAGTGCCAAAACGTGGCAAAGACACAATGAAGAAAGAAAACTATAGGCCAATATTCTTCATAAACATAGATGCAGAAATCCTTAACAAAATACCAGCAAACCAAATCTTGTAGCATATAAAAATTTAATTCACCGTGATCAAGTAGGCTTTATACCTGGTTCAGCATACACAAATAAATAAATGTGAGTCACTACATAAACAAAATTTTTAAAAAACTATATGATAATCTCAATAAATATAGAAAACGCTTTTATTAAAATCCGATGTCCCTTCTTTATAAAAACCCTCAAGAACTAGAAATCTAAGGAATATACCTCAAAATAATAATAAGAGCCGTCTATGACAAACCCATAGCTAAAATCATACTGAATGGGCAAAAGCTTGAAGCCTTTCCATTTAAAACGGGAAAAAGACAAGGATACCCATTCTTCTTACTCCTTATTCAATGTAGTACTGAAATTCCAAGCCAGAGCAATCAGGCAAGAGAAAGAAATAAAAGGAATCCAAATAGGAAAAGAAAATGTCAAATTATCTCTCTCTTTGCTGACAATATGATTCTATACCTAGAAAACTCTGAGGACCCTGCCAAAAGGCTCCTACAACTAGCAAATGACTTTGGTAAAGCTTCAGGACACAAAATCAATATACAAAAATCAGTAATATTTCTATATATCAATAATGTTCAATCCAGAGCCAAATCAAGAATGCAATCCCATTTACAATAGCCACAAAAAATGCCTAATATATCTAACTAAGCAGGCAAAATATCTATACAAGGAGAACTACAAAAGACTACTGAAAGAAATCATAGATGATACACACAAAGCAATGAAAAAACATTCCATGCTCATGGATTGGAAGAATCAATATTGTTTAAATGGCCATACTTCCCAAAGCAATCTACAGATTCAATGCTATTCTTACCAAACTACTAATGTTATTTTTTTCACAGAATTACAGAAAAGTATTTTTAAAAATTCTTACAGGACCAAATAAGAGCCTAAATAGTGAAAGCAATTCTAAGCAAAATGAACAAAGCTGGAGGCATCACATTACCCAACTACAAACTATACTATAAGGCTAAAATAACCCAAACAGCACAGTACTGGTGCAAAAACAGACCCATAGACCAATGAATGGAACAGAATAGAAAATGCAGAAATACAGTTGCACACCTACAACCGTGTGATCTTCAACAAAGTCAACAAAAGTAAGCAATGGAGATAAGACTCCCTATACAACAAGTGATGCTAGGATTCCTGGGTAGTCGTATGAAGAAGAATCAGACTGGACTTCCTGTCTTTCACCATATTCAAAAATTAACTCAAGATAGATTAAAGATTTAAATGTAAGACCTCAAACTTACAAAAATCCTAGAAGGAAACCTAGGAAATACCATTCTGGATATGTGCCTTGACAAAGCATTCATGACTAAGTCTTCAAAAGCAATTGTAACAAAAACAAAAATTGACAAGTGGGACCTAATTAAACTAAAGAGCTTCTGCACAGGAAAAGAAACTATCAACAGAGTAAACAGACAACCTACAGAATAGGAGAACATATTTGCAAACTACACAAATATTTGCAAACTATGCAAATCAACAAATGTCTAATATCCAGAATCTCTAATACTTAAACAATTAAATGGGCAAAAACCAAGTAACCCTGTTAAAAGGTGAGCAAAAGACACGGACAGACACACCTCAAGAGAAGACATATAAACATCCAACAAACATATGAAAAAATACTTCACTAATCATCTGAAAAATGTAAATCAAAACTACAGTGAGATAACATCACAATGGCTGTTACTAAAAAGTCAAAAAATAAGGTGCTGGTGAGACTATAGAGAAAAGTGCATGTGTATACACTCTTGTTGGGGATGTAAATTAGTTCAACTACTGTGGAAAGCTGTTTGGAGGTTTCTCAAAGAACTTAAAACAGAACTACTATTTAACCTAGTAATCCCATTACTCTGTATACACTCGAGGGAAAATGAATTGTACTGAAAGGATACATGCATTCATGTTCAGCACATCTCTATTAATAGACAGTGGCAAAGTCATCAACCTATGGGCCCATCAACAGTGGATAGAATAAAGAAAATATGGTATTGATACGTATACACTGCGGAATATTACATAGCCATGAAAAAGAACAAAATCATATTTTTTGTAGCAACATAGATGCAGCTGGAAGCCATTATCCTAAGCAAATTAATGCAGGAATGGAAAATCAAATACTGCATGTTTTCACTTATAAGTGGGAGCTAAACACCGGATACACATGGATATTAAAAAAAAAAAAAAGAATACTAGAAACTGAGGACTAAGTGGGGGACTACTAGAGAGGGAGCAGGACAAAGGCTAAAAAGCTACATATTGGGTACTATGCTCACTACCTGGGTGATGGGATTATTTGTAATGCAAACTTCAGCATCACACAATGTACTCATATAACAAGCCTGCACATGTACCACATGAATCTGAAACAGAAGTTAAATTTATTTAAAAAACAATGAGATACTATTTCACACCACCTGGGTGGCTACATTAAAAATGACAAATAATAATATGTTAGCAAAGGTGTTAGAAATCTGATTCTCTCATAAACTAGTGGTGGGAATGTAAAACGGTGCACATTGTCATTCCTCAAAAAGTTAAACACAGAGTTATGATATAGCCCAAAATTCCACTCCTAAGTATATACCCAAGATAAATGAAAATATATGCCCATATAAAAACTTGTATATGAACGTTCATAACAACATTAGTCATAACAGTAAAAAAGTCAACACCCCAAATGTCCATCAACTCATTAATAGATAAATAAAGTGTGGTATATCCACACAGTGGAATATTATTCAGCTATAAAAGGAATGAAGTATTGATAGATGTTGCAATATAAAGAATCTTGAAAACATTATGCTAAGTGAAATAAGCTCATCACAATGGACCACATTATATGATTCTACTTACATAAAATGTCTACTGGGAAGTCTATTGAAACAGAAAGTATATTGGTGGCTGCCTAGGGCTGGGGGGAGTGGGTTTAGAGAGAAATATGGAGTGACTGCTAATGGATAAGGGATTTTGTTTTGGGTGACAAAACTTCTACAATTGATTATGGTAATGGATAGAAAACTCTGTGAATATACTAAAAAATGTGGAATTCTACACTTGAAAGTAGTGCCTTGTATGACATGTGCATAATATCTCAATAAAGCCATTTAAACAATTCCCCTCTAAAAAAAGAACCTTTCTTTTGCATCTAACTGGATCAAGAGGCCTAACTTTTGTCCTATTTTAGCTTTTGACATGGCGTTCCTCACTAAACTTAATCATTTCTAGCTTTTGATTTAAAGTGAGAGGTGTCTAGTTTCAATATTGCTCTGTCTCAGAGAATAGAGAGAATTAAGAAGAGGAAGAAAGATGGGAGAATGGTGGTTTGTGGAGCATTGAGAACACCCAGCATTTATTAATGGCTATGACTGATGGTGCCCCCAAATAATTACAATAGTGACATCAAAGATCACTGATCACAGATCACCACAATAGATATAATAGTAAAGGAAAGGTTTCAAAGGATCATAACAATTATCAAAATGTGACAGAGACATGAAGTGAGCACATACTATTGAAGAAATGGCTCAGATAGACTTACCTGATGCAGAGTCTTCACAGACTTTCAATTTGTAAAAAACGCAGTATTTGTGAAGTGCAATAAAGTGAAACTACAATAAAAAGATGCACCTGTATATAGAAAGAGATTTATTTTAAGGAATTGGTTCATGAGATTATGAGGCTGACAAGTTCAAAACTTGCAGGGTGGGTTGGTGGCTGGAAACTAGGAATGAGTCAATGCTAAGGTTCAAGTTTGAAGATCATTTGCTGCAGAATTAATTCTTGCTCAGAGAAGATCAGTCTTTTGTTCTATTCTGGCTTTCAACTGATTGGATGCAGCCCACCCATTTTATAGAGGACAATCTGCTTTATTCAAAGGGCAATGCACAGATTTAAGTGTTAATCTCATCTGAAAACAGGAACATCCAGAATAATGTTTCACCACATATCTTGTCACCATGGCCTTGCCAAGTTGACACATAAAATTAGGCATCATAATCAGTTTCCAAGTAACGCTGAGTTTTTGTTCCTTCAATAAAAAAACACACACAAAAAAACTAGATTTGATATCTTTCAACTAAATAAGAAATTCTGCATTTAAGAACGAGACTGATAGGACAGAGTCTGGAGATTTATTCTGAGATAAAAGAATGTTCAAACAGTTTTACCTCTTTTGATTCCTGACATCTAATACACTACCTTGTGCCTTATGGGGAATCGTAGATGGTTTTTGAATGGGACCTGAAGACCTAGCTTTGAAAAGAGCCCACTTAAATTTTTCACTAAACATGATTGAGTAGCATCTCCCTGTCTCAAATGAGAGATAAATTACAATTTTAATTTTAGACATATTGCAATTTCTGTGTTGCTATTATTTCTTGACTTTTATTTTGTTCATTAATTTTCACAAGATTAATTGGCCTTTTGGGCTTTCAAATCAATATGAAATTTTATCTCATGGCCTTTTCAAAACATGCTTTTCCTGGAGCAATTTATTGCAGATCATTTCTTTGAGGCTTGACACCTTTTAGTTAGCCCTGCTGCACTGGATACAGAGAACACGTTTTTCTCCTTTGCCCTTTGCTTTTTCCTAGAAGGTCCAACATGTGACAAATTGCAGAGATTATATGACTTTTATTAAAGTACACACCTTGTGACCCTCTGAGAAAAGAAAAATGACCCAAGATAAATAAAGGGGTGTTTGTCCAGCATCCAGAAAAGGCTACATGGAAAGTTAAAGTACAGATACCAATATCGCTATTGAATATTTGCATAGCCCTTCGTAGTCAACTGATACCACAGAGCAGTCTTGCAGATTCAAGTACCTAGAGAGCCAGGCAGGGAGTGTAGGCAAAGGGCTAGGTAGGTCTTAGCAAACTGAAAAAATATATACACACTAAAACCAGCTTCACCTGTTTCCAGGTGGGAGTAGGAGCCTCATGCTACTGAATTTTTCAATAAATCCCTGACACCTGGGATTCCGTGGTATCTATCTTAATGTTAAAGGGCTGAAAATTATTTAAAACATTTAAATCCTGTGAGAATCAACAAATTATGTCTGCAGGCAAGGTCCCAGACTACGAACAGTGAGTTTGTGTCCTCTCTCTATTTTAGACTTTAAAAGATTAAGAATATACTAGCCTGTTACAAGAACACATTAAAAAATTTTTGTTTCTGTTCGATGTGTATTAGGATGGTAACCAAGGACTCTTCCTGCTGCCTCCGTTTCAGCAGGGATGTGAAGACAAGACATATTAGCAGAGGTGGATTTACTCTGAAACTGCTGAAGGTAAAGAAAGCATCAAGGTGATTTAGAACCTCCAATTCCTTTTCCAAGTCCTTGGGAGAGCCCTTTAATGTGATTACATGATCATTTATTTTTGCAAAACTTACAAAAGTAATACCTTCTAACAGCAATGCGTTAGGATCACAGACTAGTTCCACTTGGAGTTTTCTTTCTTTCATACCTCCCAAAGGATCGGGTGCTGTTATAATGACTAGGGACATTTTTTGGAGATCCAGGTAGAAGGATCCAGCTAGTAAGGCCCCTTAATTTCAGCACAATTGACATTTTGGGCCAGGTAATTCTTTGCTGTGTTCACTGTCCTATACATTGAAGGATGTTTAGCAGCATTTCTTACCTCTACTTACTAGATCCTGGTAGCAACCGACTATTCTCCCACCCACACAGTTGTGACAACGTCCCCTAGAGAGAAAAAATTGAACCTTCACTCCATTGAGAACCACTGAACTAATGAGAAGTTGATTTGTGGACACATCTAGTATGGGTTGGTATATAATTATGTGGTTCCAAGTCACATTTGTGTTACAGTTTACATTCTCTCTAACAGTTTGAGTGTGGGCATGGTTTTCACAAATACTTGACCTGATAGCACCAATTCCCATGGGTGCAGAACCAGGGTAGCAGATCCCAGCACAGAAGCACATGGGATGAGACAAAAATAAAAGGTGGAAATGAAACGACAGGCCTGGGTCTATGGAAATGTCTTCCAAATCTTACAACTCCTGTGTGAAAGAAACTTGGTGGAGACTTTCCCAGTTTTGGCAACAATCCTAGACGTTTACGTGACATTGCTAATAATGTATTATGATGCTGAAAAAAATATCGAACCTATCATAATACAAATGAATTCCAAAACAACTGTGCTAGAAGAAAGACTGGATTATCTTTCTTTACACACTATTGAAAATGTTACAAAGTTGTTGTCTTTGTAGAAGGGATCAAAGAGTCTATAGCTAAAAGTACAGGAAAAGGCATAATAGAAGAATATCAGATAGTTAATAATGATGTCACATTTTTGAGTTTTATAATGTTTGTGGTATTCATCAGCTTAAAAAATTTTTTTGTTGTGATTTATGATATCATTCAAAAATATTCTTTTAGTACCTTGTTTTGTATTATACTTTTATTTTTTTGCTAAGAAGAAAAATCTCATTTCAAACTATACAAACTTCAGGACACTTAAAACTTAGATTTGCATCTGAATTTTAGATATCAAAATGAGTCGTGAGAGAAATACCTGGAGTCTTTATGAAATAACTTTCTTGATAAAGCTACCGGTTTGCTATCAGCTCCTTCACATTTCCTCCTTCCTCTCCCCTCCCCATCTTCCCTCTCAATCCCCAAGGTGAGGAAAAAGAGAATTCCACTTTTTACATTAAATGAAAAGAAATGCATCAACAAGACCACTCAGAAAGCTTGATGCTTAACTTAGCTCCTGATAGTGGGAGACCAATGGGGCAATACCTGACTGACTTGAAGCTGGAAAACTAAGAGAAAGTCAAGCTGACTGGCTCTTCAGGCAACTGCAGCCAAGGTGAGGGGGCCATAATGGGCTGTCTACACTTAGAGTGTTTAGCAGTTAGAAATGCATGAGCCAGATGTGGGCTAAGCAGAAGAGAGAGCTCACATGCAACTCTTTTACATCTGTCCAGGAGGGCTACTCAGTAATGTGATGGAGATCCAAGGGAGACCATGTAGAGTGCTCTGAAAATCCCAGAGCTGAGGGGCCACCTCCAGCCAAGAAAAATGTGTCACCACATCACAGAAGTTCTACTTAATCCAGGGAAGAACTTTGAAGAACGTACAAGATGCCAGTGAGACACAGTGCCAACCTTTAAGCACCAGCCAGACCCAGATGTGTACAGTAAAGTTATAGCAGTACTGGGTAAGTAAGAAATTTCCTGCGTTTCTGGAGGAAGTCAAATTGTCTCTGTTTGCAGATGACATGAATGTATATTTAGAAAACCCCATCATCTCAGCCCAAAATCTCCTTAAGCTGACAAGCAACTTCAGCAAAGTCTCAGGATACAAAATCCATGTGCAAAAATCACAGGCTTTCCTATACACCAATAACAGGCAAACAGAGGATCAAATCATGAGTGAACTTCCATTCATGATTGCTACAAAGAGAATAAAATACCTAGGAATACAACTTACAAGGGATGTGAAGGACCTCTTCAAGGAGAACTACAAACCACTGCTCAAGGAAATAACAGAGGACACAAACAAATGGAAAAACATTCTATGCTCATGGATGGGAAGAATCCATATTGTGAAAATGACCATACTGCCCAAAGTAATTTATAGATTCAGTGCTATTCTCATCAAGCTACCATTGACTTTCTTCACAGAATTAGCAAAAACTACTTTAAATTTCATATGGACCCCAAAAAGAGCCATATAGCCAAGACGATCCTAAGCAAAAAGGACAAAGCCAGAGGCATCATGCTTCAAACTATACTACAAGGCTACAGTAACCAAAACAGCCTGGTACTGTTACCAAAAGAGATATTTAGACCAATGGAACAGAACAGAGGCCTCAGAAATACCGCCACACATCTACAACCATCTGATCTTTGACAATTCTGACAAAAACAAGCAATGAGGAAAGGATTCCTTATTTATATAGTGTTGGAAAAACTGGCTAGCCATATGTAGAAAATTGAAACTAGACCACTTCCTTACACCTTATACAAAAATTAACTCAAGATGCATTAAAGACTTAAACGTAAGACCTAAAACCATAAAAACCCAGAAGAAAACCTGGGCAATACCATTCAGGACGTAGGCATAGGCAAAGACTTCATGACTAAAACACCAAAAGCATGGCAACAAAAGCCAAAATTGACAAATGGGATCTAATTAAACTAAAGAGCTCCTGCACAACAACAGCAAAAAAAAAAAAAAACTATCATCAGAGTTAACAGGCAACCTACAGAATGGGAGGAAATTTTTGCAATCTATCCATCTGACTAAGGGCTAATATCCAGAATCTACAAAGAACTTAAACAAATTTACAAGAAAAAAAAAATCAAAAAGTGGGCAAAGCATATGAATAGGCACTTCCCAAAAGAAGACATTTATGCAGCCAACAAACATATGTAAAAAAGTTCATCATCACTGGTCATTAGAGAAATGCAAATCAAAACCACAATGAGATACCATCTCACGCCAGTTAGAATGGTGATCATTAACACTCAGGAAACAACAGATGCTGGAGAGGATGTAGAGAAATAGGAATGCTTTTAAATCGTTGGTAGGAGTGTAAATTAGTTCAACCATTGTGGAAGGCAGTGTGGCGATTCCTCAAGGATCTAGAACTAGAAATACCATTTGACCTAGCAATCCCATTACTGGGTATATACCCAAAGGATTATAAATCATGTTGCTATAAAGACACATGCACATGTGTGTTTATTGCAGCACTGTTCACAATAGCAAAGACTTGGAACCAACCCAAATGCTCATCAGCGATAGACTGGATAAAGAAAATGTGGCACATACACACCATGGAATACTATGCAGTCATAATAAAGGATGAGTTCATGTCCTCTGCAGGGACATGGTTGAAGGTGGAAACCATCATTTTCAGCAAGCTAACACAGGAACAGAAAACCAAACACCACATGTTCTTACTCATAAGTGGGAGTTGAACAATGAAAACACAGGGACACAGGGAGGGGAACATCACACACTGGGGCCTATCGGGAGGTGTGGGGCTAGGGGAGGGATAGCATTAGGAGAAATACCTAATGTAGGTGATGGGTTGATAGGTGCAGCAAACCACCATGGCACGTGTATACGTATGTAACAAACCTGCATGTTCTGCACGTGTATACCAGAACTTAAAGTATAATAAAACCAAAACTAAACTAAAGAACAAAAAAATAAAAGGAAGAAGTTTCCTGCTCTTTTCACCTCTCCTTTCTCCCCTAGTTCTTCCGTAGTCAGTTGCAGTTAGATGTTTGGGAAGAAGGTAGGAAAAACAAAGAGAAGGATGCACATCTTTCTGCACTGAAGTCACCAGCCTCAGAGTTCACATAGCAGGCTTGACTGTGTTTCCTTAGAAAGGCCTGCTTACAAGACTGGCCCTTGGGCAGTGTCTGAAAACTCAGCTTTCAAGAGGGTTCCTATCTCTCTAACTAATCAGAGTAGCTCACTGTGCCTAAACTGTTTATGCAAACAACACGTTTTATGCTGAACTCATGCTTTATTTCTGGGAGACTGGAATTTTGGTATGTGTTAATTAGGGGGTGCCTATGTGATAAGCCTCCAGTAAAAACACTGGAGCTGAGCCTCCCTGGTTAGCAAATTTTCACCTGTGTTGTTACAATTCATTACTGGGGAACTAAGCTCATCCTATGTGACTCTATTAGGAGAGGGTCATGGGAATTGAGTCTAATTTTTCCAAGATTTTGCCTCATGCACTTTTCCCTTTGCTGATTTTGTTTTGTCCCTCTTTGCCATAGTAAGTCACAGTTATGAGTACCATTACATGATGAATCTTATAGGTCTTACTATCAAATCTCTGAAACTAGGGGTGGTTTAGGGGAATCTCCTGACACAGGCCCTAGCTGTGAGGGTGGAGAGAAGCTTTACTTTTTAATAAAGGTTAACTCTGTGATTATTACAGTGACTAGACACTTTCAGTGACTGAACTGACACTATATTTTCAGGCTTAAAGTGGGCAGAAATGCCATGGGACTGATCAAGTTTTCGTCCAGTGACAGAACAACTAACTCCATGAAATAAGTCTAATGAGGTAGTAAAAAAACAAAAACAAAATTGCATTCTGGTTACAGCCCAGGAGGCAGGCTTGTTTGGCACCTCAGTGCCATGTACATTATTCCATTGAATTCTCGTGGTAGCCATGGAAGGCAGGAAGGGCAAAGGTTTCATCCACCTTTACAAGAGATATGAGAGTACGTGGTACATGAGAGTTAAAAAGACTTTCCCAAGTTCACATGGCAACAATTGAAGTTCGGTTCTCCGATTCCAAGACCTGCCTGAGCTTTTTCCACTTTGTCACATTGACTGGTTACTTAACGTAGAGTGATGAGATCAACCCAAAATTCATTGTCCTATCCTCTAAAAATAAAAAAAAGATAACTTAATTATCCACCAATCTCTTTCCAAATGTATCACTCCTGTGTCCTTTGAGATATCTAACTTGTTGCAGGGTTTAGTTTGGAATGGGTCATCTTTCCTACTTCACCTAATGATCTTGGAACAAACTGATTCATAAGAGAATTGAATCTGCACCTGTGCTCTCACAGGCACAGACAAGCCCTGGGCGGTGGTCAGTGTGTTTTTGTGTTTATTGGGAGTGGGGGATAATTTTCTCCTACCTGAATGACATGCTGAATGTGTTCCATCTGCTCTGCTTTGATCAATAGATATGAAATCCAGTCTTTCTGCAAATACCATCAGTTATGGCTCAGCTAGATTAATTTAACAAGATTAAAAACCGAACAAAACTTTCTCAAACACCATCTGTTCAACGATGAGCTCTGATTTTTCCAGGCACTGTGCTAGATATGATGGTTACAGTAGTGAATATAACATAGCTGTTGGGCCAGGGTGGTTCAGAGTCTGGTGGAAAAGATAGACAAAAGAATAAAATAATGGTTCCAGTGGGATGTACTATAGCAGGGTCAGAGAACAGGCCATTCAGACAGACTGCTGGCTTGGGGTCATACTTCAGCTCTTCTATTTTCTGGCTTTGTGACTTTGGGCAAGTTTCTTAACCTTTCTGTGCCTCTGGTTTTTCATCTATAAATATTCAACTAACATCAACTGTAGGTGAAGCTATTCAACCATATGCAAGCCAATGATATTAGTGGCTCTGGGTTACAATTTTGACAAGAGAGTAAGTCATTGCTGTTAAGAAGTTCCCCTTTAATGTGGGAGATGCACAAATAAACAGCCATTATAATCCAGAATAAGCATTCCCACAAGGGCAATTAAGGGCTATGTGGGAGCACATTGCTCCCTAAATGTAAAGACTGCTCTTTGTTAACTAATTGTTCTACCTGGTTACAGGCTCCATACAGAAAGATGAAACAGACAACCTGGATCACTTTCAAAAGAGAATCTCCACAATAGTGAGGGTTGCAAAACCAGGTGACATGTAAACCAATAGAATGAGTTAGGTAGATCAGTTTAACCTAAGGAAGCAAAGATTCTGCACAGGCGAGGGCCGATTTTCATTCCTCAGAGTTTTCTCCTTTGGAGGCTTCTTTGTTTGGGCCCCAATTCCATTCTTCACATTCAGCAGTTTCTGGGAGACTGATCTTACCATGGCCTGTCCCTCTGTGTTCGTCCCAATCGCATCCAGATGCCTCTCTGGCCTCATCTCCTAGTGTTTCCTTCACACTTGCACTGCCCTGGCCACAAGGGCATCCTGGTGTTTCTTAAAGTCTCCAGGCGCATTTCCTCCTGGGGTCTTTGCATTTGCTGTCTCCTGTGCCAGTTCTGCCTCTCCCCAGTTATTCACTTGCTTACTCCCTTTCTCCAGAAGCTTACTCAATGCCAGAGTTCTCCCTATGGCCCTTCACTGTTTTGTTTTGTTTTCAGTAGATCATATCTGTTCCAACCTAGAAAGATAATTCATGTACTTATCTTTACTGTCTGACTTTCCCTACTACAACTTAAGTCCCATGGGAGCAACAAGATTTGTGGTGTTTGTCTCATGCTGAGTCCCAGAGCCAATGACATTATCTGACAGTAGGAGTCCCTCAGTACATGTATGTTGAGCAAAAGCAAACAAGGATGGATTTTATAATAGCCAGTGCTCTTGAAAGATTGAATTGGAGGGCTTGGGATGAAGTGAGATCCCTATCATTGGAGGGGTTCAAGCCTAGGTTGGAACAATCTTGGTAGCGATGTTGTAGAGCGCATTTGAGAATTGGGTGGTAATTAAATGTGTTTTGTTCTCTTGACAGAGCCCAGTTTATAAATAGATGAAGGTTAAATAGCACCGTATTTTACAGAAGCAGTGCTCTTTCTGTATGGATCTCTGACTCTGCAGCTAACAGAAAGTACCTAATTGCCTTATGGGTTGGATTTAAAAATAATTATTGATTTGATTAAATATTTATAATTTATTTAAATGCATGTTAATTATTAAATTATGCTTAATGACTAAGTCATTTTGCTAATCAGATATTTTTTAATAATTAAAAATTAAACCATACTGGCTTTATTTTTGATAAATCACAACATTCTAAACCTAATTTTCAGTGTCATATGATTTTAAACATAGACACTAATTACCCTGGTGGCATTTTACATTAATTGTATGACCCAATCTTAAATTGGCATCTTAAAAACTAGAAATATAAATTTCACTGTCAAAATAAAAACAAATACAGCAATTGGGATGTGTGTTCTTTATGGTCATGATTTTATGTATCTGATTTTCTTAATGGACAGATAACACTTTTTTTGGTTTTTTTGTTTGTTTTGAGATGGGGTCTCACTATGTTTCACAGGCTGGACTCAAACTTCTGGGCTCAAGTGATCCTCCCTCCTCAGCCTCCTGAGTAACTGGGATTACAGGCACGTGCCGCTGTGCCAGACTAAACAATGCTCATTTTTAAAAGAATATCACACAGCAGGAAAATAGCCATTACATCATATCTTTTCCTTAATTTTAGACCACTGAAATTAAGTATTTTGGTTTTTAGCCATGCTTTCTATGGGCAGTAATCCTTGGCTCTTTCTCCTGTGCCCCTTCAGAAACATTGAGTTTTACACATTTTTGAGTTCCTCCCAACTTAAAACCTTCAGCATTTTCTCACCAGAAAAGGACACAAAGTCTTTTGTTAGTTTTCTCAGGCCTGGCTCTCATACTGTGTTACTGTATCTGCTCCATTCTCATTTCTTATACTTGCATCTCCATAAGACCCCTGTGTGAAAAGACAGGAAAGTATAGAATTTTTAAATTTTGGATTTTAGAATTTTCAAGTGTCTTACATATCTGTAATTTATGGTGCGTGAGTGTGTGTGTGTGTGTGTGTGTGTGTCTGTGTGTTAATCTCATTCCAGTTGGTTAACATTGAAGCATCCTTCTTGGCAATACACATTCTAAGTTAGTTAGACTTTGAAAACCTAATCAGAAGCCCACAAACTAGCGGTGCTATTAGAAGGATGTGCTTATGTCATTGCAGTGGTGGTTTCACAGGTGTGTACTTATCTTCAAACTCGTCAAATTGTATAAATTAAATATACAGCTTTTTTTGTTTGTCAATCATACCTCAGTATGAAAAGTGATTTGAAAATAGGATTCAACTTTCTTCATGAATGATCAACACTAGAGAGTTTATTAATTAGTATGAGAGCTGTTAGACATAATTTTTAAACTAGTCAAATGAACTGGTTCAAGAACCTGAATTGGCCAGATGGGTTGTAAGGCCTCTGCCATTGCATGAACGCATTATAGCAATCCATTGATGAAATTCCTCTGCTTCAGAATAAATTTGTCAGAGCATATAAAAGAAAAGAGAACAGAAGTGTTATTGAGCTAGTGCAGTTTGTTAACTTGCTTTTTTTTTTTACAGCTTTACTAATAAATATTTGAATATCTGACCAAATTTGCTCAGAGACTAGCTTTCTGGGAATATGACAGCTGGTAGAAAGACCTGAAGGGGAGACTTTTCACACTCACCAAACTCCAACCATTAAAAGCCACTCCTAGTTAACCCAAAACCTGTTAACTGTGGGCAACCACGTGGGCTAATGTTGATGAAGGTATGCCCTTCGGATTCCCTGTGAACTTCCAAACTTGCAAAAATCCCAGCAGTTGAAGTACATGATAACTATCAGAAATGTTTTCCAAGAAGCAAAACAATAAACTCTATGATTTACACTACATTAAGTGAGCTATGAATTTTCTAAAATAAACTAATAGCTTATATGCAAGTAGCAACTATCCTTCAAATGAATTATGTGGGTCATTGAAATTCAACACTGTGTCTTCATATAAATATTATTGTGAATGGTGGTTAAGTATGAACCTGCCTAACATGATGTAAACAGAAATACTATAGCTACAAAGACAAATCAGCTACTTTAAGAATCTAACTACTAAATAACACCAAAATATGTAAGTCTTGATGAAGAAGTACAATCTTATTTATTTGAGTAATTGAATTCATTTATTTGAATATGAGCTTAAAAATATGGAGGATAGGATTTCTAAAAGGGAATCCTGGGCAAATTTGTGAGTTTATATGTTGAGGACACTAAACATTTTCTTTATAGAAAGCTTGAGTTAGGTTGCTTGGATGTTCAGAAAAGTAACAAATTAAGAAAGGAGCTAGAAGTTCTTAAAATCATTGAAAAAAACATGAAGAAGATGGGGAGGACTAAATTAGCTAAGGGGAATGGATATAATTATGGAAGAAAACATTTACCTGGGATGATATTAGCTTAGCTATCACTAGAAGTAAAATGTTGAGAGAAAAAAAAATGAAATAGTGTGGTTTGGATGATTTATCCTGAAAGAGAGAGAAGGGAGGCGATTGTGATAGAAAAAAACCTACTAGGGGATAGATTTCTAACATCATCACCAGGGCTCGGTTAGTTGAAGACACCTGGTTGGTCCTTAGCAGCTACACCTGAGGTCTCTGAGCCATGGGGCAGCATCATGCAATGGTTCTCACCCTTTGAATCGTCATTTCTATTGCTTTGTGTTTATAAGTCACAGATTTTCAACACATCTATAGCACAACTTATTGTCCACTCTCAAAACCTCAACTTTAAAATCTGGGGTCTTGTCCAGGCACAGTGGCTCATGCCTGTAATCCCAACACTTTGGGAGGCCCAGGTGGGTGGATCATCTGAGGTCTGGAGTTTGAGACTAGCCTGGCCAACATGGTGAAACCTTGTCTCTACTAAAAATACAAAAAATTACCCAGGTGTGGTGGCGGGCACCTATAATCCCAGCTACTTGGGAGGCTGAGGCAGGAGAATCGCTTAAACCCTGGAGGCAGAGGTTGCAGTGAGCTGAGATCACACCACTGCACTCCAGCCTGGGTGACAGAGCAAGACTCCATCTCAAAAAAATATAATAAAAATAAGAATAAAATAAACATAAAATAAAATCTGGAGTCTTAACTTTTAGGCTCATTATTCATTTAATATAGACTCAAATTATAATTCATCAGTCAAATTTCAATCATGTTCCTGAGAGAGTAAACAATGCAAAACAAAATGAAGTAATAAAACCCTATTCTTACACAACTAACTTATGAACTAGTGCTAGTCCTTGTTTTAAAACATAATATAACACAGAAAGAAGGAAGTAACTTCAGTAATTGAGTACCTACTATGTGCCAGACACTGTAATGAGGATGTTGTTAATGCTGTCTACCTTATTTAAAATTCTGTGAAGACGATATTATTTTTTCTCCATTTTACGAGCAATGAAAACAAAGTCAGATACATAATATAAAGCATGGACAGTCACAGAGTGAGTGAACGGTGGTTCTTGCATTCAAAACTCGGAATCTGTGCTATTATGCCATACTACTTCCCAATATACTAAGTTCTAACAGGTATCACATCTAAAGGAGGAAAAGATTTGTCACACTTAACGTCAGCAACAGGAGAATCAGTCACTTTTTAGATTTATCAAGTTGAATTGCAGGAGGATGGCAGTTGTTGATTGCTCTGTCTGTCATTGTTGCCAAATACTATGGCCGGCAAAGTTTCATTCTAAATGACCCAAGTGTCCAATAGAGATAGAAGCTGGCCCTGTCATAAACCAGGCTGGGAGCAGGTTCTGTGCCCACTAACCAGCAGTGCCATTGTTGCTGATATCAAAGGGTCTATAAAGCCCATAAAAGATACGCCAATCCGAGAAATCACATGCTAAAGGAAATCATTAATGCAACAATTCTAGTATTTTTTTCCCAGGAGAAGGTGCTGACATCCAAAACATTGGCCAAATGCATTTCATATTTGTAACTGTCTTGTGTTTACTTGAACACAAGTAAAATTTTTCCATATGGACGGACAGGAACCAGTTTTGATTTTCTGTTTATCTCTGAGTTTGCCTTCTGGGAAAAAAAAAGAGACAGGTTTCTTTTCTATCATCAAGGGTAGTGATTATAGGAAATCAAATCCAAAAGTTAATAATAGGAATTCATTGCTACAAGTACGTATTGAATGATGCTCATTTTATCAACAAAGGTGTATTAAGCACCTATTCTATACAAATCCCTCTGAGGATACAAAATTGAAAAAGATGGACTGTGCCTTAGAGAATTCCAGACTGCAGACAAAGAGATGAAGATGTTCACACACAAATAATTCTAATAGTGGGAAGAAATAAAATCAGCCTCCTAAAAGAAGTACACATAAAATCTAGCCTGTTTGGTGTAGTTGAAGTTTAAAAGGCAGTGCATGGGTTTTGGGGTCCAAAATATCTGAGTTAAAATCGTGGCTGGGACATTTATTATGACATTGAGTACACAATCATGCTGAATCTCAATTTCCTGTGTGTAAAATGGTTCCAGTAGCACCTATTTCACAGTCTAAGGTTTAAAGGGCAAAATGTATGCAAATTGCTTAATGCAGAGCTGGGTAGAAATTGCTATTATAAAGCATGAAAAGATTCTTTGAAGGAAAAGTTTCATGAAAGAAGTGACACTTAAACTGGGTCTTGAAGCTGGATGGAAGAAATGGCACTATGAAAAGAGCAGAGATAGGAGAGCACACAGTACACTAAGGGAACAAAGTGGCTTCATTTCTTAGGAGTGGCATAATGGTGCAGTAGGAACAGTGAGAACTAAAGGTAAAAAGATGGCTGCATTGTTAAGGTGTATTAATTTGAATGTTGGACTAAAGGACGTTAGACCTGGAAGTTTCCAAATGATAGCCTATAGGACAAACCCAACCTGCCACCTGTTTTAGTATGGCTCATGACCTAAGATGGGTTGTTATATTTTTTAAAAGTTGGGAAAAAATAAAAAGAATATGAACATTTTATGAAATTCAGATTTCGGTGTTCATAAATAAAGTTTTGTTTGAACATAGTCAACCCAGTTTTTAATATATTGTCTCCGGCTGCTTCAGCACTACAATGACAGAAGACAGAGTTGAGTAGTTGCAACAGGCATCATCTGGCCCCCAAAGCTAAGGATATTGGCTATCTGATCATTTACGGAGCAAGTTTGCCAATCTTAGATTGAGAAGGTCTTTTGTAGTTAGTGGGCGTACACTGCAATGAAGGTTTTTGAACAGGGAGGTAATCAGCAAGGAGATGCTTACAAAATTAAATTTGCAGTTGAATTTGAGATGAGAAGGGCAAGAATCTGTGACACTTCAGATGAAGGTGATGTAACTGGCCAAGAATGAGGTGAGGGCAGGAAGAATAAAAAAGAAGGGGACTGTGGTATTACGGAAACACTTAAGGCAGCCGTAAGCCTGATCATTCTCTATTTCTGTGTGTCTCATGTCAGCATTTTCATTTCAATTTAAAAGTCTACATTATATATTAAAATCTTTCACCCACAAAACACCTACTCAGAGAAAGAAAGTGGGAAAGAATTCTGTTTACCCAGGGAAAGAAAGGACCCTAATGGACTTAGTGGCCTAGCTGGGAGCAGCAGGTTTATGATAATGGCCCCAAGCAGAGGGAGGGTTGGGAGATGCTCCAAGAGTTGAATTGTCTGGCATATTTCCTTCTGCATAGTAAACTGGAACTAATCCTCTAGGCAGACGTGGTATCCTGGGCTGCCACCATCCATTTTTTTTCCCCGTGGAACAAAAATGCTTTGTGAAAGGAGGATATTTATCTCCATGGAATTGGTATAACCCTAGATGAGGAGTGAATATTTTGGGATCAGGCGCTCAACTGAAAAGAGCCTAGTAACTAGCCAGCTCATCTTTGTTCCAGTGTTAAATATTTTAGAGACACCAGACACTGGGGCAGCATTAAATACAGACCATTATCAGTAGCAGACAGAAGAAATTAGAGAAAGCTTATCAGACTGAGGTGTTTTGTTTACCACTAGTCACTGAAAAAATTATATTTGCTTTCTATACCTTTTGCAGTTTTTAAGTACAACAGAGTTGCTTTCCCATGAACAAATGATAATAATAAGATGAACTAAATGTCACACCAATATTTATTGTTGTACAGATATTGTTATTATATATTTATAACACAAATGACTTTCCTTCAAAGTTTTCTATGGGCATAGCATGCATGTGCCCTGGATATCCTCTGACTTTCTGGACTTCAAATGTTGCATTTAGTTATTTTGATAAGTGCATTACTCTAGAACAAGTAACTTAATTTTTTTGTTTGGTAAATATGGTTCTCATGCAGCTCTGAAGGTGTGGTTGTACAAACTGATTCCTGGATTGTAAAGAAAAGAATTATCGACTGAGTGTGGTGGCTCATGCCTGTTATCCCAGCACTTTGGAAAAGAATTATTGGCTGGGCCTGGTGGCTCACACCTGTACTCCCAGAACTTTGGGAGGCCGAGGTGGTGGATGATCTGAGGTCAGGAGTTCAAGATCAGCCTGGCCAACATGGTGAAACCCTGTCTCTACTAAAAATACAAAAATTAGCCATGTGTGGTGGCATGCACCTGTAGTCCCAGCTACTCGGGAGGCTGAGGTAGGAGAATCACTTGAACCGGGGCTGGAGGTCACAGTGAGCCCAGATCGCGCCACTGCAATTCAGCGTAGGCGACAGAGCGAGACTCTATCTAAAAAAAAAAAAAAAAAAAAAAAAGATTTATCTGGTGATATGGCAAGTGGTTTCCTAAGTTGCAGAAATCAGTCTATGGTTTTATAATATATTTAATTTGTTCAGTGCTGACTCTGCCATTTGTCAACCATTTGACTTTGGGCAAATATAGCGTACTCACTGATTGCCTACTTAGCCTTCATCCCCCTTCTTCCCTCCTACAAGCACCCAGTGTTCATTCACATATGCATCTGTCATGACTCAGAGGAAAATGGTATCATTTCCAGCTCTGGGAATGGCCCTTATTGTTAGCATTCTAGCACATATGTCCTTGAGCAGCAGCTATTGATTTAGGAGTCATCTTATAACCTACGTTGTCCTAGACATCTTGAAGAGAACAGACAGTTCATACCCAGGAGGAAGGAGGGTTCTTCCCCATTGCTGGACAGGAAAAAGGAAACATGTAGTTCAGATCGTCACCATGACCCATGTGTGTGAATATCTGGGGGTACAGATATGAGATGAAGCTGGCACTTAGGTCCTTGTATGACACCTAGGGAGAGCTCAGTCACTGTATTCTCAGTTGCAGGCAATAATGAATATTTCCTTATCAATGGAGTTTGAATAGGGGCTTCAGTTACTTACAACCAAAGCATTCTAGTGGATGGTTAAAATGCCTTAAAACTAAGCTAACTTATCTTCGAGTATCTATTTCATAGAATTTTTTTGAGGATTGATCGAGAGTAAATTATTTATTTAGCATTCTATTTTATATTCCCCTTAGTAGACAGTATAGTTCTCAGACCAAATATTAGAAACTTCATCATATTTGTTGATTCACAGTTTATGTGAAATCTACTCTATTTACTAACTGTTCACTGGCTTTGTTTTGATTTTCTCTTTGTTTCTACATTTGCTTAAGTACATTTACCAGATTAAAGAATCATGGTGTCAGTATCTGCTTTGAGAAATGAACACTCCCCTTATTTCCCAAGCCTCTTTCTCTTTTACTGTTTCTTCCATCTTTAAAATAAGATGGAAAACTAGGAAACAGAGGTTATATCATTTTTCCAGCTCTAGTGAAAAGGCTAGACATATGAGAAAATAATTTTCACATTTTTTTTTGTCAGTGAGAACATTTTTACTTAGCATTGCTAGTTAGCAGCAGAGTTAACCCTTCCCCCTATTTTTGGTCTTTAGTTTTGTTGGTCTGTTTTCCCACCTTATGGGGAAAATAAACCAATAAAATAATTCTGTGAGGTTAGCTCTCACAATAAGTTATTATTGGTTTTACTAGTTTGTAGAATGTGGTTTGTTGACAGGGATATATTAGTCTGTCATTATTAGTGTCACCCTCTACATTTTTGAGCTGTTGTCTTTTTTTTTTGCATTAACATTTCTTTATTAACCCACATGTGGGACTTGATGGTGGATGTATAATTGTAATAATGTTATTACGTTTGCTGGTGTAGGCCACAGGAGCCCAGGTGGCATGGTCTTGGATAATGTCTTTAATTGCTTTCTTAAATGATATATATTTTTTAGACCTTTCATTAAGTAAGTTCTCTTTGTGATGTGCTTGTAACAATTGCCCTAGGCCAGTAAATTTCAAAGTGCTTTCACTCTAGGGATCTTTAGAGGTGCTCTAGGGAGTCATAGAAAAAATGAGGTACAAATCAAAGTCGTGAGGCACTGGCTGGTGGATGCCTCCTTAGAACATATTTCAGCACAGCCCTCTGATAGTCATCACCTGGGGAGTAGAAGTAGATTGAAGATGAAGTCTTTTTGCTAGTCTGGGTGTAAAATCATTTTAAAAAGTGCTATGGTCTGAATGTTTGCATCCCCTCAAGATTTGTATTTTGGTATTGTAACCCCCAAGGTATTAGGGTATTAGGAGGTGGGACCTTTGAGAAGTGAGCAGGTCATGGGTGGAGCTATCATGAAAGGGATTAGTGCCTTTATAAAAGAGGCCCAAGAAAGCTGTCTTGTCCCTTCAGTCATGTGAGCACACAATGAGAAGATGCCCTTTATTAATCAGAGAGGGGACCCTCACCAGACACTGAATCTACCAGCACCTTGATCTTAAACTTCTCAGCTTCCAGAACTCTACTGTGAAAAATACATTTGTCTTGCTCATGAGCTACCCAGTTTATAATATTTTGTTATAGCAGACTGAACAGACTAAGACAAAAAGGTATCTGGTCGTCTGATCAAAGTGAAAGCAAGAGTTCTAGATGGATAGCAAGAGCTGGAGAGGTCTGATTGTGGAGTTCTGACTGCAGGGACAGCATCTAACTCTCTTTCAAAATCAGCTTTGTGACAGGCCCTACACTAAGCCTTTAAAAAACATTATTTCATTTAGTTCTTATGACTACCTATGGGTGGGTATTATTATCTCTCTAAGTTTTGGAGAGGTAAACCAATGGGTTCAAGGTGATTCTGCTTGTAAATAAAGAGACCAAGGATAGGACTGCCAGGCTTCAAAGCTACAATGTGAGCTTTACAAGATCTCAACATGTTCCAGACATGAGGACTGGAGTTTACAGGCCTCTACTCTCTGGAGTGAGAAATGAACAGGAGCAGTGTAGGAAATTGTACAATGCAACGTAGATGTAAGGCAGTATAAGGAGTTCAACTTAAACAGAGAAACAACTTGCTTATCTAGCAGGATTTAGAGGCTAAGAGTATTCTCAATTTCTTTTAATATCCATGACAGAGGCATGCTGATCTCAACTGGCCAAGTCATTTTTGTCTATTTGGTTATTAAGTGCCACTTCTATGGTGAATGCTATCATAGGCAATAACCTGCAATTAAAAGATAATCTCATATCCTGCTCTCTGGCAGAGTCCCCATTCTCATGCCTCTTCTCCAGACAACTTAGGCTCTAATTTTCCAGTCTTTCTCCTTCCAGACCCCCGGCACACCAGCTATTCCATTTGCTTTCCTACATGTCCATGTATTTCCTTACTTCAGGCCACTTTCTTCTAATACAAAGTGGATGTCCAGGTTCATTGACTAAAGCTCTGCTCACTGGGCTACTTAACCTCATTACTATTCTCAGTGGCACCCCTCAATGGGTTTTGAGTTCAGCACTAATCCATTTTCATTATTCCACATACCAAGCCAACCCATCACTGAACCAAGCTTGGCCCTTTTCCTCCTTTGTCAGCTGGTCATAAAGTTTGAACTGATGAAAAGGCACCAGTGTAACAGTGGCGGGTAACATGGGAAAATGGGCCACATCTTCTTGGAGCTTGCTTGTACCTTATGAACGTATTTGTCCCAATCCTGGATATACCATCCCATCTTATGGTGGATCATTGTTGACCCTCATGCACTTAGGTCTTGGTGAGTCAATCTGATGGAACCCAGCTCATGAGAGGCATCTCTAGCCATATGGTCAGTCGATATCCCATGATTAGATGCGTGGTCTCTATTAGAGTCCATTAGCACACCAAGAGGTGCTCTTTGAGTGGTATATATTTCTCTGCTTCAAGTAGTCCACACAAAATGGTAGACTTGGAATAAGAGGTCAAAAAGGGTCAAATAAATGAGCATATGAGAATATATCTCCCTATACCAGCAAACCAACTAGTTTATTATGATTTTCAGGAAGGCTTAGAGCTCATCCTACTTACCAAAGTAATAAGAAACATGGTAGTGATAGGGGCACCAGCATCACTGACAAGCTCAAAGGTGTCTGTCTTCTAAAAGTTAAAGTTCTCATTAGGAGGTGCTGTTACAGAACTGGACTCCTTAATATCAATCAATATTGAAGTATCCCCAAATAGAAGAAGCCAGTTAATAGCACTTAAGCTTAAGGGGCAAGGTAAATGTAATTACTATTAGAGAGGTAGCCAAGGGAACCTGACCAATAGAGAGATATGTGATGGTTAATAGAACACAGTGCTCCTAGTGGCAAGAGTGATCAGTCGACAAGTGAGTTTCTTAATTTATACAGTTACAGTAAATCATGAATGGATTATCAGAAGACTGAAGACAACTCCACCAATTAAAAGTAATGGTTCTTTGCCGCATTTCTGGTCCTGAGCCAGTTCTCAGTCTTAGACTACATTAGCTGAAGGAGAGGCCAGGTCCTCCACGGACAGACATTCCAACATCAGAGTAAGTGTATACAGTAATGATTGCCTTAGTTCCACAGTATAGGGACCTACGGCCTTTACTTGAGTAGGTGTACATTGAAGAAATTGGAATATCCAGAACTTCTGAGGGCTGTTAGACATATTGCAGCATATGGTACGATCACGGTTTATTATTATAGTGAAAGCATATGAGGACCAGGCTCTATATGAAGTCTTAGCCTGGGTTTATCTTCATGGACCCATCGATCTCAGAATGTATAATTGCAATGTTACCTGGGTATATTGTATGATGCTGAGGTTTGGAGTACAATTGATTCCATCACCCAGGTAGTGAGCATAGTACCCAATACATAGTTTTTCAACCCTTGCTTTACTTCCTTCCTCCCCACCTCTAGTAGTCCCCAGTGTCTTTTGTTGGCATCTTTATATTCTTGAATACCAATGTTTGGCTCCCACTTATAGATGAGAACAGGCAGTATTTGGTTCTCTGTTCCTTCATTTATTTGCTTGGGATAGTGGCCTCCAGCTGCATCCATGTTTCTGCAAAGAACATGATTTCATTATTATTATCATTATTATTATTATTTTGAGACAGAGTCTCACTCTATTGCCCAGGCTGGAGTGTAGTGGCACAATCTTGGCTCACTGCAACCACCATCTCCTGGGTTCAAGTGATTCTCCTACCTCAGCCTCTCGAGTAGCTGGGACTACAGGTACACTACATTAGCCACCACACTAGGCTAATTTTTGTATTTTTAGTAAAGATGAGGTTTCACCATGTTGGCCAGGCTGGCCTCGAACTCCTGACCTCAGATGATCCTCCCACCTCGGCCTCCCAAAGTGCTGGGATTACAGATGTGAGCCACCGTACCTGGCAGAGTCTATTATTTAGTTTTTATGACTGTGTAGTGTTCCAAAATGTCATACTTCTTTCTTGACCTGTGGTGTAAGAGCTGTCATGCTGGAAAAAGGTGAGTGGAAGCTTATGACCTCCCCTCTCCCTGGACAAATTAGTAAATCAAAACCAATATTGCATCTCAGGAAGAAAGATTAATTCCTCAGTGTTTGTAATTGAGACCACAGAAAAATTTCTATAGGAAGTTCAGGAGCTTAGGCAGACCCTTCAGAGTTGACATAAATTTAGGCAAGTTGACCAGGTGTGTGTATTTCCGTACCAGCCACTCATTGACTATAGACAGTTCCCTGGGAGGGAGTGTAACCTTATGTGAGACAGTTTCTTATGGCCAACATCAATTCCCAGTGAAGAACAGAGCTGTGAATTCTTCATGCTAATATTCCCAACAGCTAAGGGCTGGGTGAGTTGGCCCTGATAAGGGAATCTGGGTGCAGCAGCAAAATGTATTTTACATAATGTCCTTCAATATATGCTAATTGCATTCCACCAGTGTTAGTTCATGATATTATGAGCCAGTACCGGTAGACAGGAAGAAATGGGCTCAGAGTAACAATGTCTGAATTTCCATAGCAATATATTTAAGCAACAATTGGTACTTTGCTGATTCTAAGAAAGCTTAAATTCCACTTGAATATGTCTATCAGATACCTTAGGAAAGTAAGAAGGCCTAGACGCTGAGTTGGGATCTAGGGTAGAGCAACAGCAGAGCAGGTAGGTACAGGCATACACACCTCTGGCATGCCATTTCCATCTGGCTTGGCCTTGCTCTAAACTGGAAAAGAAGCATGGAGTTTTGTTTACATCTTTTGCCTTTGTTCCTCATATTCTTTATCCCAAAGCTATCCCTGGATGTGGAATGATACTAACAACTTAAGGCAGGTGTTAAGAATTATGCCTCTAGAGTCAGACAGAAACAGATTTTGTTGTTAACTCTACCTCTTCCAGATGGGTGAACTTGGCCAAATTTACCAAAACTTGTAAGGCTCAGTCTTCCCATCTTAGCACTGCTGTGAGAATGATTTGAGTTATACTTATGATGGTATATAGGCCATGATTAGACTTTATTAAACACTTGTTTTATTCTTTCTATTATTAACAAAACTGGGTAATTATTTTATAGCCTCTTCCTCTCATTATGTGACTCCAAAATTTTGGGTTAAATAGAATTCCCAGGGCAGATTTAAAGAACAAAAGTAGTTCCCAAAGAGCAACAAATGAATTAGGGAAGAAGAGTCCACCTTATGTGTATAGAATGTCATTATAATCCATCATCATCATTATCACACTTACATAGCCTTGTCATATACCAGGCATGGTTCTAAGTGATTTGAAAATGTTTTATTGTATAATCTTAATCACAATATAATGAGGTAGAAACTCTAATTAAATTCCTTTTTAAGACTGAGATGTTGAAGCTTTGAGAGATAAACTAATTTGGCCAAGAGCAGGTATTTATTAAGAGGCAGAGCTGGGATCCAGCTAGGGCAGGCTGGCTCTGGAGCCCATATAGTTTATGATGCTGGTGGAAGAGGTTAGGGGTTCACTGTCAGTGTCACTGTGGACACTGCCAAGTGTCTACTCTTAGTTCAGGGATCTTCCACCATGTCTTGCAAAATAATTACCTCTGAAATTCTTAGCAAAAGGGTTGTAGGACCAGAAAGACAATGAATGTAGTGGGTCAGGGACAGTTCTGTGTGAGGCCTTGGTGACAATCCTAATTGATCAAATAACCTCATTTAAAAAAAAAAAAAAAAAAGTTTTTACTGTCCTAAATAATAGCTCGAGTAAACCAACAGAAATGAGTCCAAATTCATCCTTTTTGAAAAATTACTCCTTGGAACCCAGTGTCTGAGTGACTTCAAGGCCAAAAAGCATGCAAGCAGCTGTGTCTTTCTCTCTCTGTAGGAACCTTATTTTTAATTCCCTCCCCCCGCCGCACCTTTTATTTCTTCCCTCATGAAATAGTTCTGGTGTCTTGGTCCATTTTGTGCTGCCATAGCAAAATGCCTGAGACTGGGTAATTTACAAATGACAGAAATTTATTTAATCACGGTTCTGGAGGCTGGGCAGTCCAAGCCTCTGATGAGGATTTTCTTGCTGCATTATCATGTGGTGAAAGGTTAAAGGGCAGGAGAAAATTAACTTCCTATGTCAAGCTCTTTTTTAGGGGCCTATAATCTCATTTGAGGGAGAAATACTTACGGATTGATATCCTCTTAAGGGCTCTACCTGTTAATACTGTCACATTGGCAACCCCTGAGTCTTAGAGGGGGCACATTCAAACCATTGCCATCTGAGAAGAAAAAGACTGAACAAATTGTTACATAATTGATGAATTAATAAACCACTATTGTCTGAATTGATATAGTAGAGAAAGTTTGTATGCTTGACAATGTACAACAAGGAGATGGTAGAACTGGGGAAGTCTTCCTCAAGGAAGTAGCATTTAAGCTGAGATCTGAAGGTTGGTAAGACATTACTAGGTGAATTCACCCATATACCGGAGTGAGAAAGAGTGTGGTATTTTTGAGAAAGTGCCTAGAATAGCTGGAATCTAGAGATGAAAAAAACAAAATATGTCTATTTAGGATGGAAAGAAATGAGCTTGTATCATACCACAAGGAGCCTTTGGAAGGCATGAGAGTTTTTACCTTTATTGTAAGTGTTGGAAATCTATGAAAGTGTTGTAAGTGAGGGGTTACTTTAAAAATATATCAGATTTAGATTTTTAGATTTTGACTATAGCTGCAGTGTGGAGAATAGCTTGGAAGGAAACTAGAGAGGCTGTGGGAGCCAAGTTAGGAGGCGATTAGACATGAACAGGATGACTTGGGTTACGTGGCATGGGCAAAAGTTGAGAGATTCAAGAAAAATAGATTCAACTTGATGATTCATTAGAGACAAAGCACAGGGAGAAGGAGATGCCAATTCCAGCTCCCAGTTTTCTGGCCTGAGTAACTGGTTAAGAGATGGTGCTTGTTACTGAGATCAGTGGATAGGAGAAAGAAGCAGAGAGGAGGAGTAAATCATGACATTGTATGTCTTTCTCTATGAAAGAGATTGCTGTAAATGAGAATTTCCACATATTCAGTTCTACATTTTATTTGGATCTTCTTATAAAATAAGATATTCTGGAGCCTAAAAACAAAAATATTTTAAATCTCACACTTTATGGAAAACTGTAACATTTTGATGTAACAGAAGTAGAAACCATAAGTCATAAAATCACAGATGTTGATGACAAAAATGTTGGTATTCCCCAAAATTCCATCCTTGGCTTTCTGTTCTACGTGTCTTCCTGGACAAGCATATCTCCTCCCATTTATTCATTATCACTTGCATTTCAGTGATTCCCAAAATGCTTATCTCTAACTTGAAACTCTATTGTGAGATCCAGATTCTTCTATCAACTGTCTACTTGGATGTTACTCAACGTATCTTAACCTCAACATGTCTACAAATGAACAAATTATCCTTCCCCATTTACTCTTCTGTGTTTTGTATGCAAGTGAAATGATTTGCCATCTACCTAAGTCCCCTACATCAGAATCCCAAAGAATTCAAGACTCACCTCTATTTCACCAACTACATCTAATCAAGTCACCAAATCTTGTCGGTTAACTTTCTTAAGTATGCTTTATCTTAGCTCCCTCCTTTCCATTCCTGTTGTGATTATTATGTCCAAGGTCTTCATCACTTATCACCTTAATGACAATGAGATTTCCCACTGGTGGTCGTTCCATATGAATGGAATGGACCAAACTTTAGTATTTTTTTTTTTCTATTTCTGTGAAAAATTCTATGCGATATTGATAGGAATTGCATTGAATCTGTAGATTATTTTGGGTAGGATGGAGTTATTGACAATATTAAGTCTTCCAATCCATGAACACTGAATGCCTTTTCATTTTATTGTGTCTTCTTTCATCAATGTTTTACAGTTTTTATTATGCAAATCTTTAACCTCCTTGGTCAAATTTATTCCTAAGTGTTTTGTTATTCTTGGTGCTATTTTAAATAAGGTTATTTTCTTGATTTTATATTCAGATAGCTCACTGTTAGTGTATAGAAATGTAACTAATTTTTGGCCGGGCGCGGTGGCTCACCTCTGTAATCTTAGCACTTTGGGAGGTCGAGGCAGGTGGATTGCCTGAACTCAGGAATTTGAGACCAGCCTGGGCAACACGGTGAAACCCCATCTCTACTAAAATACAAAATAAATTAGCCAGGTGTGGTGGTGGGAGCCTGTAATCCCAGCTACTCAGGAGACTGAGGCAGGAGAATTGCTTGAACCCAGGAGGCGGAGGTTGCAGTGAGCCGAGATTTTACCACTGCATTCCAGCCTGGGTGACAGAGCAAGACTCTGTTTCAAAAAAAAAAAAAGAAAAGAAAAGAAAGAAAGAAAAGAACAAAGAAATGTAACTAATTTTTCTTTATTGTTTTGTATCATGCACCTTCACTGAATTTGTTTACTAGTTTAAGCAGTTTTCTTTTTTTTTTTTTTCCTGGAGTCTTTAGTGTTTTCTACATTTAAGATCATGTCGTTTCCTAGCGGTGACAATATCGATCCTTCCTTTCTGAATTGAATGCCTTTTATTATTTTATTTTTGCCCAATTCCTCTAACTAGGACTTCCAGTACTACATTGAATAGAAGTGGTAAGAGTGGTCATCCATGTCTTGTTCCTCATCTTAGAGGAAAAGCTTCTAGTTACTTACCACTAAGTATGATGGTAGCTCTAGACTTTTCACATGTAGCCTTTATTATGTTAAGTTACTTACTATTTATAGTTTGTTGAGGAGTTCTATCATGAAAGGGTGCTGAATTTTGTCAGTGTTACTCTGCATTTACCAAGATGATCATATGATATTTTTCCCCTTATTCTGTTAAGTTGATGTGTCACATTAAGTGATTTTCTTATGTTAAACCATTCTTGCTTTCCAGAGATAAATACCACTTGGTCATTGTGCATGATCCTTTCAATTTGCTACTGGATTAGGTTTGGTAGAATTTTGTTGAGAATTTTTGCATCAATATTCATCACGGATATTGACCTATAGTTTTCTTTTCTTGTGGTGTTTTGGTCTGGCTTTGGTATCAGGGTAATTCCTGACTCATTAAATGGGTTTGCAAGTGTTGCCTTGTCTTCAAATGTTTAAAGAGTTGGAGAATGATTAGAATTAACTTTTCTTTAAATGTTTGGTGGAATTCACCAGTGAAGTCATCTGATTCGTGGCTTTTTTTTAAAAGGAGGTGGGAGGTTTTTTTTATTACTGCTTTAATCTCCCTGCTGGTTATAGGTCAGTTCAGACTTTCTATTTCATCATGATTTAGTCATAGTAGATTGTATGTTTCTAGGAATTTATCCATTTTCCCCAGGCTATGCAGTTTGTTGGAACATAATTGTTTATAGTAGTCTCATAATCTTTTTATGTTTCTGTGGTTATCGGTTGCAATGTTTCCTTTTTCGTTTTTCTGGTTTTATGTATTTTTATGTACTATTTTTCTTAAGTAGTTTCACCTAAGAGTTTGTCAATTTTGTTTACGTTTTCAAAAAAAAAAAAACTCTTAGACTCATTGATTTTTTTCTATTTTTTCCCTTTTTAAAATTTATTTCTGCCTCAGTGTCCTTTTTAACAGTGTTTGCCTATGTATGATCGAGTAACGTCTTGTCACACAACCATGAAGTGGCAAAGCCAGACCTTGAACTCAGATGTATCTAATTCCAGCCACTAAGCTATCTGGATTATTTTCACTCAGGGTGGAACAAGCTTGAAAACTAGGATGTCTAGTCAACAAGTTAGCTGGCATGCATTCAAGCAGAGTAAGTACAGAGAAGGCCATGAGCAGGGTCAAAGGTTTCTAACAGTGTAGAGTGTGTGTAAGAAAGAGTCTGTGTATAGTAAAGAAAGAAAATCACCACGACATATTCTCTCAAATCAACTTATTATTGTTATTATTTATCTTATTATTTTTTGAGACAGAGTCTTGTACTGTCACCCAGGCTGGAGTACAGTGGCATGATCTTGGCTCACTGCAACCTCTGCCTCCCAGGTTCAAGCATTCTCCTGCCTCAGCCTCCCAAGTAGGCTGGGACTACAGGCACCTGCCACCATTCCTGGCTGATTTTTGTATTTGTAGTAAAGACAGAGTTTCACCGTGTTGGCCAGGCTGGTCTTGAACTCCCGACCTTCAGTGATCTGCCCACTTCGGCTCCCCAAAGTGTGAGGATTACAGGCATGAACCACTGTGCCCGACCTTCAAATCAATTTTTGAACTTGACATTTCAAACTTGTGACTAATAGGTTTGGCCAAGTTCTGTTTTAGGATATCTGGAGCATGCTGGGATTCCTCACTTTAAAGAGCTTAACAATCTGATACATTTCTCAGCATTCGAGTATGATCTCAACACATATCTCTGGGGTGGGCCTATGGAATTATGATATTACCTCTGATTGTTATGGTAAGCTCCCAACACAGTGCAGGCTGTACAGCAAGCCCTCAATTTGTATTTGTTCAATGAACATTGTTTTTAATTTACATAGGCTTGCCTGACAGGGTAGGTGATGGTAGGGGTAGGTAAGGCCTTTCTGGGGAGCAGTGGGTACATATAGATATGTAATTTGGTATCAAATTTTCTTTGCTATTTCACTTTAGGTGTTTAGTCCATCTAGGTTTCGGAGCGTAATTGGCAGCACCATGGGTAACAGAGGGATAATTTCTTACATTGGCAGAAAGGCATTAACCAGCAGGTAAGAGAAAAATAAGAGAACAAAGGACATTGGGAGCAACCTTAGACCATCTCTAGGTTGGGAAACTCAATTTGTTTTGTAAAACCCCTGATGATACTTTCAGTTTTAGGCTGGAAACCCCTTATGGAAAGTGAAACCAAATAAAAATCAAAAGAGCTACAGATTCTGAAAGAACGAGAGAAGAATGCTTATTTATTAACCTCTCTCAAAAAATACTAATATTTTGAAATGTTTTCTGAGATTGGCACTGTTTGGGAAGGTGATTGAAAATGTTGTGTATAAATGCACATAAATCAAGATGTATTTCTACTTCTGGGATGTTTTTTCATTTATGTTTACACATTTCAATACTTTAAAATCGAAGTATTATTATTAAGATATGCAGTTCACTGAGTTTTTACTATGTGCCAGGCCCTTTGCTGGATATCTTATAAATGTTAGCTCTCTTTATTTAATTCCTCAAATTAACTTACTGTCTTGAATATGATTTCCCTCAATTAGCCTTCTGCGTAGTAATATCTCAAGCCTGCCTTCTATTCGCCAACCCCACTTCACTCTTCCTTGTACGCATTTTGCAGAGATTTATTAAGTCCAGCTGCACATCTCAACTCTCACATTTTATCTCAGCACCCTACACCCACCTCTCATTATCTATAGCTATACCCCAGTGACATACCTAGTACCTTAGTCATGCAATCTATTTGCCAAATGAATGACCATTTAAAAACCTTTATCTTCAACACCCCTCTTTCGTTGCAATGCTTACTTCCCCTTCTTATTTATTTGGGAAAAAGAAATTCCTACTTTCTCCTCTTGGGGACCAAATGTTCTACAAGGTTTGGGTAATTCTTCTCTACTCTATAGGCAGCCCCAGAAAATGACTGGGCAGGGTAGAGGCATTATGGGAATTCTTTTGAAGTATAATCTGAAAAAAAACTTATAGAATGAGTAGGAGGCCAAGAGGAGAGCTAAGCCTTCATTCACTGCAGGAGTGCAGAGGAGAGGTAATAAAAATCTGAGCCAGGGACAAGGCAAAGGGGCCAGTATCTTCTGCTGCTGATGTAGCTGCCACAGGGATTAGGGCTGGGGAGGCACGTGTTTAAATCTCAGATTCCTTAGTGCTAACTGTGTGGTCTTAGTCAATTTGCTCATTTCTAAGCCTCACGATGCCACCTGTGCATGGTGCATGGTCATAGACATATTCATACGGTGGATGATGATCATTAAATTAAGAATATTTGTAAAGTTCTTAGCACAGTACTGGGCATGTAGTAAGTACTTAAGTCTTTTATCAGGCCAGGAAATAACTCTACCTAATAGATTCTGAAGCATAAAAGTAAACAAGGTTCATTCCCTTCAAATTTATCTTCTTATGCATATATTTACTGAGTGCTTAGTATGTGCCAGTCATAGCACTGGACACCAAAGTCTCAGCAGGGAATAAAACGAAGTCTTCAGTCTTATGGGAGGGGCCAAGATTTGAGTGCAGGAGCTACAGAAAACAAAGAAAAATCATATATTTTATCATGTAGTAGTAGTGAGTGCTAACACTTCAAATAAAATAGCATAAAGGTGCAGATTGAAGAAGGGGATTAATTTCATTTATTTGTTTTATGCTTAAAAGTTTTAGGTAGGATGAAAATAACATGAATTTTAAAAATATTCAACATTGCATATGACACAGCACTATGGGATGATTTTCAAAATTTCCCAAATTCAGATAATGAGCATGCCTGCATTTTATTTTTAATATTCATAAAATGTTCCCATGTAATCATTTTTATAAATATAATTTTAAATTTACAATATTCAGTATCTCAGTAGTATAAACGGTATGCAGGAGAAAATGAGTTTTTCTTCCATGATGGACACCTGTCCTCTTCCCATAGGATATGGCTATCCTGGCATGTCTTCCCAAACATAGTTTATGTATGTATTATCAGTACTTTCATTTTGGAAGTTTCTCAAAATTACAGCAAAGATGCAGGTAACAGAACAAAGACATTTTTCCTAAACCATATGAGAGTTTTCCATCCTATGCCTTATCACTCTTGAATTTTTTATTGCATGTTTCCCATATTTTCTATGCACAGGGCATTCTCTTATGTAATAAAACATACCCATCAAAATTAGAGTTAATGATGATACGTTACTGCCATCCAATCTGTGTGTGTGTGTAATTTTTTAAAAATATATATTTCAATAGCTTTTGGGGTAAAAGTGGTTTTTTGTTGTTGTTGTTACATGGATGAGTTATATAGTGGTGAATTCTGAGACTTTAGTGCACCTGTCACCAAGCAGTGTACACTGTTCCTAATGTCTAGTTTTTTTATTCCTAGCCCCACTTCCACCCTCCTCCTTCTGAGTCTCTAAAATCTATTACATCTCCCTGTATGCCTTTGCATACTCATAGCTTAGCTCCCAGTTATAAGTGAGTGATTTTCCACTCCCATGTTACTTCACTTGGAATAATGGCCTTTGGTCCATCCAACTTGCTGCAAAAGACATTATTTTGTTCATTTTTATGGCTGAGTAGTATTCCATGGTGTATGTATACCACATTTTCTTTATTTACTTGTTAATCAATGTGCATTTATGTTTGTTCCACATCTTTACAATTGTGAATTGCGTGGCTATAAATATATGTGTGTAAGTGTCTTTTTCATATAATGACTTCTTTTCCTTCAGGTAAATATCCAGAGTGGGATTGCTAGATTGAATGATACATCTACTTTTAGCTCTTTAAGGAATCTCCATACTATTTTCCATAGAGGTTGTACTAATTTACACTCTCATCACCAGTGTGTAAGCATTCCCTATTCCTCACATCCACACCAACATCTATTGATTTTTGATGTTTTAATAATGGCTATTCTTGCAGGCATAAGGTGGTATCTCATTGCGATTTTAATTTCCATTTTCCTTATGATTTATTATGTTGAGCATTTTTTCCATATGTTCGTTGGCCATTTGTACATCTTCTTTTGAGAAATATCTATTCGTGTCCTTTGCCTACCTTTTGATGAGATTATTTGTTATTTTCTTGCTGATGTGTTTGAATGCCTTATATATTCTGGATAATAGTCCTTTGTTGGATGTGTCATTTGCAAATATTTTGTCCCATTGAGTGGGTTGTCTGTTTACTCTAATTATTATTTATTTTGCTGTGAAGATGCTTTTTAGTTTAATCAGGTTCCATTTATTTGTTTTTGTTTTTGTACATTTGCATTTGGGATCTTAGTCATAAATCCTTTGCCTATGTCAATGTCTAGAAGAGTTTTTCCAGAATTTTTATGATTTCCACTCTTAGATTTAAGTCTTTGATCCATCTTGAGTTGATTTTTGTGTAAGATAAGAGATAGGGATGCAGCTTCATTCTTCTACACGTGGCTTGCTGGTTTTTCCAGCATCATTTATTAAATAGGATGTCCATTCCCCAACTTATGTTTTTGTATGCTTTGTTGAAGATCAGTTAGCTGTGTGCATTTGGTTTATTTCTGGGTCCTCTATTCTGTTCCGTTGGTCTTTGTGCCTACTTTCATACCAGTACCACAATGTTTTGGTAACTACAGCCTTGTAGTATAATTTGAAGTTTAGTAATGTGATGCCTCCAGGTTTTCTCTTTTTGCTTAGGATTGCTTTGGCTATTTGGGCTCTTTTTGGTCCCATATGAGTTTTAGCATTATTTTTTCTAGTTCTGTGAAAAAATGATGTTGGTATTTTGATGGAAATTACATTGAATCTGTAGATTGTTTGAGGCAGTATGGTCATTTTCACAATATTGATTCTTCCAATTCATGAGCATGGAGTGTGTTTCCGTTTGTTTGTGTCACCTATGATTTCTTTCAGCAGTGTTTTGTAGTTCTCCTTGTAGAGATCTTTCAGCTCTTCGGTTAAGTATAGTCCTAGGTCCTAGGTTTTTTTTTTTTTTTTTTTTTTTTTTCCAGCTGTTGTAAAAGGTATTAGTTCTTAGTATGATTCTCACCTTGGTCATCGTTCGTGTATAGCAGTGCTACTGATTTGTGTACATTGATTTTGTAACCTGAGTCTTTACTGAATTCGTTTATTAAATCTGGGAGTCTTTTGGAGGAGTCTTTAGGATTTTCTTGGAATACGATCATATCATCTGTAAAGAATGACACTTTTGTAAACAATGACTTCCTCTTGTAAACAATGACTCCCTCTTTTCCAATTTGGATGCCTGTAATTTCCTTCTCTTGCTTAATTGCTCTGGCTAGGACTTCCAGAACTATGTTGAATAGGAGTGGTGAAATTTGGCATTGTTATCTTGTTCATGTTCGCAGTAAAAATATTTTCAGCATTTCCCCATTTATTATGGTGTTGACTATAGCTTTTTCATAAATGACTTTCATTTTTTTGAAATAAGTAAGTCCTTTCTATGCCCAGTTTGTTGAGAGTTTTTATCATAAAGGGATGGTGGATTTTGACAAATACTTTTTCTGCATCTATTGAGATGATTATATGGTTTTCAATTTTGTTTTTAATTTTGTTTATGTGATGTATCACATTTATTGACTTGTGTATGTTAAACTATCCTTGAATCCCTGGGATGCAGCCCAGTTGATCATGCTCTTTTAAATGTGCTGTTAGATTTGGTTAACTAACATTTAGTTGAGAATTTTTGCATCTATATTCAACAGGGAAAGTGGTCTGTAATTTTCTTTTTTGTTGTTGTGTCCTTTCCTGGTTTTGGTATCAGAGTGATAATGGCCTCATAGAATGATTTAGCAGGGATTCCCTCTTTCTCAATCTTTTGAAATAGTTTCAGTAGGGTTGGTACCAATTCTTTGAATGCCTGCTAGAATTCAGCTGTGAATCCATCTGGTCCTGGGCTTTTTATTGTTGGCAATTTTAAAATTACTGATTCAGTCTTGCTGCTTATTATTGGTCTGTTTGGGGTTTCTATGTCTTCCTGATTTCGTCTAGGAGGGTTATATGTCTCCAGGAATTTATCTGTTTCCTCTAAGTTTTCTACTTTGGGTGCATAAAGGTAATCATAGTAGTCTCAAATAAACTTTTATATTCCTATGATGTTGGTTGTAATGTCTCCACTTTCATTTCTAATTGAATCTAATTTCTCATTTGGATCTTTCCTCTTCTTTTCTTGTTAACCTAGCTAATGGTCTATCTATTTTGCTTATATTTTCAAAGAATCAGCTTTTGTTTCATTGATCTTTTGAATTTTTTTGTTTGAATTTTATTTAGTTCTGCTCTGATCTTTGTTACGTATTTTCTTCTTCTAGCTTTGGGTTTCATTTTTTCTCGTTTCTCTAGTACCTTGAGGTGTGACATTAGGTTGTCAATTTGTGCTCTTTCTCATCTTTTGATATAGGCATTTAGCACTATAAACTTTCCTCTTAGCTTGGCTTTTGCTGTATCCCAGAGGTTTTGATAATTTTCATCAGTATTATTCAATTCAAAGAATTTTTAAATTTCCTTGTTGATTTCCATGTATTTGTATAGTTGTTTTTATCTGAGAATTCCTTTTGGAGTTGATCTCTAGTTTTATTCCACTGTTGTCCTGAGAAGATACTTTATATGATTTCAGTTTACTTAAATTTATTGAGATTTGTTTTGTGGCCTATCACATGGTCTATCTTGGAGAACGTTCTATGTGCTGATGAGAATAATGTATATTCTGCAATTCTTGAGTAGAATATTCTGTAACTGTCTGTTAAGTTAATTTCTTCTAGCATATCATTTAAATCCATTGTTTCTTTATTGACTTTCTGTTTGAAGATCTGTCTGGTGCCTTCAGTGGTGTACTGCAGTCTCCCACTATTATAGTATTGCTGTCTATCTCATTTCTTAGGTCTAGCAGTAATTGTTTTATAAATATGGGAGTTCCAGTGTTAGGCGAATGTAAATTTAGGATTTTAATAGTTTCTTGTTGGATCGATCCTTTTTTCATTGTATATAGTGATATAGTGACTTTTTTTTTTTTCTGTTGCTTTGAAGTCTGTTTTGTCTGATATAAAAAGAGCTACTCCTGCTCACTTTTGGTTTCCATTGATGTGGAATATCTTTTTTCATTTCATTACCTTCATTTTGCATGAATCCTTTTATGCTAGGTGAGTCTCTTGAAGATAGCAGATATTTGGTTTTCAATTTTTTATCTATTCTGCCATTCTGTATATTTTAAGTGGAGCATTTAGGCCATTTATATTTAATGTTAATATGGAGATGCAAGATATTATTATTTTACCATATTAATTGTTACCTAGATAGGTTTTTTTTTTTTTTTGGTTGTGTTATTGTTTTATAGACTCTGTGAGCTTTAAGCTTTCAAGAAGTTCTATACTGGTGCATAATGGGCTTTTGTTTCAAAATTTAGAACTCCTTTTAGTATTGTTTTTGTAGTGCTGATATGGTAGTGACAAATTCCCTTAGCATTTGTCTGTCTGAAAATGACCTTATTTCTTTTTCATTTATGAAACTTAGTTGTACTGGATACAAACTTCTTGGCTGACAGTTATTCTGTTTATGGAGGTTGAACATAGGACCTCAATCCCTCTGGCTTGTAAGATTTCTGCTGAGAAGTCTGCTGTTAGTCTGATAAATTTTCCTTTGTAAGTTACCTGATGCTTTTGTCATACTACTCTTAGAATTTAGACAATCTGATGACTATATGCCACCTTGGTGAAAAGCTTTTTGTGATGAATTTCCAGGAGTTATTTGAGCTTCTTGGATTTGAATACCTAGATCTCTATCCAGGCCAGGGAAATTTATCTTAATTATTCCCTCAAATAAGTTTTCCAGAGTTACTGTTTTCTCTTCTCCCTCAAGAACATCAATTATCTTTGGCTTGGCCAGTTTACATAATATCATATTTCTTGGAGATTTTGTTTCTTCTTTTTAAAAAATTTTTGTCTGATTGACTTAATTTAAAAGTCTTATCTTCAAGCTCTGAAATTCATACTTCTACTCAGTCTAGTCTATTGTTAAAACTTTCCACTGCATTTTGTAGTTCCCTAAGTGTGTCTTTCATTTCCAGAAGTTCTGATTAGTTTTTCTTTATTATATCCATCTCCAGAAAATTCTTAATTCATGTCCTGAACTGCTTTTTAAATTTCTCTATGATGTTTTTCACCTTTCTCCAATATCTTCTTCTCTTTTTTTGAAACAGAGTCTTGCTCTGTCACCCAGGATGGAGTGCAGTGGTGCGATCTTGGCTCTCACTGCAAGCTCCGCCTCCCAGGTTTATGCCATTCTCCTTCCTCAACCTCTGAAGTAGCTGGGACTATGAGTGCCTGCCACCACTTCCAGCTAATTTTTTGTATTTTCCAAAGTACTGGGATTACAGGCATAAGCCACCACGCTTGGCTATAATATCTTCTTGGGTAGCTTAATAATTGACATTTTGAATTTCTTATCTGGTATTCCTAAGGTTTCATTATGGTTAGGATCCATTGCTGGAGAGACAGTGTGATCTTTTGGGAGTGTTATAGCACACTGTATTGTCATATTACCAGAGTTACTTTTCTGGTTCATTCTCACTAGGCTAGACTATTTCTTCTAATTATTCTTGAATTTATGTTTGATTTGATTGTGTTTCTTTTGTCTGTTTTTAAATTTCTCTTTTCCCCTTAAGAATGTGACTTTAGTGCACACAGTTAATTATAGCCTAACTTGGTTCTTGGTGCTTTCAGGGGTGAAGACTCTGCAAGAGTTCCTGGGTTATAGAGAGTCTCTGGTTTTTGGAGTTTTTCTGTTTTGTTTTTGTTTTGTTTTTGTTTTGTTTTGTTTTTGTTTTTGTTTTTGATACAGAGTCTTGCTCTGTTGCCCAAGCTGGCATTCAGTAGGGTGATCTTGGCTCCCTGAAACCTCAGCCTCCCAACTAGCTGAGAATATGGGTGCATGCCACCACACCCACCTAATTCCTTTTTGTATTTTTAGTAGAGGCAGAATTTCACTGTGTTGGCCAGGCTGATCTCAAACTCCTGGCCTCAAGTGATTCACCCGCCTTGGTCTCCCAAAGTGCTTGGATTACAGATGCTAGCCACCATGCCCAGCCTATAAAGAATCTTTGTATGATGACTTTCATATGTGCTGGTTGTAGTAGCAATATGCTCTGTGTGTGAGTAAGTTTACTGTCTCCTATGGGGTTGGAATGCATTTGTTTATTTGTTTATTTATTTTTCCCCAATATTTTATTTACTGGTTTGATGGTTCAGGCTTCAGGCCAATAAGGAAGGTGTCCCTGGGTAGGAACCCGTTGTGGCTAAAGCAGGTTGGTAAATGAATTATCCAGTGATGGGCAGAGGTCCTAACATCAGCAAAGGTGGCTGGAGGAGCTCTTGGTGAGTTTCACTGAGGTCTCATCAGGCGGAAGGGTTGGAGTCACCTCAGCTCCCCCGTCAGGTTAGGAGGAAAGTTATACACCCCTCAGACACACTCCTTTCCCACTGCTCTGGCTATGCAGCTCAGACAGGCACCTCTTTTCATCTGTAGGAATGTTGATGTTCCAAGTATAGAAGAATTGTGACTGTCTCTTACGCAAGCCCGAACTTGGAGGGTACTCCTCCTGTGGGGATGCAGTCACCCTGATGTGTTCCAGAAAGGCTGCCTATAGTTGAATCCATGCCAGCCTTCTGTGAGAGAACCTCCAACTGTGCTTGCAGTGGTGGACAAGAGGGGAAAGCCATCCCCTTCTCTAAGACCCTTTGTGTGCACCAGGGCTGTCTGACTGTTGGGTTACAGCTGCAGACTTTCCTTGCTGAGCCAGCACTGCAACTGCCTCTGCTGAAGACAGTATGGCAATTCCTCAAGGATCTAGAACTAGATGTACCATATGACCCAGCCATCCCACTACTGGGTATATACCCAAAGGATTATAAATTATGCTACTACAAAGACACATGCACACGTATGTTTATTGCGGCACTATTCACAATAGCAAAGACTTGGAATCAACCCAAATGTCCATCAGTGACAGACTGGATTAAGAAAATGTGGCACATATACACCATGGAATACTATGCAGCCATAAAAAAGGATGAGTTTGCGTCCTTTGTAGGGACATGGATGCAGCTGGAAACCATTATTCTTAGCAAACTATCACAAGAAGAGAAAACCAAACACCACATGTTCTCACTCATAGGTGGGAACTGAACAATGAGTTCACTTGGACTCGGGAAGGGGAACATCACACACCAGGGCCTATCATGGGGAGGGGGGAGGGGGGAGGGATTGCACTGGGGAGTTATACCTGATATAAATGATGAATTGATGGGTGCTGACGAGTTGATGGGTGCAGCACACCAACATGGCACAGGTATATATATGTAACAAACCTGCACGTTATGCATATGTACCCTAGAACTTAAAGTATAATAAAAAAAAATAAAAATAAAAATAAAAAAAAGAAACTTCCCACCAGAAGAAATTGCTGGTGCTCATGGCCTGCCATCTAGATTATTTTGACCCATTGGGTGTTCCCTTGATGTGGCACACTCCTCCTGGGAGTGGAAGTCCCTGGGAGCCAGACTACTATGAGTGTTGTTGCTCCTCTGGGTCTAACCACTCAGTGAAGTTGCCACTCTCCAGGCTGGTGCTTGGGAATATCTTCAAGGTATCTGGTGATGTGACTTTTCCTTAAGTCTCCCAGCAGTGGGTAACATCACTGGCTCTAATGGGGATGGCAGTGGAGTGATGTAGACTATGGGAGAGTTCTTCATTATTGATAGACTTAGTGTGTTGGCTTTCTCGAACACCAGTAATAGTAATGAACTGGTCATTTGGACAGACTCAAGACCACCTGTTTAGCCAGAGTGGTGCAGGTGGTGCAGGCAGTAGTGATAGCTGAGATTGTGCAGCTGTTTTCTCCTTCCTGGGTACAGTATTATTCTACCAGGAGATGCTGCAGTGGACTGTGTTTGGCCTCCAGCAAGGAGGTGGCGCTTACAAAAGAGCAGCAGCTGTGGTAGTAGCAATGAGACTTTTGCTTGCCTTTTGTTGCCCAGGGGAAGTACTCTGGTTTCTCAGGCAATGAGTGGGGCCACAAAGCTTCCGAAAGTTTCTGTCCTTTGTGTTAAGCTACCAGGGAGGGTGGTAGGGCAAAGCCAGGGAGGGGCTGGGTCAGGCAGGTTTGCACTCTGAATTTCCATGTGCAGGTCAAGCAGCAGCCTCTGTGGGTGTCAGGGGATGGAGGCAGTTCTCAGGCCACTGGGTTGATGTTCCACAGGGGAATGTTGCTGCCTCTGCTACACAGAAGAGTTCGTGTAGGGAGTGGTGAGTAGCAGGCGGCAGTAAGCCCCACACAGATCCCATGCACCTGGCAAGGCAGATCCATTCTCACAGTGCTCCACTAGCAGCAATGGGCTAAGTTCCAGGTAGCCTGCACTCAGAATTCACAAGTGCCCTGGGGCATAAACTTTCCCCACAGAAATAGTAACTGTGGCTTTCGGGTCACGTCCCTCCCCATCTGCTGAAAACCTGGGTTTCCAGCTCCTGCACTCATGGCTGCAGCCTGCTCTTCACTCATCCTGACCCCGGCCCTGGCCAAGGGAGTTTGTTCCTACTGGAAGTTATATCGTGAAACCCAGTTAGGGGCTTCTTTCAACCTGTGACCACTGCCTCAACTATTTGGCTGACCTCTGCAGGGTCCCCTATGAAAAACTGTAATGAATAACTTACCTATAGTGACAGTGAAGATGAAGAAAAGTAGGTACATTCAAGAAAAATCAAGAAGTTAAATTAATCACACTTTCTCATGGATTAATTATGGGAGATGTAGATGGCTTCAAAAATTGCAGTTGCAGGTTTCTAGCTGGCACAATGAGATGGTGGTGGCATTCACAGAGAGGAGACTCCAGAGAAGTGATTGGGGGATTTAAGGTGGAAGTAGGTGCTGAGTCCAGATTTGAAGCTGTGGATATGGGAAAGTAGAACAGCTTGCTTTTGACACATTTTAGACACTAAGTGGATATATTGATTAGTCAAGTAGATACAAGTCTAGGACTTGAAGATATGTTCTAGGCTAAAGATAAACATTGTGGAGTCATTGATATATAGTCGGTTTTTTGAATCAAGATATTAAAAGATGAAATTTCCTAGAGAAATAATATAGAGAGAGAAGAAGGCACATGTCCATGCTTCTCAAATAAGGGTACAAGAACTCCAGAGAAATATTCTCTGTATTTAGCAATGTTCTTGAAGAGTAGAGAAAATTTCAAGTCATACACAGCTCAAATTCTTCAATTACCAGTTTTATTTAAATATTTGGGATGAGGGATGTTATCGAGTATAACAAAATGGAAAATGCTGTAGAGTAGAATGCAAAATTTACATAAATCATAAGACAAAAGAAGAGAATTAATTTATCTGTTTAACACTGTTTCCTTGAGCTAAATCTTCAGTTCTTCAACCCAGGGTGTGAGAAGTAATTGGCAAATTGGTTAGGTCACAATTATAACTACTTATTACATAGTAGTTCTCTTCCTTTACCTTATGTGTATATAGTCAGTGATTTAAAACTGAAAGTGTGAAAAGGACACAAATACATGAAAATATATGCCAGTGTCATGGACTAGCAGAATAAATACTGTTAAAATGTCTGTAGTATTCAAAATGGTCTACAGATTCTATCCAGTCCCTATCAAAATAACAGTGACATTCTTCACAGAATTGAAAGAACAATTCTAAAATTTATGTGGAACCACAAAAAACCCTGAGTAGACAAAGAAATTCTGAGCAAAAAGAAGAAAGCTAAAAGGATCACACTCCCTTACTTCAAAATATACTAAAAAGCTATAGTAACCAAAACAGCATAGTACTGGCATAAAAAAAATACACATAGACCCATGGAATAGAATAGAGATCCTAGAAATAAAGCCACACATCTATAGCCAACTGATTTTCAACAAAGGTGCCAAGAACACGCAATGAGCCAAGGACAGTCTGTTCAATAAATTGTGTTGGGAAAACTGGATACTCATATGCAGAAGAATGAAATTACACCCTTATTTATCACCATATATAAAAATACACTCAAAATGGATTAAAGACTTAAATTTTAAACTGAAAACTATGAAACTAGTAGAAGAAATACAGGAGTAAAACTCTTTGACATTTTTTCTGGGAAACGATTTCTTGTATATGACTCCCAAAGCACAGGCAACAAAAACAAAACTAGATAAATGAGATTATATCAAACAAAAAAAATTCTACACAACAAAGTAAACAATGAACAGAGTGAAGGGACAACTTACAGAAAAGGAGAAAATATTTGCAAAGTATACAGCTGATAAAGGGTTGATACCCAAAATATATAAGGTACTCATACGATTCAATAGCGAGGAAATAGATAACCTAACTAAAAATGGGAAAATGACGTTAATAGACTTTTTTCAAAAGAAGATGTATGAATGACCAACAGGTATATGAAAAATGCTCAATGTCATGTATCTTCAGAGAAATGCAAATCAAAACCACAATGAGATATCACCCCACTCCTGTTAGAATGGCTATTCTCAAAAAGACAAAAGACAACAAGGGTTTGTGAGGTTGTGCAGAAAAGGGAACACTTACACACTGTTTGTGGGAATGTAAATTAGTAAAGCCAACATGAAAAACAGTATGGAGGTTCCTCAAAATATTAAAAATAGAACCACTATATTATGCAACAATCTCACTACTGGATACACATCCAAAGGAAATGAAATCAGTATGTTAAAAAAGATATCTGTACTCCCATGTTTATTGCAGCACTATTCACAATAGCCAAGATATGGAAAAAAAAAAAAACAAAACCCTAAATGTTCATCAATAGATGAAAGGAATAAAGAAGATGCGGTACATTTACCCAAATGGAATACTACGTAGCCATGAAAAGAATGAAATCCTGTCATTTGAGATGACATGAATAATCTGGAGGACATTATGTTAAGTGCAATAAGCCAGGCACAGAAAGACAAATACTGCATGATCTCACTAATATGTAGAATCCAAACAAGTTGATTTCATCAAAGTAGAGAGTAGAATGGTAGTTATCAGAGGCTGGGGTGGTTAGGGGGCAGGAGAAATGGGAAAATGTTGGTGAAAGGATATATAATTACAGTTAGATAGAAGGAATAAATTAAAGAGATCTATTGTACAACTTGGTGACTATAGTTATTAATATATTGTGTTCTTGAAAATTGCAGATAGTGGATGTTAACTGTCCTCACTGCAAAAAAGATAACTATGTGAAGTAGTGCATTTGTTAATTAGTTACTTAGGTTGGTGCAAAGATAACTGCAGTAATTACTGCAAAGTAATTGCCATTAAAAGTAATGGCAAAAACCTCAATTACTTTTGCACCAACCTAATAAATTTAATTATTCCACAATATATGTGTACCTCAAAATGTCATGTTGTAGATGATAATGTGTACAATTTTATCTTTAAAAAAATAAATAAATGTTGGATTGGATTTCAAAGAAGAAAAAGAAAGTAGGTTCTTTCTACTGCTCCTTGTAGGAGACCATGAGTCTCCAGACGTCCTTTCTTATTTAATTTACATTAAGTCTGTGATGTGGATTGCGTCCTTTAAATGTGGAAACCCTATGCAATACACAAATTGAGAGACTGGTATTTAACAGGCTACTTGTGAATCCTGTGGTTCCAAAATTAGTGAGGTATTCCTCAGTGGGAAGTGATTTTTTTTTTCTTTATTCTGCAAGAATTTATTGATCTTCCATTGTGTACCCTGGGAGTGGAAAGATAAATAAGGCACCATCACAGTCCTCAAGGATTTCAAGCTTAATCCAGAGAAAAAAATGCAAAAAGTATTTTTATATAGTATTATAAGTTGTGTTTTCAAACAATGATTATACTGCTGTGGAGAAACAGAGCAAATAGCTATGTGTGGCATGGGGGTACAGGTGGAATTCATGGAAGGCCTTACAGAACATAAATTTTTTAAATAGTGGGTTAAGTAGAAGTTTTTTGGGAAGACAAATGGATGGGAAAAAACCCTCCTAGAGATAAGAAACAGAAGAACACTGGAAGAACTGCACAGAGACATGATAAAGATTAGTGAATTCAATGGTAACATGAGTCAGGCCTTAAAAGAGATGAGAAAGAAGGGATAGGAAGCTCTGAGAACATAGAAGATGCTAAGAGACATGGAAAGGATGTTGGACTTTATCCTATAAACCATGGATAAAAATGTGAAACAGAGAAGTACCGAAATCAAATTTGAGTGTTCGAAATGTCACTCTGGTAGCAGTGGAGGAGGGGCTTGGAGGGAGAACAACAATACCAATAGTTTAGATGTGTGCTGTTCGTACGGTAGCCACCAGCTACATGTGGCTACTGAGTACGGGAAATGCACTAGTCAGAATTGAGATACTGTCAGTACAAAACATGCTCTAGGTACTGACAAGAAAAAAATCTTAAAGAATATAAAATGTCTTATTAATATTTGGTACTGACTCGATTTTGAAAATGGTAATATTTTAGATATTATTTGGTTACATAAAATGTACTATTAAGAGTTGAAAAAATAAAAAATAAAACTGGGAGGGAAGAATGTTCTGTTTTTGTGGCACACGCAGAAGGTAATTTGTGTTAATTACCTCACATGGTTAATTACTATTAACTATGGTCACCAGAACATATTCATCTTATAATTGCAAGTTTGTATCCTTTGACCAACATCTACCCATTTGCCACACTCCTAACCCCTGGCAACCACTCTTCTACTCTCTGTTTCTATAAGTTTAACTTTTTAATATTCTACATATAGATTATGTAGTATTTATCTTTTGTGTCTGGCTTATTTCGCTTAGCATAACATCCTCCAGGTTCATCCATGTTGTCATAAATGACGGAATGTCCTTGTTTGTAAAGCTGAATAGTATGCCGTTGGATGTATGGATGTGTATACACACACACATACATATATGTACATATCTATACGTATCTATCTATCTAGTACATAATTTCTTTCTTCATTTATTCACAAAAAGAAACTTAGATTGTTTTCATACTTGGCCAGCCTGAATAATGCTGCAATGAACATGGGATTGCAGATATCTCTTAGAGATAATAATTTTATTTCCTTTGTATGTATACCCAGAAATGAGATTGCTGGGTCATGTGGTAATTCTATTTTTATTTAATTTATTTATTTATTGAGACAGAGTCTTGCTCTGTCACCCAGGCTGGAGTGCAGTGGCATGATCTCGGCTCACTGCAACCTCTATCTCCTGGGTTCAAGCGATTCTCCTGCCTCAGCCTGCCAAGTAGCTGGGATTATAGGCATGCACCACCATGCGCAGCTAATTTTTATATTTTTAGTAGAGACACTTCCCACTGAGGAATACCTCACTAATTTTGGAACCACAGGATTCACAAGTAGCCTGTTAAATACCAGTCTCTCAATTTGTGTATTGCATAGGGCTTCCACATTTAAAGGACGCAATCCACATCACAGACTTAATGTAAATCAAATAAGAAAGGACGTCTGGAGACTCATGGTCTCCTACAAGGAGCAGTAGAGAGAACCTACTTCTCTTTTTCTTCTTTGAAATCCAATCCATGTTGGCCAGGCTGGTCTCGAACTCCTAACCTCGTGATCTGCCCACCTCAGCCTCCCAAAGTGCTGGGGTTACAGGCGTGAGTCACTGTGCCTGGCCTATTTTTATTTTTTATAAGGAATCTCCGTACTATTTTCCATAATGGCTGTAACAATTTACATTCCCACCAACAGTATATAAGAGTTCCTTTTTCTCCACGTCGTCATCAATACTTGTTTTTTGACTTTTTAAAATCAAGTTCAGTTCTTAGTTCTTTTCTTGAATTAATGCATTTGACCCTGTAACAACCCTATGACACGGGTACTCTTAGTAGCATTTTCCAGCTGAGAAAGCAGAGACATAGGAGTTAAGTAATTGTCTAAGATCACACTAATACATGGCAGATTCAAGACTGAACTCAGAAAATCAGCTTCCGTGGTGTATTATCTTAATCATAACAAACAGCAGCCTTCTTGGTCATCACCTGGGGTGAGCTCCCTTCTCATGACTCAGGGATGAAACATCTTAGTAGAATAAAAGAAGAGAGGCATCCGTCAACCAGCTAAATGTAACACTTGTTCCATTGCTTAGTAATCTTCATTAATAAGCTATATATATATATGTATCATATATATATATATATATATATATATATATATATATAGTGTTGAAGGAGGGACCAGGTGGGTAATAATTGAATCATGGATCATGGGAGCACATATAACACATATATATATATATACACACACACACATATACATACACACACACACACACACACACACACATATATATACATAGAGAGAGAGCACCTTATACTCATGTTCTCCCTAGTGATGATTCCACTGTGCCATGCTTTTGTGTGTGCTATATCACAAAAAATGCTGTCATTTGCAAAAACATTGGTTATTCTGCAGGACTTTATGCTAAGTGAAATAAGACAACAGGAAGACAAATACAACATGATCTCACTTATATGTGGAATCTAAAAAGTCAAATCTATAAACATAGAGACTAGGATGGTGGTTAACAGGTACTGGAGGTAGGAGGGGAAATGGGAGGATGTTGGTCAAAGGATACAGATTTCATTTAGGTAGGAGGAATAAATTCTGCTGACTTAATGCAAACCATGATGATCATGGTTAATAACAATATTTTGAAAATCGCTAGATAGTAAATTTTAAATGTTCTTACCACAAGACAAATGATAAGTATTTGAGGTGACAGATATGTTAATTAGCTTGATGTACTCATCCCACAATGTGTGCAAATATCAAAATATCACAATAGCCCCTGTAAATATATATAATTTTTATTTATCAAATAAAAATAAATGTTTGCCATGTTGATTTTGGATATTAAAGTCAATTAAGGAATTGTTATTTTAAACAACTTTAGGCTTCCAGTGATAATAGGTAATTTTAGGAGAGGTGGAGGGAGAAAAAAAGTAGAGTCTGACAGACATCATTGCTCTTTCTTGTAAGAACAAAGCTTTTTATCAGAGGAAAACTGATATGGTTTGGCTCTGTGTCCCCACCCAAATCTTATCTTGAATTGTACTCCCATAATTCTCATGTGTTGTAGGCAGGACCAGGTGGGTGATAATCAAATCATGGGGTGGTTTCTCCCATACTGCTCTTTTAGAAATGAATAAGTCTCACGAGATCTGAAGGTTTGATAAGGGGAAACCCATTTTGCTTGGCTCCCATTCTCTCCTTGCTTGCTGCCATCCATGTAAGACGTGACTTGCTCCTCCTAGCCTTCCACCATGATTGCAAGGCTTCCCCAGCCACATGACTGTTAAGTCCAATTAAACCTCTTTCTTTTGTAAATTGCCCAGTCTTGGGTATGTCTTTATCAGCAGCATGAAAACGGACTAATACAAAGACCAAAGTGTAATCAATCAGCATTTCCAAGATTCTGACAAACAGCTATTTGTATCAGATTAATGCTGTATAACTTAATTATTTCTGCTGCCTCCTGATACTTTAACTCTGGGGTAATGTGGTCCATCAATGGAATGGTGATGGATAAAAGGAATTCATGTTCTGCTGCCCACTCTCCCATTTCAGGCTGCTCTTCTTACACCCAAGCATACACACTGTCCCTCTTGTATATAATTTTGATTGAAATCATATAATACAATAATTTCTAGAAGCAACTGCTGTGAAGAGCAAAGCCACAAAGGCAATCCAAACAGGATAATACTTGAAAGTAGCAGAAGTGCACGTCAGAGGGATATTCACCTGGAGTCAAGTAACAGCAGGTTCAAGATCATTTAAGCCATTACTTGCACAGCTCTAAATTAAAAGGCACTAGGAAAATGGTGGCTAATCTAAAAATTATCTTATTAAGTCATATTTTTTAACTAGTACAAAGTCAATGAAGAGAATGAAACTCAATTCAAATTGTACTAACAATCTGCATAGAGCGATAAGTAAGTTTGCTAACTTTAGATTTCGATTTGTCTGGGTTCAAATCTTGACCTTGGGCACATTAAGCTCTCTGTGTCTCAGTTTTCTCACTTGAAAATAAAATAACCTTGTTTTACATTTCTCTACATTATTATTTTTAAGGTGTGATACCCTATTGTGGTATCAGATTATTAGGATAATTATTATATCCTAATATATCCCAAAGGATAGTATATCCTAATATATCCTATATTACATATATCCTATTATATATAAGATATATAATATTTAGGATATAATTATTAGGGTATAATATTATTAGCATGAAAATTATTCTAATAATAATTAGGATATAATATGATATATTAGGATATAATAATTATCCTGATAATCTGATACCACAGTAGGGTAGCAAATATACACACTTCTGTGTACTTCTGTGTGTGTCTGTGTGTGTTGGGGCTGAAGGATTGGCAGGCATGTGATCTTGAAGATGTGTTCATTGCTTTGGACCTGGAAATTATTCACTAGCCTACGACATACTGCAGTGCTGTGAACATGTTTAAGTTGTGACAAGTTAATCATCCCCACAGTCTTCATGGTGACTGATTAGGACCAAGAAGAGTCACACCTCATTACAGGTTGCCTCTAGTTTGCAAGCATCTTTGTCCCTTGACCACAATGAGCCATATGAAATTCTGACTTTTCTACTAGTGTTTTGATATGAAGTTTGGGAAGCACTGCTATAGGCAGAGGGAACCCGCAGAATACTTTGTAAAAGAGTGGCACATGCAAAGAGGCTAATGTGATGTGATGTATCTAAAGTGCTTACTTAACACAGTGTCTGGCTTACTGTAAGGCCTCAATTGAGGTATGTGTCTAGCTATGTATGAGCTCATTGAGAGAATATATATTGAAAAATATTTGTCATGAATTTAGTAATAGATTAAAATCAAATTCCATATGTTAATTATATTAGCAAACAATAGATATAATTGTTTTTACAGCATTTTCTTGTGAGGCACATTAATGATTTAATTTGTTATGTAATGCTTAATGTGCACATAAATTTTTGTTTCTTTTTTTTTTTTTTTTTTTGAGACAGAGTCTCGCTCCGTCACCTAGGTTGGAATGCAGTAATGCAATCTTGGCTGACTGCAACCTCTGCCTCCCAGGTTCAAGTAATTATCTTGCCTCAGCCACTCGAGTAGCTGGGATTACAGGTGTGTGCCACCACTCCTGGCTAATTTTTGTATTTTTAGTAGAAACAGGGTTTCGCTATGTTGGCCAGGCTGCTCTCAAACTCCTGACCTCAAGTGATCAACCCACCTCAGCCTCCCAAAGTGTTGGGAATATAAGTGGGAGCCACCGCGCCCTGCAAGGGTGCACATACATTTGATGAGCTCTCAATGAATCACACCTGCTCAGGGGTTCTAGGATTTCAATTTGGGATCCATTGCCACAAAAATTAGGGAATCAACCAAGATATAGTCCACATGCTTCTATCCCTACACCATTTCCTGGTCCTTTAATAAGAATTATGGATGTTGGGGAATTTAGAGACAAATTAGAAATGATTAATTTTCTTAAAAAATATTAAATTCTAGTTGGGGGTTAGATGGATACATAAGTAATTGTGATTCATGATAGAAAGTGCTAAATTCCACATGACAGCTACAGAAACAAATGCTATAAGAATATACAAAAAGAAATCCGTAAGAGGAGAGAGAAATCCACTCCATTTGAGAGGATCTGGAAAGACTTCATGGAGCATGTGTCAGTTAAGGTTTTTTAGTTACTAGCGATAGAGAACTGAATTAAAAAGGGCTTAAGAAAAAAAATAGAAGATATGTGCTTTCATTATTAATATTCCATGAAGAGGTGTAGCTTCGGGAATATTTTGACCCATTTGTCATACACCTAAGACGGTGTTTCTCTCTTGCTTTTCAGCTTTGCCTCCTCTGTAATGGCTCTATTCTCAGACAATCTCTCTGCTCACTCCAATATCCTCCCAGGTGCAAGTTCAGCAAAAAGAAAGATGTTTCCAGCTGGGTTTCAGACAAATCCTCAGATTCAACAGGGATTTGGCCAATTTGGTCAAATGTCCACCCCTTGGGAATTGCTATGATGGAACGATAGACTACCTTCCTTGACTTAGGCTTGGTTTCATGCTGTGCTCTACAGCTCGTGAACTGAGAGTGAGGGGCATTTTTCAAATAGGAAAGTGGGTTCTATTTCCAAAAAAACAAAACAAAACTGAACAAAAAAAAGTATTATTTGCAGAATGGCTACAAAAAATCAATAACTATCCATCAAAGGGTTTGATTTTTTATCTGCGCCTTGGAGTACAGGTGAGATCAGAAATGTTGAGAGCAGAGTAGTGCGAAAGCAAATAAATAAATTATTGGCACACGGATCCTGTGCAGAATTCTTGTTGAGTGAAGTCATAGTCATAACCCTTCTCCAAAGGCACACTTCTCATGCCCTTAATTCCTTCCACTACCGTTCTCCCAATTATGTCATGAGAGGTAGCATAAAACTCTGAAGTTGGGCCACTCAAAATGACAATGAATTTAGTAAAATTTACAAGTGAGCTCTTTAGGCTTAAGTGTCTTTGTGTGGCCTGTCATATCAAGGGACAATCTGCAGGACAAGAAGATACCAGGAAGTTCCATATTTCAGGAAGAAAAGTGTGGATTTCGTATCACATATCTCCCTATATTCAATATAATGCTCAAGAATGATGAAAATGATGATGATAATGGCAGCAACTAAGAGTTTTTGAATGCGTGGAATGCATCAAGTACCATGCTGAGTGCTTTGCATGGATGATTTCATAAAGTCTTTAGGACCATTTTTATCTCTATATTATAGGTGAGGAAACCAAAACATAAAATATTAAATATATTGACTAAGGAAACACGGTCAAAGATCAGATCTGGGATACAAAACCAAACTCTGATCTCTATACCTTCTCTCCCCCAGTCAGAACTGAAGAATTAAGATTCTTCTCTAATCTTAATCTCAGCACCTATGTAAATCAAGTAGCTCAAATTAGAAACTCAGGAGTCATTGTTGACACCAACCTCTCCTTTACCCTGTGTAGAGACTGCTACGTGTTTCTCAAACTCCACATACCATTTCTCCTAGACTCACAAATGGACTACATTTCCCCAAATTCCTGGCAATTAAAGACCATAAGACTGAATCTTAGCCAATAGAATGTGGGTGGAGGTGATGTGTATCTCCCATGGTCCTACACACTCCCAATCTGTCTCCATATCAGTGGAGAGGGCTTGAGGAGCGAGGGCAAGGTCCCGAGGTTGCACTGTGCTACAAGATGGCATGGTTCCCTAGATGACAGCCTAAGGCAAACCCCCATTGCTAATGTACATTGGAGATATATTTCTATTTTATTTTTCTATTATTAAGCAGGAAATACATTTCTCTTATGAGAAGCTACTGAGATTTTAAGGTTCATATGTAGAGATGTTAGTCTATCATGATTAATATATCCACCCTGAAACCCACTACTAAAAATCTATCCTGAATATATCCATTCTTCTGATTTCCATGCCTCTATCCTAGCCTAAGTTACCACCCACCATTCCTTGTCAAGATTGTAGCAGTAACCACTCAAGGTTACTGCAACCTCTGTCTCCAGGGTTCAAGCAATTCTCATGCTTTCACCTCCACGGTAGCTGGGACTACAGATAGACAACACCACGACTGGCTAATTATTTGTATTTTAGTAGAGACAGGGTTTCACCATGTTGCCCAGGCTGGTCTTGGACTCCTGAGCTCAGACAAATCACCCACCTCGGCTTCCCAAAGTGCTGGGATTACAGGTGTGAGCCACCACACCCGGCCTTTAGGTGTTTCTTATCACCACCCTTACCCCAACTACATTTTCCATATACTTTTCAAAGGTAGACTTTTTTTGCCTTTTTAAGTAAAAATTGTATTCAGTGGAGGAATGATTCTCTGTGATATTATAATGGCAGATACATGAAATTATGTATTTGCCAAAACCCATGGAACTGTACAACACAGAAATGAACCCTAACATAAAGACCTCAGTTGATAATATTGTAACAGTAGTGGTTTATCAACTATAACAAATGTACCACACTAAAGCAAGATGTTATAATAGGGGAAACTGTGTACAGGTCAAAGGAGAAGAGGTATACGGAAATTCTCTGTACTTTTCTATGCAATTTTCCTGTAAACCAAAACTGCTCAAAAATGGAGTCTATTAATTTTTAAAACTCTGGTTATAGCCCTCTTCTGCATAAAATACTTTAATAGCTTCTCATTTTTCTTAAATAAAACATGGTCTATGTGGCCCTAATGGCCTGGCCCCTCCCTGTGCCTCCAGCCTCATCTCCCACACTTCTATAAGCTCACTGTGTCTCTGACACACGAACCTTCCATCATTTCTTCAAAAGGGGCAAATGCTGTTTAACCAGGGCCCTGCACGCGCTGTTTCCTCTGATTGGGCATTTTGTCTCTCTTCTTTATCCCCTCAAACTTCAGTTTTCAGATCCAGCAACACGTCTTCCAGAGAGGTATTTTCTCACTATTCAATAAATCAGATCCCCTCACAGCCCCATTATTTTCTCTCACAACTCTCTATTCCACTATAGTATTTATGGTGGTTTAAAAAATGATAAATATTGTTTGTTTTGTTCCCTGTGCAAAATTTAGTAGCCAGTGTGGGAACTGGAATATAGCAGATGCACCAGGAAACAAAACAAAACAAAATAAGAAAAGCAAAACTTATATTGGACTCACGATGTGCCAAGCAGGATTTTAATTATCTTATCTATGTTGACTCATTAAACTTTCCTAGCAACCTCATGAAATAGATACCATTAGTACATCCATTTTACAGATGAATAAACTGAAGCCAGAGATGTTAAGTCACTTGCTGAAGACTTCACAGCTGTCAGTGGTGGAGCTGGGATTTGGTTCCAGTACATGTGGCTGTGATGTCTGTCCTTTTAACTAGTGTGACTCTGTATCACTGACCAATAAATGAACAAACCAATGAAGGTAGCCTGTGCTCCTAACTTCTTATTAAACTGCCTGCCTTGTTCCCTGAAATTCACAGGAATGTTCATGACCATTTTTACTTATGTTTTTTGCTCTTGCTCATCAGTTTATTTTCCAAGTCCAAAGCTAAAAACTTCTCGTTATCATTATTTCAAATCTCCCCTTATGTTCCTTTTTTTTTTTTTTTTTTCCCCAAAGGGCAACTTCTTTTTAAAGTCTTTTGGTTAAGTGATAATAAATATATTGCCTTTCTCTCAGTAGAGTTTTGGGTGAATGGTGTTCTGACTTTAGAGATGATCAATTAACTTTAGGGAGTAAAGAAAGATAAATCGGTGTGGTCCACATTCAGCTACATTCTTCAGTGGGTTATTACTTAAAGATCAAAGCTGGATTAATGAGGAAAAAAAACCTCCAGAAAACACTAGAGCATTATTGCATTTTGAGCCCATGGAAAGCATTTTTCATTTACTAGCTTTGGAACTTTCTGCTCATATTCTGTACCTGAACATGTAGGAACGTAAAGACAAAGGCAAAAAGAAAGAGCGGAAATAATCAAGAAACAAATGAGAATCTGTATAGTACAACCGAAAAGGCTGATCTTTAAATTTAGTTGTAGAAACATAGGCAATAGCGTTCAAAGAGGTATCAACTGACTTGGAATAATATGATCCATGGGCTTAACTAAGAACTTTGCCGCAGGGAAGCCATACATGTAAGCGGTTGCTGTATAACTGGGATTTGAATTGTCAGTCCCCTCTGGGGGCCCAGAAGATTTTAAAGAGAAACTGCAGTTGCTTTCCATCAGCTTACAGCATAGACACAATTGCTTCTTTAAAAGATATATCTAAATAAAATGTCAAGATGATACATGCTTTTAAAGGAATGTTTGTAGGATGTTCAACACAGCTACGATTCTTTCTGGCACAATTCAATAGCAGTTCTCAATTTTCTTTGAAGGGAAATATGCAGGATATAAAGAAACATGCACTCTGCAGAGATGATAAGTGCAGTTGCCAGATCGAAGTAATATTTTTAGTTATGGTTTTAGTATATTAAATTATATTTTTATGGCGAATTATTTTTCTGGTTAGTTCATTGAGCTTATATTAATGTTAGCATATGGACTTACAATCTGGGCATTTATATAAATTATCAGAATGGAGGACATTAGGGGAGGACAAAGAGAAAGTCACACAACATTAAGAGTTTTAAAAGAAAGTAGACATAGAACTAGGAATGTTGAGCTGTAGTTTTGGTACTAATCAACGAGCTGTTGGATCTTAGATAAAAATTAATAACTTAATTTTTCCTGCCCTCATTTATATAACTTACAAAATAATTAAAAGTAACTCAGTTGTTGTAGGGTTTTGATGACATAGTGTACATATAGATGAACTAGCTGTGTCATCTTGAGGAAATGGCCTTTTTCTTTTATTTGATAAATATTTATGGGATGTTTCCCATGTGCCAGGTCTATGCTTGGCCCCCCCATACACGGTATGGTAGTATATGTATACTATAGTACATGCTGATGTCTACAAAGAAATACGTGGTAGGTTGTCCTACAGTGTTTATGATTTACTAAGGATGAAAAACTTTAAATGATTAATCCTGCTAATCAAGATGTAATTATATCCTGAGCTCAGGGCTTGTCAGGAAAGGGACATGGTCCTTTAAACCATGAACAAGGGAACTGACTAGTATTGCGAAGGCAGGGAAAGCTTCCCTGAGGAGTGTCCTTGAGCTGAGATCTAAAGGAGAAACAGGAGATAATAAATAGAAGGAGAGACTAGCAGTTCAGACTGATGAAACAGCATGTACAAAAGTCCTGGGGTCAGCAGAATGGTGACTTTGGTCAACTGAAAGAAGGCTGGGAGGCAGAGTGTAAACTACAGCAAGTTTTCAGAGGAAAGCAAAGATAGAATAAAAAAAGTATCTCAGGCAGCATTTGAATTTTGTCATTCTTTCCTGTTACAACAGGAATCTCAATCTCCTCACTTAAAAATGGGGGAAATGGACTTAAAGAGCTTATTATGCATGTGAATCACACAACACTAAGGCTTAAGTTGTATTAATCCATCTTGCATTACTGTAAAGGAACACCTGAGACTGGGTGATTTATAAAGAAGAGGTTTATTTTGGCTCATGGTTCTGCAGGCTGTACAGAAAGCATACTGCTGGCATCTACTTCTGGTGAGGTCTCAGGAAGCTTACAGTCATGGCAGAAGGTGAAGAGGGAGCAGCACATCACATGTCCAGAGACAGAGAGAAAAAGAGAGAGATGGGGGATATCCCACTGTTTTTAACAACCAGATCTTGCATAAACTTATCACCACTCATTACCTTGGGGAGGGCACCAAGCCATTCATGAGGCCAAATGGCTCCCACCAGTCCCTACCTCCAACACATTTTAACACAAGATTTGGAGGGGACACACATCCAAACCATATCACCAATACCAGTAGGCACGTAATAAACAATTCTCTCACACCATGTTCTGAACTATAAAAGTCTTTCACTATTAGACCCACTCTTCACCAAGAGGTTCTTATTTTATGCATTTTTACAGTCTGATGCATTCTCATAAAACATTTTTCTTCTCTACAGCTGCAATAAATAGTAAATAGCAGGTTAATATTACCACCTTAATATCTAAAATTAGTAGTCTGTGGACTATTTGCCCCCCCAAAACTTTTCTCTATGTCTCCAAGAAAATATTTATAATTGAAATATGACACATATAGAGATGTGCACAAATCATAGGTGGGCAGCTTGATGAATCTTCACAAAGTGAATACATACATGCAACCATCACTCGGATCAAAGAATAGTATATAAGCAGCACCCTGGGACCCTCCTCATGCCCGCTTCCAGTCACAGCCCTCCTTCCTTCCCAGTGGTAACCATTATGCTGTTTCCTGCTATCATTGATTCATTTTACCTTGTTTGGAACTTTAAAAGAGTAGACTCATACAGTATGTATTATTTTTGATAAAACTTTTTTTTACTCATAACATTTGCAAGATTTTTCTATATTATTGCATGTAGCAGTAATTTATTCATTTTCATTATTTCATAGTATTCTGCCATGAATATGTGTAATTTATTTATCTGTTCTAGTGAGGATAACCACCCAGAAACATTTAATAAATATTTTCAAATGAGAAAATGAATACATTTCTCAAAGACTTACTCTCCTTAACTATAAAACAAGCTCAATAATAAAATCAAAACTTATTCTGTAAGATTGTTGTGAGGATTAAATGGAACAAAGCATACAAAATGCCCATTCAGTGACACAGAGTAAGTATTCATAAGTAGTATCTACTTATAATTATTTCAGGAATTCTTTTATAAAAGATTTAGAAAACGGGAAAATGACCACAAGTGAAAAATGTTACCTTAACTCGAAGTGGCTAGAATAAGGTTCTAGAATTGTGAAGAAATCAAACTAAAATAAAGAAGCAAAATGCTGTCTGTCACGCCTTGTACTTTTTAAGCTAATTTGGCCCATCCAAGCAGTATGTACGTGATAAACGATGAAGTCAAGCTGTAGAGGCTTAAGCACTTTAATTGCCTTGGGCTGATCCTGTCCTCCTGACTTTGCACTTGTCCTATCCTGTTTGACCAGACTCTCGACCTTCGCATTGTCTCTTGATTTCTGTACCACCCTTGCTATTTGGTACCAAACCATCTTGAATTTAAAAAATTTATACTTGCTGCTTCTTTATGTCTGGGACTGTAATTTATTCTGCAAATTCCTCCTACTTCTGGTCACCATATCCAGAAGTCTGAAGAGGGTTCAGATAGTTGTGCTGAACATATATGGGGCATTCGATATATAGACATTGATTGGCATATTGCCTGCAGATTTGAATCATGGTAAACCAGAATTAGTGGAAGCCTAATTATAGATTAATGCCACAAAGTCACTGAAATGACCCTTCGGACACTGTTTGCTTAGCGTATCATTGATTGTAGAGATAAATTATAACAGCCCCAGGATTGCTGTGAAGGGCTAATTCACACAGTGCTGTCACATTTCCCTGACTCGTCTGTTCATGGGCCATATCCAATCAAAATTGTTACTGCAGAGTATGCTGGTGCCAAAAAAATCTCCAAGTCTGGTACAGAACTCTCCTATGAATATAGTGAATCTAACTACCTGGTAGCAATCTTTACTTAAATAATCTGTAGATAGTTGAAACTTAACATGTCCAAAGTACAACTTATTATCATGTCTTTTGCCATTTCTAACCATTTCTCTCATATTCACAAACTTCAGGGCACCATCATGCATTTTGTGTCTTCAGTCAGAAACCTGGGCAGTCTTTGACATCTCTTGCGACTTACCCATCACATCCAATCAATCATCAAGACCTGTCCATTCTGTCAACTCAATAAACTTAAAAATCTGTCTACTCCTATCCATTCATACTCAGTTTTCTTTGAATGCATAATTTCCAGTCCAGAATAACACAAACAACTTTCAATTAATTTTCCTGGTCTTTTTCACTTGGTCACTCCACTCCTACTCAGGAAAACCCCTGTAGTCAAAGGAGTCTTTCTAAATGTTATACTTGATCATGTGAATCCCCAGCCTAAAATTCTTTCATAACTTCTTGCCATTTAGATGATTTCCTTTGTAACATTGTGCCTGGGGATTCATCACTTGTAAAGTTCTCCATTCCAGCCATTCTAAGGTATTTGGAACATGCCAGTTTAACATTTGTGTCTGGACATTTGCATATATTCTGACCTCCACATGGAATATTTTTCCTCCTGATTCACCATTTCCAGACTAGTCCTAATTATCCTCAGGTTTGTACTTCTGTATTAGCTCCTCCTCCAGTACCTTATACTTACTCCTTTAAACCAATTGTTGACTTCTTTGAAATTGCTTGTTTACTCATTTGAATCCTCTCTAGACTATAAACTATAAATCCTCTCTAGACTATGATTGAGCATAGTAGTCTATCTTGTTTTCATTTTTTGACCAGCATTGAGTGCAACACATGGCATAGAGTACTAGCTCAAACATTTGTTGAATATATAAGTGAATCCATTAGAAGTTAATGAAAGATGTGCTTATAGGAAAGCGTTCAGCAGCTGCCATTTTATTTTATGATAGCAGTGTACTAGATGTCAAACCAAGAGTATCTCAGTATAGTTTTAAAACATACACTTATTCAAAGTTTTCCGGAAAGAGACAGATAACCTGGTAAATGCTAAATGCTAATGAAGTACATGAAAGTAAATATCACACTCCAGGCAAGTCATGCTTTTTTATATACAGAGATGGACGTAATTAACCCAATATCATCCATTCATTCTTTCCATAGACATTTACTATTCTCAGCAAAAATCCAAAGACCACAAAATTTGAGTTCTTTTACTGATTTTTGGGATGTGACACTAACTTATACATGTAGATATTCTCATTCTGTCAGTGTTTGGTGGCTTATAGCTGTCTAGGTTAGAAGAGAAGGCAGCTATGAACTGGGGTAAAAGTAATATCTGTATTTTGCCACTTGCTTAGCTGAAGGACTTCAGATATGGTTTGACTCTGTGTCTCTACCCACATCTCAGGTGAAATTGTAATTCCTAATGTTGGAGGAGGAATCTGGTGGGAGGCGATTGGATCATGGGGGTGGATATCCCCCTTGCTGTTCTCATGAGATCTGGTTGTTTAAAAGTGTGTAGTACTTCACCCTTCTCTCTCTCTCCTACTCTGCCATGTGAAGAAGGTAATTGCTTGCCTTTTACCCTTCTGCAATGATTGTAAGTTTCCTGAGGCCTCCCCAACTATGCTTCCTGTACAGCCTGCAGAATTATGAGTCAGTTAAACCTCCTATCTTCATAAATTGCCCAATCTCAGGTAGTTATTTATAACAGTGTGAAAACAGGCAAATACAACTTCCTATCAATTCTAGCAACAGAAGTATCTTCTTTTGCTTCCGTCTACTTCAAATGCCATCTACTTGTTTCTACTTTCTATTACCAGCAAAGCCCAGGCCACTGTTATTTGTCACTTAGCTTTTCCATTGACTTTGCTGCTTCTAGGCTTGTCATAATCCAATTTATTCTCTATCCTTCAAATAGCTAGGGTGATCTTTTCAGAGGGTAAATTTGATTTTGACACTGCTCTGTTGAAAATCCTTCCATAGCATCCCATTGACCTCAAGATAAAATTCAAGTTCTTGTTGTCACCTAGGAAAGTTTGCCCGATCTGGTTCCTTTTCCCCTTCAGATGAGGAATTCCACATTTCCTTTCTTTCCACATTTCCTTTCTTTCTTTTGTTGTATGCAGCTACACTGGCTTTTTCTTGGGTCTTAGGTGAGCAATGCTCCAAATCTCGAAGTAGCTGCTCTTGCTGGTGAATAGTGCAAGTTCCTCACTGTATAGCCCACTGTCTTTCACCAGGGAGGTCACAGAGCTCCCACTGCATTCCAACAGCGACGCCCACACTCTAGGAAGATAGCAAATCATAGAGGGAACAGCTCAAAGGCAGACAGGCCTGGGTTTAAATGCCCACATAAATGAAAAACAATAATATAAATAAGGAGAATAAAACATATTCACTATTATTTATTATTTGTATAGGGACTATACTAATTGGTTTTCATTTATTGTCTGTTTTTGGCCTGAAAACAGCTGTATCTTATATTTATTCCCATTTGATACACAGAATGTGAATATGTAAAGAGGATGAGTATCTTGGCCATCCAGTGAAAAAGGCGAAGGGAGGATTTAAATCCTTCAAGTAGCCAAGGTCTGTGACAGATTCTAGTGACAAGATTCTAGTGACAGAACTTAACTTCTGTCATATAGAGAAGATTTCCAGGATATAACAAAGTATTTAGTGTGCTGCTTAGCGAACACAATTTTTACTATAAATAATTGTCCTTTCTGGGAGGAGCCAACCCTGTTTCTTCTCTGCCCGACCACATTCTTTTCACGCTTCAGTGTTTACACTGCTTTTCTCAATCCCTGGTGTCACACTAGTCATCCTCTGACTGACTCTACCATTAATTTGGCCTTTTGTTTTGTTTTGTTTTTCATTCACCATGTAGGATCACAAACTCCTGGAGAGCGCTGGCTGCTTTTTTTATGTTTTTCTGGCATTTCTCTCTGGACCTTGCATGGTGCAAAGTAATTGCAGACCACTCAATTCAATGCCTGTTGAATGAATGTGTTAAGCCTCAGAAGGATCAATCTTCTGACCTTGAACTCATTAGTAGTATACTCTAAACAGCTGAGCTAATGAGTTAGACTAAACGTAGTTTTTTTTTTTTTTTTAAACAAAGAAGTGCTTTGTGAGCCCCATTTATTGAATAGCCCCATGGTTCTTAACTAGGGAATATTTTTCCCCCAGGAGACATTTAGTCATGTCTGGAGAAATTTTCGGTTGTCACAAAGGAGGTGGAGTTGGTACTAGCAATTTGTGTGTATGGGACAGGGATGCTGCTAAACATCCTACAATGCACAGGACAGCCCCACTAACATAAAAGATTATCCAGACCATCATGTCAATAGCACCAAGGTTGAGAAGCCCTGGGTTAGACTAGATTATATCAATAGATTGTAAAGCTTACATAGATTTTATCAGTTTATAAATATGTGGTATGAATCTATGTTGTAGCTTACTTGGATTGCATATAAACGTATGAACAATAGCATAAAACCTCTGTCTGCTAAATATTTTTTGAATCAAAATTTCAAAAACTACTAGAAAAACTCATGTGTAAACTTCATTAATTCCGAACTTGAGGGAAAACTACTTCTTACAGTGTGATTTGTAATACATAGGCACCCAGTTTTATGGTTTGGCATAATATAACAATAATTCAATGTGTCAACTTACAGAATAAGGCTCATAAGGAGATTTTGAAAATAGCTTTCATAAATTGATAAGAATCATCTATTACTTACATGTTTTTATAGTCAAAGGATTGATGATAAAGTTTTTTTAAATATTTTGAAACTTATAATTTTAACACCTCACTCTCTTTTACGTTTATAATTTCAACTAAGAATTGCAACTCGTGTATCAAAGAGCATAAATTCCAAGTTAGTGGCACCTAAATTAATATATTATTTCATGATAACATTATGATCACATAATTCTTTATTGAAGTATAATGCTTCAATAAAGCATTATAAATGAAACACACACCCCCACACACAGAACAACTGATGTTTGGCTAGAGGCTAGAAACAGGGTCATGAAGATAGAACACTGGCTGTAAGAAAAGAATAGGATTACAAACAGGGATTCTTTTTTTCAGAGGTTGAACTTGTGTACCTGCAATGAAATAATTTTTATATGTTATTCTAATATCTAAATTTTAAAATAAAAGTCAAAATAAATAAAGTTTATTAAAACTAGAAATATCATTTTTCATGTTAAAGAAAAGCATATCTTTCCTGGGTCATTTGCACAAAGATTCCAAGAGGGAATTGGAAACTCTAAGTGAGACATCAGACACATTTTCACATTCAGCCGTTCTCTTAAGCCATGTAGCTCCTAAGAGTTTGTAGGAAATTTGGCTAATTTCCATCCCGAAGGTTGGAGAAAGTTGTGAAACCTCTGCTAAAGATGAAAAGACTGCTATAAAAGAGACATCTGTAAAATGATGAGTTGTAACCAAGAATTGCTCCAATTCTGAATCCCTGAAGACCAGGGATACCTTGATGAAATTAAAATGATAACACTTTAGGGCAAGCAAGACAAAAAGGGATTTTACATTCTTCTTAGAATTATAGCTGTCTATAGAACCTACTATAGACAGATATAATTCAAGCAGTTTGGATCAAAAATGGAATTACACACATACATGCATATTACCAGCAACGTTAACTCGAATGAAGCCAATATTTCCATGGTTAAGTAGGTCATCCCTCCGATTATGGCACGAAGGCTGTGATTAAAAAAGAACAACTGATTTGTCAGGCTTGATCACTGATGACTAATTGCTAAAAGAATTCAACCACTTCAATTACCATGAGATTTCTTTATAACATTACCTGAAATAACTGTGCCTTTTGAAAGTGAGACTAATTCTAATGGTATCAATAGCACTTTTGCAACGTAAAAAAAAAATTAACAGATTATTATAAGAGGCACGGTTGTGCAGTGTGATGAGTACTGGAGTAAGAGTAGGGCTCAGACAACCTGTGTGCAGTTCAGCTCTGCCACTCACAAACTGTGTGGCCTTGGATGAGTCACATGATTTTGTGAACATCAGTTTTCACGGTAGGGTGGGAATGATGATGCTTACTCCACTTTGAGTTTTGTTGGCAGAGAAAATATTCACATTCTAGGATCAGGAAAATAAAGAACAGTGTTGATATGGTTTGGATCTGTGTCCCTGCCCAAATCTTATATTGAATTGTAATCCCCATTGTTGGAGGTGTGGCCTAGTGGGCGGTGTGGGTCATGGGGCCAGTTTCTTGTGGTTTAATACCATCCCCCTTGGTGGTGTTGTGGCAATAGTGAGTGAGTGTTCTCAAGATCTCATTGTGTAAACCCTGCCCCCAACCTTCCTCCTGCTCAGACCATGAGAGGTACTGCTCCTCCTTTCCCTTCTGCCATGATTGAAAATTTCCTGAGGCCTCCCATGCTTCCTGTACAGCCTGTGGAACATGAGCCAATTAAACCTCTTTTCTTTGTAAATTACCCAGTCTCAGGTGGTTCTTTATAGTAGTGCAAGAATGGACTAATACAGTTGGTGATGAGGCATTGACAAGAAGACTAAGATAAGCTTGATTCTGAAAATGACATGTATTTTCTTTGGAGGAGAGTGAATCCAAGCCGAGTCTCACATCTGTGTTCAACACAATTTCGAAACTTGATTAGATACACTGATATTATTGAGGATATGGGGACAAGATGTCCACTCTGTGGAAGAGAATGCATGCTAGACTTCAGTAGAGTACCTGATGGAGGAACTAAACTGTGAACCACACGGGTAGTATATACCTACACTCTAGCTGCAGGCAGATCTTGAGTACAAGTTGCTACTAGTCACATGTGTATGTTACATGGTTGGGTGGAGGAGAGAAATGGAATGGGATCTTTACTTTGGAAGACCTTATCTTTTAATTATTTAATGACTATCCACCATTCTACAATGATGCCCCATTATAGATCCCCTCCCATCATAAAAATAATATTACCAATTATTATTGCCATTATATGTTGATCACTATCCATATATAAACTTCCTTTAATATTCACAACAATTTTGAGGTATGTAGTATTGCTTGCGTTTTATACACGAGCAAACCTTTGTTAGAAAGGTAAACTGATTTGACCAGGTCCCCACAGCTGCTAAGTAAAGGAAGCCGACATCAGCCCTAGGTTTCCCTGAATCCAAATCTGAATTTTCCTGGCATTCTTTTCATTCCTCGTATAAAACTGGAGAAGCACTCCATGCCTGGGATGGACTCCAAGGTTGGCATTGTTTCTAAAGATGAATGATGGACAGGGTTGCCTTGTAACCCCAGCTTCTCAGAACACTAGCATGGTGACCACCTGGCTGGAGTGATTTATTGAAATGTATCAGTTCTTGTTTCGATGCGCTTAAGTGCGTCGCCAGTGTACCTTGGGGTAAATAGAATGTGGATGAAGAACTGCCATGGCAACCACCCATGGAGTTGTTTATGTCTTGAAGCTGCAGTGCATGGCCCCCAGAGGGCTCTTCATCCTGTTAAGGTTTGCTGTGGGTGGTAAAGCCTCGGGAGGGAGGTGGAGGGATGAGCACTTACCTATCACCATGGAGACAGGGATGCTGATAAAGAGCAGGCATCCTGAGGAAGGAGCATCTGGAATAGCAGTATTGCATTTCCCAGAGGGCCCTGGTGAAGCCGACCTTTTTCAAAGGTTCCATAAATAATTTACAATCCATCTCCAAAATTAGTCCCCATGCTTTTTTCTTAGAAGGTGCTATTCTTTTGGCAGTAACCAAATTCCAGCTCAAAACCTATTCTAATTCTTAAAACATTTTCGCCTTAATAAGCCCTGTGGTTGAAATCAGATAATGATGTGGCTCATCTACCTTTAATAGCAGGAGTGGACATTTGGTGGATTTATGTTTGCATTTGAATTTCCTTTGAATAGCAGTTTATGGTTCTTCGAATGAAAGCTTCTCCCAGAGAGCCTCTATTTTCAGCTGTATTTAATTAAACTTTTAAGAATAAGCCTTCCCATCCACGTTGAAACCCAACCAAATTTTTCAGATAAGAAGTGAAGGAGAAAGTTAACTAGCATTAGTTGAAAAACTTCTTTTAAAAATAGATTTTATTTGTATATTCTAACAAAAGATAATACTTACCTTATAGGGCCTTTTCAAGAATTAGGTTGTGATGCAGCTATGGCAAATCCAAAGGTCTATAGGGGATAAGAAGATAGTATCATTGGTGACATGAGCTATGTGCCATATAACAGGGCAGAATGGGACCTGGGGGATACTGCAGAGCAAGTGTGTAACTGAACATAGGCATTTGTTACTCAGCTTTGCCATTTAAAAAAGAGGAAGCAATCAGAAAGGCAGAAATGGCAAAAATACATGGTAAAATCCCCCCATTTTTAATTGATGACAACTAATTTTAAAATAATGGAACAGCTAGTGGTTAAAAAAACATGCCAACATCCAAACAAAAAACCAAAAAAACATGTCATGTGCTTCCAGTTTGAAACCTCAGTTGATGTACATACCTTAAAACCTTAGCACAGTGCTGGCACCTAGTAAGCTGTCAATAAAATTTAGCTATTCATATATCTATATGAATATATATATAATATATAATCAAGTAAAAAAGAACATATAATAAAGTACAAAATATATATAATAAAAACAATAAAATTATATATATATTAGACTTAAATATATGAATATATATATATAAGTGTTCATATATATTTTTGTTCTTGAAGAGATACTGAGAGTTTTGTACTTTTTTCCTCATTTATGGAGGGGAAACAAAGGCTCAAAGAGCTAAGTTGGTATGTGACCTACGTGTTTCTGATCTTGAGTCTCAGCTACCCAGCAGTGGCTGGTAAGAGTGTCATTAACAGCTTATGCTTTTTAATGCTAAGCTGAATTCCATAATTTTTTTAAACAAAACATTACTTCTGCTGCTTTTACCATTCTTGTATTGCATATCTATCTTAAATTCAGAGAATTAATAGGCAGAAGCTAATAAGACACAGAAGTGTCTTATTTATTATTAAAGGGAAAAGGCTCATATACGGAAATCTCAATTTTAAAAAAAGAAAGATTCAGAGGGGTATTCTGTATTTACTGTTTTTAGGCTGAACTGCTTGCACTGTGACAGTTGTAGGATCTGAATTCACAGTTGTAACACTTTTTTCTTATCTTCAGAGAAAATAATTCTCAAAAGACTCTTTGTCCCCTCAGTCTAAATGCCAGGTTCCCTAATGCTTTGTTACTTTCAGGATAAAAAGATTTCAAACAGACAAAAGCTTCCTCCATTCTTGGTATTGCTTACAAAGCAACAACCATGAAGGTAATATTTCATGTTTTTGCATCTTTATTTTTGAGGTCCAAATATGTCCATATTCTAGTAAGGAGAACCAAGGACCAAAATCAAGGTCAGTGAGGAGATGTGAGTTAATGACCCAGGAAGCAGAACAAGGTCAGTGAATGCAGATAAGCTCTTGATCTAGGAAGCTGAAGTGGGTCAGTAAAATAAAGTTAGAACTATGACCCAGGAAGTAGAAGGTGGTCAGTGAGTGAAATATGAGCTCATGACCTAGAAAATAGAATCAGGTCAACAAAAGCAAGACAGCATATTAATTAGAAAGTAGCCGTTGGAAGTCGCGAATAATGTTTTCTTTATTTCTGTGTCTTTATGGCAAACAAAGGCTGGTAACATCAGGAGATTATTTGAAGAAAAATGATTAATTTCTTTTCTTAAGGCAGGGTCTCAATCTACTGTTTAGGCTGGAGTATAGTGATGAGTGATGTGATCATTGCTCACTGCAACCTGCAACTCCTGGGCTCAAGGGACCCTTCTGCCTCAGCCTCCTGAGTAGCTGGAACTTCAGGTGCTTGTCACCACACCCAGATAATTTATTTTATTTTTTGTAGAGATGGGGTCTCACTATGTTACCTGCTACCGAGGCTGGTCTTGAGGGTCTCGAATGACCCTCCTGCCTTGGCTTCCCAAAATTTTGGGATTACAGGTATGAGCAACCATGCCCAGCCATATGATTCCTTTTAAATTAAACTTTGTAGGTTCTCTTCCTCTTTGCAGTTGTCAAGCTTTGGGGATTGCCTTAACCTCTTTCTGCTTCAGTTTCTTCATTTGTACAATCAAAATAATATGGCGTACCTCACAGGTTTTTGTGAGAATTAAATGACGTATGTGAATGCTTAGGACGGTGCCCAATAAGTATTCAATAAGTACTTATTTTTATTATCATTATTAGTATAATAAATATTACCATTATTATTCCCTTTTAAACATTTCAAATTGCCTTTCTCTTTCTTAATGAGCATATTCTGTCACCTACTGGTGTGTTTCTCAATTATCTACTGGCTTCTTTATTGCACAGAACCATCCACTAGTTATTAATTAATAGACAGCAAGGGGGTTCTTCGTGAGGCAGGCTCTCTCCTGCTATGAAATACTATCAAAATCACATCTGCTAACTCAGTAGCACCGAGCCCCAAAGTCCCAGGCATTCTCCCAGAGTAAATCTATGATAAATAAATTGATAACAAATGAGTTGTTTATTTCCTGGTAAAAGGAACATGGGAGAGTAAGAGATATTGGTTTTGTTTTATAAAACAGATTGTCGGACAAAGGATAGCTTTAAATCAGAGATTGTGGGTTTGATACACATAATGCCTGAGGGAAAGATAAATCTCAGCCTGCTTTCCTTAGCATCACTTGACAGTTGAGTGGAAATTTCCTCTCTATTGTATGGACAAAAGTATGATGAAAATCATATCTATTTGGCTTGAGGTTGTTATAAAGATGAGTTTGGGTAGGAGCTATGTATTAATAAAAAGCACACTGGATTTCTTCCCTTCATCTCCATAGAAGTCTGCTTTTGTGACCAATATCTTTTTTTGTTGTTTCCTTCCTGCTTTTTATTGCTCATTGACTTATATTTTAATAAAATCTGTATTGCTTTATTACAAGGTGAGATTATAAGTCCCTGTCAAAGCAGAAATCTATGTAATATAATGTATATGTCTAGCTTTGATAGCCTGGTTTCCACTGATTTGCTGACTGCTTAAATCACTATACTGTTATCAAAGCAGGGCCACTACACACAGTGCATCCCCAGCCCCTGCCCCAAATTTCTGCTTTCATAAAAAATGATTTGGGGAATGCCATTTCAGCAGAATAATAACCATTCTTTCTGTGTGTATGGTGCTCTACAGTTTCAAAAGCTCTTTCCCACATAGTTTGTCATTTGATTTTCATAATAAACCTGTGAGTCCAGCAGAGCATTATCATTTCTATTTCATATATAAGGCAAATAAACCTGAAAGAATATAGTCGATTCATAGAAGGTCACAAAGTGACAGTGTGGGGACTTGAACTCAAGAATACATGACTCCAGGGTCCTCACTTTATCCTCTATTCTCAGGCAGAGAGAAGTGATTTCTCAAAAACCAGTCAATTCATTAGAGTGCCTCTTTTTCTAAAAGGTTCTGTATACCAAAAGCGTGCCTAGAGGCACAATCCAAGCCATGAAATGCAGTATTTTTTATCCAGAGTACCTCTGATCTTGTTTTGGTCCTTTACCATTTTAAAACTGTTACGGGGAAAACTGCAAAAAAGTGTGGATTCTTTCTGGGTTCAAGTTTGTTAGGACAGAAAATCATCCAGAGGTCACTGCTGTTGCTGGTCACTGGTGAGGTGGCATAAAGAGGAGAGGGGTTAGACCTGGGTTTGGGTACTGGAACCACCAGTTTTTAGTTGTAGTATCATAAGAAATCTCTGTAAGCCTCAAAGTGTTTATCTGGTAAATGGGAACAATAACAATATGTGCCTTATATAGATGGCATGAATATTAAAAACTTATTTTCTATAAACTACTTAGTAAAGAACATTGTTTCACAGCCACTTAAATAAATTATAGTTGTGGTTGCTATTATGCCAATTTTGTCATTGCTATTTGAATGGTATAATACAGGGAAATAATCCTACCGGAAGTGCCTCAAGCATATGTTACCTTTGGGGGTCTTACAAATCTTTAGTTCTTCAGACATAAAAAAGATGAGTAAAGAGAAGGATACATATTAAGTGTTTGCTTCATGCCCTCCGTGCCCCATCTGTCCTTGTGCAAAAACTGATCATAACAGTTACCACAGTCCTTCAGTAAATTCAGTTTATTTCAACACATGTTATCTGTGGGCCAATTGTGTGTCAGTCACTGAGGGGAGAGATGGAGAGGACATGGGTCTCAGCTTCAAGAAGTTCATGGTTGAAGGGGGGTGATGAAAAACAGATGTCTTAAAACTGTGCTTCATGTACAATGATGTCTGTATGCCCCGAATAATATGAACATTATTTAGGGTCACTATGACAAACTGGAGGCTTAGAAGACAGTGAGGGGATTCTTTAAAGCCCTTTGATATTAACAGAGTATAAACAAAAAGCCAACAAGAGGTGAAAGATAACTCTGAAGCAGATTTCTGAAGGTAGGTTGCCTTAGTCAGTTCCTGCTGCTATAACAAAATGCCTGAGCCTGGGTGATTTATTAGAACAGAAGGGTATTCCTTACAGCTCTAGAGGTTGGACACTCAAAGTACCAGCAGAACTGACATCTGGTGAGGGCTGTTCCCTGTTTCCAAGATAGTGCCATGTTACTGTATCCTCACATGGCAGAAGGGCACAAAGGCCTAGGTAGTTTCCTCTAGCCCTTTTATAAGGACACTCATCCCATCCACAAGAGCTTTGCCCTCATGAATTTATCACCACCTAAAGGCTCCACCTCTTAATACTATCACATTGGAGTTTAAGTTTTAACATGAATTTTGAAGGATAAATGCATTTAAACCATAGCACAGGTCATGGGCTACCATTGATAAGATGTGGGCTTTATCTTATAGGTTAGAGGTCATACAGGCACAGAACATGGGCCACATACAGCTCATACAGATTTTGATTGATCTCCAAAATCCTTTAGAAAATGCATTCACATAAATATGAAAGCCTATTTCACTTAAAAATCTCAATGACCATCATCTGGAGAAATCACTCAACCCACATTTCAACACACTATCAATTAACTGGAACTAAAGTACAGCTACCTACAAAATACCAGGCACACTAAGATTTGCCAGTTTCTATCAGCTCTTTTAATTACACTTGGCCTACTGCACTCATTTTTACTATGTATTTGATACCCACAGGTATATGAGACTGCCTAGTACTTCTTCCATTGTCCAGTGCTTAACATGCATATAAAACTACACCTATCAGAAAATTTAATGTCGATCTCTTTACTGCAATGAATACTGGTTTACAAAGAGCCAACAAACTGTTCCACTCCCCAAACACCAACATTCTTATCAAATCATCTCTATCTGAATGCAGTTGATTGGAATAAGGCTGATAGGCAGGTTGCAGCAAATTAATAGCAGTAATGTTGGTACTACTTCTTACTGCTGCTGCTAATAGCTAACATTTATTTAAGTCGATGCAATGCTAATAAATTTACATTGACTATCTCAATTAACGGTCCTATAAAAGCAGTTATATTATTATCCCCATTTTACTGATAAGAAATATGGGGCTTTGAAGTTAATAAAATTGTCAGCAAGGCGCAGGGGCTCATGCCTGTAATCTAGCACTTTGGGAGGCCAAGGCGGGCAGATAAACTGAGGTCAGGAGCTCGAGACCAGCCTGGTCAACATGGTGAAACCCTGTCTTTATGAAAAAATATTTAAACAATTATCTGGGCTTGGTGGCATGTGCCAGTAATCCCACCTACTCAGGAGGCTGAGGAAGGAGGATTGCTTGAACCTGGGAGGTGGAGGTTGCAGTGAGCTGAGATGACACCACTGCACTCCAGCCTGGGCGACAGGGCAAGATTCTGTCTCAAAACAACAACAACAAAAATTGCTAAGATTGGAGTATCTTAAACACACACACAAACACTCTGTAGTGCTGCATACTAGAGGGAAAAGCCTCTAGGTGGTATTATGAGTAGGAGGGGAAAGGCAGAAACAGGAAGAACTGTAATAGAGTACATATACTGGGGCTTACGATGTTTGCTGTTTTATACCTTCAAAGAAAATATAATTTTAGCCGGGCGCGGTGGCTCAAGCCTGTAATCCCAGCACTTTGGGAGGCCGAGACGGGCGGATCACGAGGTCAGGAGATCGAGACCATCCTGACTATCACGGTGAAACCCCGTCTCTACTAAAAATACAAAAACTAGTCGGGCGAGGTGGCGGGCGCCTGTAGTCCCAGCTACTCGGGAGGCTGAGGCAGGAGAATGGCGTAAACCCAGGAGGCAGAGCTTGCAGTGAGCTGAGATCCGGCCACTGCACTCCAGTCCGGGCGACAGAGCAAGACTCCGCCTCAAAAAAAAAAAAAAAGAAAATATAATTTTAGCCGATTCAAACCTATTCAGTGATAGACCTGTCTATAGCTGACCACTGTAGCTGACAGAAAGCAATTAATAGTGATCTATAAACTCTGTCAACAGGTCTGAAAGAACTTCTAACCACAACAACAACAACAACAAAACCAGAAAGACCAATTTGAATAAATTGGGGGACAAATTTTTAGATAAAAGGAAGGGAACATTATCCTGAAAACTCAGAAGAATAAAAACCTTATGGATATTTGAGAAAATAGCCTGGTATTTTCAGCAGGATGTGAGAAAACCTTGCCTCTCTGAAACAAAGGCAGAGTCCCTTAAGGAAGAACTGGCTAGGAGAAAAGATACTAGGATGAGATGAAAATATGCAGATTAGTGAAGTAAAAGATGGCTAAGAAACTGAAAACACTGCAATAGCACCATTAAAATAATTGCCCAAAATAGAAAAAATAGGAGGAAAAGTCAGAAATTCTGCTTCCTGAATGGCAGACTATGAAATTCAGACTAACCTTGTGTTGAAAAGAATCTTTCAAAGAATGGGCAAAATGTTTAAAACCAAAAGTATTTGCACATTTATTTGAATGAATTTTAGGGCCAGTAAGGAGATAAAGAATTAAAAGGCCAACATTAAAGAATATAACAAAATCTTGAGAGATAGGTTTGGCCTTTAGAGCCATTTTTCTTTCTGAAATCCTCTCAGTTTGTCAAAAGGCAGATTAGGGGTAGGGAAGCCGAGATGAGATTTCAACAGCCTCATGGGTTTGTACAGGAAACAAAAAAAATATATATGACTTCAGTACTTGTTAACGATGTGTAGTACTCCATTCAGGTCTTAGAATATGACCATAAGGGCTACATCCTACGAATAAAGGTCAATAGATTAACCTGCATAGGAACTGAAGCTGAGTTTTGAATTATTTAATAACTGATACTAGATTAAATTATTTCTGAGTTGATCCTCTAGGTTTCCATCTTCTTTAGAAGAAAGTAAACCCCCTAAGGCTGAATTTTTGAATATATTTTTACTTAGACCATTCAGTGCTCAATAGAAAATTAACAGGATTTTATGGAGTAAAATAACATGATATAAAATCAAAAGAAACAATGAACAACAAAAATGGATGCAGAGGTGATAAATATAATAAAGCTGTCAGACACAGATAAAACAAATAAACAACTCTGTTAAATATGTTTAAGAACATAAATATAGGATTGATAATTTTTACAGGGATTTGAAAACTATAAAAAGAAACCAAATTAAAATTGTAGACATGAAAAATATATAGTAACTATAAATAACTTAATGTATTATGTGTTAAAGAGTTAAAGAGCAGATTAGACTAAGCCAAAAGTAGAATTAGTTAACTAGAGGATAAACCCCCAAGTTTTATTATATTTTATTATATCCAAAATAAAACATGTAAAGACAAAAGAATGAAAAATCCAGAAAAATGTGTAGCATACATAGAGAATCTAGCAAAAAAGCCTTTTATGCACATGTAATTGGAGACCCAGAAGGAAAGGAGAGGGAGGGGAAGGGCCAAAAAACAAGAAGAATTGTCTTGAAATGACAAAATAAATTAAAGTACAGATTCAGGAAATGTCTAAATCTCATGAAAGATTAATATAAAGCAAATCACACCTAGGACCATGATAACATGACTGCTGAAAACTAAGGGCAAAAATTAAAATCTTAAAAACAAAGTGAAGTGAGGGCAGACATATTAGCTTCAGATAACCAGCAATAAAACAATCTATTTATCAGGAGAAACAAAGAAAGCAGAATATGAAGGAAAAATATCTTCAAAGTACTGAAAGAAAAGGATAGCCAATCTGAAATACCATACTTAGCACTGGGATTGGTGACTCACGCCTGTAATCCTAGCACTTTGGGAGGCCAAGGAAGGCAGATCACCTTAGGTCAGGGGTTCGAGACCAGCCTGGCCAACATAGTGAAACCCCATCTCTACTAAAAATACAAAAATTATGTGGGCATGGTGGTGTATGCCTGTCATCCCAGCTACTCAGGAGGCTGAGGCAGGAGAATTGCTTGAACCCAGGAGGCGGAGGTTGCAGTGAGATGAGCTGAGATTGCACCACTGCACTCCAGCCTGGGTAAGAGTTAGACTCCATCTCAAAAAAAAAAAAAAAGAAAGAAAGAAAAGAAAAGAAAAAAGAAAAAAACATACTTAGGAAAAAAGGAAAAAAGTCCTTCCAAGAATTAAGGTAAAGTTAAGATCTTTTCAAAGAAGCAAAAAGGAAGGAAATAAATCACCAGCAGAATTTGCACCAATACAAACACTAAGAACAGTCCTTCAGTGCAGAAAGAAGATATGTTATATGGCAGTTCTGAAATGCAAGAATGAATAATAACATCAAAAAGAATAAATGTACATGTAAATGTAATTGTGACATATAACCATAATCTATAAAACACTCTATCAAATAATGAGAACACATAGCTTTAGGAATATGGACAAAATTTTTTTAACCAGTCCCATGTGAAAGAAAATTTCTGCAGCCAATAAACATGTAAAAGTGTTAATCCTCATCAATAATCAAGTAATGGAAATTGAAACCAAAATGACATGTCACTAAACACTCATTAGAATATTAAAATTAAAAGGGTGACAGTAGACAATTGTTGGTAAGATTGTGGAACAACAGGATCTCTCATACACAGATTTGGAAGTTAAAGCATAGAATGATTTTGGAAAACAGTATTGACAGAGCAGAAGCACTGTCATCTTGGACAAACACTGCCACTTTACATTCCAGCTCCCTTTCCAGTTGCATGCATTTTAAGAAAATCCTTTCTCTTCTAACTACAAGCAACCAGAAAGAGCAGACATTAAAACACAGATAAAACCGCTCGGGCACAGAGGGAGTTTGGGAGAAAGTCTACTGGGTAACTGCCAAACTTCACCCTCATACAATGCACCCCAGTAAAAGAGTGGACCTTAGTAAGCACGTTCCTTTTTCTTTAGGTGAGCTAAGATAGGGAAGCTAAAAGCAGATTCAGGTGTACTCCTGCAACTGCAGAAAAATGTATGGGAACAAACACACAACTCTCCCTCCCAGATAAGCACAACAAAAAGACAGAAGCAATCCAAGCCTCTGATAAACTCTCCTACCCTGAATCCTTAAAAACTCTTAAGTGTATAAGAGAGTGGGCCTCTGATCTAACTCAGCCAGAAGCTCCTCTCAAGTTTGCTTTCTCTAAAATAAAACTGTCTTGACTAGCGAGCCACCTTTCATGTTTCTTTCCTTTCTTTAATTTTTACAAGTATAACACTATCAAAACTGAAGAGTGTCATGCTTTATGACCCCAGCAATTCCATTTCTTTACAAACACCTAATAGATATGTGAGCACATGCACAACAGAAGATATATTCAAGAAGGTTCTTAGAAGCAATATTTGTAATACCCTAAACTGAAACAACCCAAATGCCCATCAACAGTGAAATGATGTGGGTGCAATGGCTCATGCCTGTAATCCCAGAGCTTTGGGAGGCTGAGGTAGGAGGATGGCTTGAGGCCAGAAGTTTAAGACCAGCCTGGGCAACATAGAAAGACCCTATCTCTAAGAAAACGAAAGGAAAGAAGAGGAGAGGAGAGGGGAGAGGAGGGAGGGGAAGAGGAAGGGAGCAGGAGGGGAAGGCATGACGAGGGGGACAGGAAGGGGAGGGGAGGGGGTGGGAGAGAAGGGGAAGGGGGTGAGGATGGGAGGGACGGGAGGAGACGGGAGGGGACGGGAGGGGAAGGGAAGAAGCCAGGTGTGGTGGTGCTCACCTGTAGTCTTACCTACTAAGAAGGCTGAGGCCAGAGGATGACTTCAGCCCAGGAGTTGGAGGTTACAGTGAGCTATGATTGCACCACTGCATTCCAGCCTAGGTGACAGAGAGAGACCTGAGACCCTGTCTCTAAAAACAAACAAAGATATGACAACAAACCATGACCTAGTTGCACAACAGAACAGTATAGATCAGGGATCAGGAGATTACAGCCTGTGGGTCAAATGTGGCCTACTATTTTTGTATACACATTGTGTTGAAATACAGCCATGCTTGTTCTTTTACATACTGCTTATGGCTAATGGCCCTCAGGTCTGCAAATCCAAACATTTTTAGTGTCTTCTTTACAGGAAAAGTTTTCTGAACTTTTTGGAAAACTTTCTCTGCCACAGATCAGTGAAAATAAACAAACTATGGCTACATTTTTTAACATGTATGAATGTCACAAATAAATGCTTAAGCAAAAGAAGCCAGACCAAAAAAATTACATAAATATTATGCTTTAAACGGTATTTCTGGTCTCCTTTCCCTACTTCTCCCAGAGTTTTTACCATGGTCAAATGTAACCCTGTTCTTCCAGTTTCCCACTACAGACATCTGTGTTTCCACATCCAATTCATCAGAAATCTCACTGTGAACAACAGGAAATATCCAGCCCCATGGCTCTACCGTTCCGGTTGAAGTCATCATCATCTCTCATGAAGATGATGGAATAGCCTTCTCACTTATGTATCTCTTTCTGCCCTTGGCCCTATGCACAGAAAGCAGAGTTATTCTGTAAAAAATCAAATTCACTCATGTTATTCATCTACTCAAAACTCTTCACTGCCTTTCATTCTTACTCAGTACAAAAGCCAAACGTTTCACTCTTACTAATGTGGCCTTTCCTTATCTGGCTTTTGATTCCTCGCTGGCCTCATTTCCTACTACTCTCTCTTGCTCACTCTGGCCAGGGTCTTCCTGGAACACACAAGTATTCTCCTGTCTCAGGACCATTGCACTTGCTGCTTATTCTGTCTGGGATACTCTTTGATGTATCCGTTTGCCTCACTCTCTCAGCTACCTGCGGTTTTTACTCAAATATTTCCTTCTTAGTAAGATCTTCTTTTCTCACCCTATATAAAAGTTCAGTTTCCCTCTTCTGACCCTCACTTTCACTTTATTTATCTCCAAAGTATTTGGCACTTGCTAAAATATTATCCATAGCTCTATTTTCTTTTGTAAGCTCCACAAAGACAGGTATTTTTGTTTGTTTCTCTTGTTCTCTGTTGTATCCCCAACACTTAGAACGATCAATGGCATAGAGCAACACTCAATAAATACTCATTAAATAAATAGAGAATTAACTGAGAAGTTATTCTGGAATGCTAAAGAAAAAACAAGTGAGAAAGCCACAACAGAAATGAATATGAAGGACAAGGAGGGGAGGTCTGCTCTAAAGGTGCAAAAGAATTAAACTCTTAAAAAGGCAAAACTAAAGGAATGAAAATCAGATCAGTGTTTGCCACAGGGCTGGGAGTGAAGTCTCACAATGAAACTTCTTTAAGGTGAGAGAATTGTTCTGTATCTTGATTATGGTGGAGGTTACAGTGCTGTACATAATTCCCCAAATTGACAAAACTGTTCACTTAAGATGGATGGACTTTACTCTATGTAGATAATACCTTAATAAAATAAACTTTTAAAATGTGTTAAATTGCATTCTTATATTACAATATACACAAAATTCTATTTTAGATGTTTGTAGACTTCAATATGAAAGATAAACTTTGACAGTAAGATACAATAATATGTTCTTTTCTGATCCAGGAAATGAAGCATTATTTTTGGAACACAAAAAGCACTAGCCATAAATGCAAAGATTAGTACATTCAGTTTTGTCAAAATTAAAAATGTATAGTCATTGAAAACAAAGTAAACAACTTGCCCTGGTTTGCCTGGGGCTTTCCACGTTTTAGCAGTTTATAATCCTGTATCCCAAGAAATCCCTCAGTCTCAAACAAACTAGAACAGTGAGTAACTCTATCAAAAGACATTAAACAAAGTGAAGACAACCCCCAACTGTTAACCAGTATTTTCCACAGGTATAAAAGACAAATAATTCTCTAGAATATTAGCAGGTAAAAGATGGCAAGTATCTTATTGATAAATTCACAGAAGCCTTAAACGGACACTTCCAAGAAGAGGGTACATGAAAGGCGAAGAATCTTTCCAGTCTCTCTTTTTTAAAAATCTGGAAAATGAAAATTAAAAGTGAGAAACTGTAGTGATAGACCATTAGAAACCAACATGTTTTTCCAGAAATGTTTAGAACCTGAGGGCACCAAGTATAGGAAAGAATTTGGGGAAATAAACACTTGTATAAAACTCTAATACAGGCCGGGTGCGGGGGCTCACACCTGTAATCCCAGCACTTTGGGAGGCTGAGGCAGGTGGATCACAAAGTTAGGAGTTTGAGACCAGTCTGGCCAATATGTTGAAACCCTGTTTCTACTAAAAAATACAAAAAATTAGCTGAGCGTGGTCGCAGGCGCCTGTAGTCCCAGCTACTCGAGAGGCTGAGGCAGAAGAATCGCTTGAACCCAGGACACGGAGGTTGCAGTGAGCTGAGATCGTGCCACTGGGCTCTAACCTGGGTGACAGAGTGAGACCCCATCTCAAAAAAACAAAACAAAATTAAACAAAATTTAAAAAAAGACTCTAATATATAAATGGATGAAAAAATTCAGTAGAAAAGAATTTGCTAAATAAAATTATGAAGTGGAAATTGTGTATATGCTATAAACTAGTAACCTTACCCCTAATTATGGAGTTGTAGAGACATGGATCATGTATATCAATTGATATTTGGAGGAATCTTTATGGTAGTCTTGATGCTAGTAGAAATAAAGAGAAGGGAAAATAGAAGCAGCATAAATGTCCATTGAAAGAAGATGGATAAATTAATTAAATATATCCACACAGTGAAATACTGTTCAGCTGTGAAAATGAGAATCATAGCTATGATTTTCAACATGGATTTTAAAAACAATATGAAACAATATGAAAAAAATCAAGTTGTAAAAGAACACCTATAATGGGATACAGTTTTTTCAAGTTCAAAACCAAGGAAAACAAAGAATTATTAATTTGTGGATATATCTATGTGGCAATATTATTAAGAAAATACAAGAATTTAATTTTTATTTATTACACTACTAAAATAAAAATGATAATAGCATCAAGTGCTAGTAAAGATGTAGATAAATGGGCATATTTACCAAGAGAGAATGTGGTTGCCACAATATTGAAAAGTAATGATTTTCATGATGATATATACTAAAATAAAAAGTAATGATTTTAGTGATGCTATCTACTCAAGTCAAAATAAATATATGTCCTTGAACTCAGAAATTTTATGTATTGGAATTGATCCCATAAAAATAAAATTGCTTCTAAGTAAATGTGTTTGTGCAAAGATGCATCATTAATTGTGTTAAAAACAAAATGGAAGCAAATGAAATATCCATCAATAGAAAAGTAAATAAATCAATGGTGGCATATTACTCTGCAAAAGTATCCAGCTAATCGAAAGGCTGAGTTAGATTTGAGAGATAGTTATTTAATTTTGTTAAATGAGAATAAAAAATTGCAAAACGTGTAAATATGATCTTGCTTTTGTAAATAATTTATTTGTAAAATAAATAACTCAAGTCCTAAGCATTTGTGCATTAGTACGTATATACTTGTTTTGTTGTGGGGAGAGAAATGAATTCATGCACATCAACTTGCTAATATTTCTTACCTTAGGAATGGAAATAAAAATGGAATGGGAAGAGACGATTACTTTTTAAATGCAACTTTGCATTGTTCTACTGGTTTAAAAGAGGGTATGTTACTTTGGTAATATAAAAAAATTCAAACAAAAATATTTTTTCAAATAGTTTATCCCCTTTAGGGAAATTTTGGAATGTTTAGTTTCCAAAATGTGTTCCATATAATTGTATTTGAGGATACATTTAAATAAATATCTTAGCTAAGTGATGCTACATTACTTAATAATTTTACTTGTGATATGAATTTTTAAGAGGAGGATTTCACTTGTAGAATTTCTTAAACATTTGATCACTTGGAATCTCTCAAGAACTATAGCACCATAAAACGAATTTTCTGAAATAAAGTCCTAATCCTACATCCCAGACATAACTGCTCTCAACCTGAAGTACAGTTCTTTCTCATCTTTTTGCTAGCATCTTTACTTTGTGTAGATCACATGGCACAAATAATTTTACTTCCTTTTTCTTCTTAATGTTATGTCATGAACATTGTTCTGATCAGTGTACATATTTTTATGGACATCAGTGATAATTTAGTTGCAATTCCGGTATAAATGTTTGTGGAAAATGTAACCAACACAATCCTACATTGGTAATGCAAGATAGTAAAGAATATGATTAAGCTGCAAATAGTGTGCTTGTGTGGTTCACACTAAAGGTTTTAAAAGGGCTGACCAAAAATGATGGATGTCTCGAGATAAGAGGAAAGACGTTGTGCACAGAAGGGATTTGAGCAAAGGATGGAAAGACTAGAACACAAGATCAAGGCAGCCCTAGCCAGGATGAGAGCGAGCACATATAACCTGAAAAATAAATAAGCATGCTCCAGGTAGGAGGTATAAATTCCAGTAAATAGTGACCTGACTGGTTAATGCAGGAGTTCACAAAGGCTTAAGGGTAAATCCAATTCTTAAGCATTCTGTAGAAATAAGTGATGCTAGTCATTGTGTTGCAGAGAGATCTGGAATGTGGTCATTGAGACCTACAATAAAAAGATGTATGTTTTCTGCATACACTGAGTTATCTTCACTGCTCCACGACAATTCTCCTGTTCATGGACATGCCTATCTCTTGAAAAGTGGAAGCCACTGTGAGGATTTAATTGAAAAATGCGTAAGCCATCAGGGAATAATAATAAGTACTGACATTTTTAGAGTAATTTACAAATCCCTCATACATGCATTATCTAATTTTATCTGTTCAACCAACTTGTGAGAGTTAAGGATTGCTTTCTTTTTTTTTTTTTTTTTTTTTTTTGAGACGGAGTCTCGCTCTGCCGCCCAGGCTGGAGTGCAGTGGCCGGATCTCAGCTCACTGCAAGCTCCGCCTCCCGGGTTTACGCCATTCTCCTGCCTCAGCCTCCCGAGTAGCTGGGACTACAGGCGCCCGCCACTTCGCCCGGCTAGTTTTTTGTATTTTTTTAGTAAAGACGGGGTTTCACCGTGTTAGCCAGGATGGTCTCGATCTCCTGACCTCGTGATCCACCCGTCTCGGCCTCCCAAAGTGCTAGGATTACAGGCTTGAGCCACTGCGCCCGGCCAAGGATTGTTTTCTTAACTTAATAAATAAAAAAAAATTAAGACTCAGAGAGCTTGAGTGGTTGGTCCAAAGTCACAACATTAATTAGTGAATGAGCTGGGATTCACACCCAGATGTGCTATCTTTGGCTCTTTCTGCTCGACTATATTCATTCTTCGGCATTGTTACCCTGATGATAAAGACACAGGATATTGGTATGTTTATGTTGTTATGTGTCGAGTCTTCATATTTTTAAATTCGAATTTATTTTATAGTCATCTCTTCATATAATTATTTTTTCCAACAAGGATCCATGGGCAGCACGTCTCTAAGCTGTTGGAGAGCTGTGAATATATTTCTATTGTCACATGCATGAAAAATAACTGGGACATGTGTAAAGATTTTTGGGTCACAACCTTCTTCTCTTCAAACTCATGAGCTGTCACTCCTCTTCATGCTGGCTTTTGATAGTGAAGAAGTCTGCGTCAGACTGATTTGTGCTTTTTGTTCGTAGCCTGTTTTGTTTGTTTCTCTCCTTTTTTCCTTAACTGAGAGTGCTTGTCAAAATTTCCTTTATCCTGGTACATCAATACTGCTGGAATATGTCTTTTTTCACTGATTTCATCAAAGAAGCAAGAGCACTTCCGTCATTACTTTCTAATCTAATTTCCTATGAGGATCTTTTAAAATTATGTCTCTTTTGCCCATGTTGCAGTTGCTTCAGTTTTTTTTTTTTTTTTTCCTTTGTGAACTAATGGAAGATAGAGTATATAGTCTTAGATTTGACTTTTTTCACTTAGCACTGTTTTGAGATTGATCATGGTATTTCGTTTCTTTTTATTGGTAAGTGGTATTTCATAATATAAGTGGTAAGTGGTATTTCATAATATAATATATCAAATTTGTTCATCTTTACCATTTGATTAGTTGGTACCATTTGGATTTGCTGTTTTCAGTCTGGGGCTATTATGAATAATGCTGCTATGAATATTCACATAAAAGAGTTTGTGTGTGCATACATTTCCATTTCTCTTAGGTAAATACCTAAGATATATGGTAAGTGCAGGGCTGACCTTTTAACATACTGCTGTACTGTTTACAAAATGGCTGCGCCACTTTTTTTCATACCAGCAATGTCTATACACTCTTTATGTTCGTCCAAGAAATATTTTCTTAAGCTAGTGTTTAAACGATTTCTTCCATGTTTTCCTCTCTAAGTGTTACAGTTGTAGCTTATACGTTTAGGTCCCTGATTCATTTAAAATTTGTGTGTATGGTGTGAAGGAATTGTATGATTTTTCTTTTTATTTTGGGACATATACACAGCAGTTTCATCACCGTTTTTGGAAACGCGCACTTTCCACTCTTTAAATAACTTGGCACTTACGTTGAAAATCAATTTTCCATATAAGTGCAGGTCTATTTCTGAACTTTCCATTGATTTATGGATCTATCTTTACTTCAGTATCTCTCTGTCCTGATTAATATAGCTTTATATTGCCTTGAAATCAGGTTGTATGAGTTTTAAATTTTTTCCAAAATTATTTTGGTAAGTGCTGTGGTCTGAATGTTCGTATCCTCCTAAAATTCCTGTGTTGAAAGCCTAATCACTAATGTGATGGTATTGAGAGGTGGAGCCTTGGGGAGGTGATCTCATTTTGAAAGGGAACCTTCATGAATGGAATTGACACCCTTATAAAAGAGACCCCACAGAGCTGATGATCCCATCCACCATAGGAGGACACAGGGAGAAGGCGCCATTTCTATGAACCAGAAGGCAACCCTCACCAGATACTGAATTTGCCTATTGTCTCCAGAAGTGTGAGAAAAAAATTTGTTGTTTACAAGCTGCCAGGTTGACAGCATTTTGTTATGGCAGCCCAAACAGACGAAGACAGCTTGTCTAGATCTCTTCCTTTTCATGTAAATTTTTAAATAAGCTTACCAATTAAAATCAATCTTGTTAAAACTTTTATTGGAATTACCTTGAATCTCTCAATCAGTATGTAAAGGACTGCCATCTAGACAGTGTTGACTATTCCAATAGTAATCTCTGCATTTGTTTAGGTCCTTGTTACTTTTTATTTGCAATGTTTTGAAGCTTTTGTTGTATAAGTGTTAGGCATTTTTATTAAATTTTCCAATAAGGATTTTTAATACTATTATAAATGAAGTTTAAAATATTTATTTTCTAATCACACATTAATAGAATATAGAGATGTAATTGATTTTTGTATATTGGTATTGAATCCTGCAATCTTGCTAGCATTTATTATTCTAGTATATGTAGATTTTTAAGGCTTTTTTGCATACGTGGTTATATAGCTGGAAAATGAGGACTGTTTTGCTTCTATTCTTCTAATCTATGTGGGTTTTATTTTTTTGTGTTGGTGGTGGCATTGGACTTCCAATATAATTTTAAATAGAAGTGGTGAGAGTGGATTGTCTTGCCTTGTTTGTGATCAAACATTGGGCTTAAAGTATGATGTTAAATATTATGATAGTTCTAGGTTTTAAACAGATGTTCTTAAATTGAGTAAGTTTCCTTCTATTTTTAGTTTGCTGAGTGTTTCTGTCATAAAATGGTGTTGAATATTTTTAAATGCTTTTTCCACACCATTGATATAATGATGTGGTTGTTTACCTTTATTCTATTATTATGATGAAGTACGTTGATTTGTTTTCAGATTTTTAACGAATTTTGAATTTCTTGTCAAAAAAATCTTGATCATAGTATATTCTCTCTTTTTCTATGTGGTTGGATTTGATTTATTAACTTTTAAAAAGGATTTTTATATTATGTTCTTGAAGAATATTGGTCTACAGTTCTCTTTTAATGGCCTTTGAGATTTTGAATTCAGAATGATATGGGCCTCAGAAAATGAGCTGAGAAATGTTTCCTTCTTCATTATCTGGAAGAGTTTGTCTAAGATTGGTGTTATTTTCTGAATCTTTGACAGAATTCATCAGTGAAGCCATTTAGTCCTAGAGGTTTTTATGTAGAAGATTTTCAATTTCAGACTCATTTCATTGAGGTTTCTTCATATTTTGATTTCTTTGTCATTTATTCTTAGTAAAGATTTTTTCGTGGCAATTTAGTTTGTGTTTTTCTCAATGTCTTTATTTTATCCTTATCCTTCAAGTAGAGTTTACATGGGTAAACAATTTTAAGATATTGTCTTCTCTTCTAATTTCTATTGTTTTTATTGATAATATGCTCATAGTCAAATTTTTATTTCTCTTCATTTATGATTTGTCAAGCTTTTCAAATCCGAGTTTTTATCATTATAGCCAAGTATGAAAAATTTATGATTAGATTCATATTCTGCATCTTTGGCAGGAATATCACAGGAAAAATGCCCTGTTCTTTGTTTTCTTGACTTCTGTTAAATAATGTCCAATTTCTATTTGTTATTTTACTCTTGATTCACATTTTGCTTATTTCATTAATATGGTATTATCTTCCTCTCCAGAGTGAAGTTTGCTTTATAATTAATATGTATTTTGTGGGGACTAATTTAGAACTACATAAATATCTCATTCCTCCCCAAACTTTCCATATGTTCACTTGCTTATTAATATCTATGTGGATTCATAGCTTCCTATTTTATTCAATGTATGACAATGTGCTACTACCATTATTTATTTTAATGCTCCAGTTGTCTTTAATTTAGCCAGTGGGCATCCCTTCAAGTTGGCTTCTGTGTCTTTTTGGTACATCCCATCCTTCTTTGTGTCTTTCCTTGCTTTCTGGCATCAAAAGATGTTTCAGGTCCATCGTATTTTTTCATGATTCAACTCCGAATCAGCCATTTCTCCAATGAGCCCTCATTCTTTTTAAAAAATTTTATTTTTAAGTTCTGGGGTACATGTGCAGGATGTGCAGGTATGTTACGTATGGAGACGTGTGCCATGGTGATTTGCTGCACCTATCAACCCATCACCTAGGTATTAAGCCCAGCATGCATTAGCTATTTTTCCTAATGCTCTCCCTCCCCTGCCCCTTCCCTGACAGGCCCCAGTGTGTGTTGTTCCCCTCCCTGTGTCCATGTGTTCTCATTCTTTACAGTGAAGAATGTTATTTAGAAATCATGCTCTGGGCCCTTTCACGTGTTCTCATTGCTACTGGAGTGTCATTAGCCCCAGGATTTCCCAGTAGACAGAACAAGGGAATAATATGTGTGTATTCACATGCACACATATGTACAAATACACACATTTAAATATATATTTACTTTTCTATCTATACATACTGAAAATCATAAATATATATCTGTGGTAGGCAGAATAATGGCTCTCCAAAGATGCCCATATTCTAATTCATAAAACCTGTAAACATGTTAGTTACCTTATGTGGCAAAAGAGACTTAAGGTAGTAGATGGAATTAAGCTTGCTACTCAGCTGTTCTTAAAAACAGGAAGTTTTTCCAGAATTATCCAGGTACATTTAGTGAAATTACAAGGGGCCTTAAAAGTGAAAAAGGAAGGTAGTGATGCAATGTGAGCATGCCTCACCTGTCATTGCTGGCTTTGAAGATGGAGGAAGAGGGCACAATCTAAGGCACTCACGCAGCCTCTAGAAGCTGAAAAAGGCATGGAAAAAAGTGACATCTTGACGTTTTCATAAAGAAATGCACCCCTGCCAACACCTTGATTTTAGCTCAGTAAGACCTATGTTAGATTTCTAACTTTCAGAAGTGTAAAATAATAAATTTGTGTTGTTGTAAATCATAAAGTATGTGATAATTTGTTAAGGCAGCAAAAGAAAAATAACACACCATTGATGTTTTAATTCCAATTCCATAGCCCATGTTCTACTCCAATTTTCTCCCGTTTTGTGTTTATAACTACCATTTCCAACAGTAAGATTCTTTTTCTTATTGTTTTTAATAAACTTATTTCATCAATCTCTGGGTATGTAAACAATCTCCCATCCCCACCTCCACCTACCCGTAAGGGTAAGTTCTAACATTGAGTCACGTTTATGCAAAGATGGCTGAATCCTGCTCAGGCTCTCACACCACATGCTGGACTGCCCCTTAATGGGCATGTCTTCTTCACTCTGCTTGGGCTTTCCTTATCAATATCGAGTTCCCTTTCCCCCTGCAAGAATGCCTTCTCACCCTGCTTAGTTCTAACATTATGTGCAATTTCTCACTCCCCCAATCTACTGCTTACCTTGGTTTGTCCCAACTGATGGCTTTTCAGCTACATTATTCAGAAAAGGTAAGTTAAGGAAAAGGAAAGCAGGAAGGAGAGAAAAAGGAAAGCATAAGGGAGAGAAAGAGAGGCTCTGTTCTATATTTTCTAGCTAGCAGATGTTTTGCTTATTTTATATTTTCTTCACTCTGTGCTGCATTTTCTATAATTTCCTTGACTTTATGTTCCAGTTTTCTAACACTTTCTTTAACCATGTCTCTCATTTTTTAAATTTGTTTTTGTTTTGTTTTCTTTCAGTTTGCATTTCCCCAACAACCAGTGGAGTTGAGGATAGTTTATTATTTTTTAACACTTATTGGAATTTTCTCTTCTTTAATTGCTTAGTCAATATTTGCTGCTCAAATTTCTATTGCATATAAAATATTCTAACAATGTTTATCTCTGAATGATTGCACTGTGGTTGATTTTATTCTCTTATTTCTAACAATCTGTGTTTTCTAAACATTATTTTATACTTGCATTCACCATCAGAAAATTACAAAATTTCAAAATAAAATAATCAAAAGTAGTTCTGTGACTTATTTCATACTTTCTTTTATGACAAAAACAGAATGACAAATGTTGAAAAATGAGAAAGGATGGGATTTATTCTCTATCTCCCAAATAACTAGATCACCCCTATAAGCTTCCATTTTTCTTCTTCAAAGCCAGTAATACATTTTTATTACTGACTTTTGTATAATAATTAAAGCCGTTAAAATGTTCTATATCCAGAGATGGATGATGTTTGATTTTCATGAGGTCTTATGAGAATGTTACTGCCAGATTGCCAATAAAATGCCTTTTCACAAAAGGTATCACATTATTTAATGGATTCAACCTCTTGTCCCTGGCATTCGATAGATTAATTTTGTTTTTATTGGTTTCTGACCAGCACCATCCTCAATACTTGAAGCTACATGCTACCCATAAAGGATTATTTTTACGCAGGAATATCACCAAGATTAAAAAACGGGGTGGGTGGGGAAATAAAAAGGAGGTAAGATATAGTTAGAGCTCCAGCTGAAGTGATCAATAGTAATCTACATTTCACTTGCTTTTCTTCTCACTTCTCTCACTATCCTGTCATCTCTGCATATCTCTTTTTGCAGATTATAGCATTGTTTTGGTTTACAGGTGACTCAAATTTTGAAGGTGATTTTAGCTAAAAAAAAGAAAAAAAAAAAGCCACATGGGGACCATGTACTATGCACTATGCTGTTGGGAAGTCCAGGACAGATTCTAGAAAATAAGAGGGAGAATGGGGAAAGCGGGGAGCTAGGGCTTGGCATTAGGCACACCTGAATCCCAGCTCCACTGCATCCTGCCTCCATTTTCTTGGGGCACTTACTTAATCTTTGACCACAGTTTCCTCATCTGTAAAATGGTGACTAAAATTAACTGATTAATTTCTTCATTAATTCAGTAAGTATTGCTTGAGCACCTACTATGTGTCAGTAACATAAACTATTCAAAATATTAAATCAGAAGAAAATGGCACATTCTAGGAAGTCCATGAATGATAATTTCCTTCCCTTATATAAGAAAATAGGTACAGAGGACGTTGAATTATAATTTTCAGTTCCCTCGTGATAACTTAAAACTGAAGTTATTCCATTATTGATCCATTAAGTTGGGTCTTTATGGTGAAAAGCAATATCTTATTATGTGGAAATTGACTTGGAAGTTTAATAAGTAATAACATTCACAGCCTCGAAAATCCCAGGAGAGAAATGATGCAGAATGTAATTGAAATGTTCTCTGTCAATTTATTTAGTGGCCATTGAGAGGTAGGCATGAAGTTTTAAATAAAGTGTTTTGCACAATACCTTGCATACACCAAACAACCCAATATTTGAAATTATCATCATCGTCTTACTTATTTAAATAGGGTCCTTTAATCTGAAACTTGGAAATGATAAAAGAATCATATAATCAGTGTTTCTTCACTATAAGTCTATTACATATTGTAATAAACAATAAAAATCACTCCCATGCACCACACACACACACACACACACGTTCATCTCAAAATTAGGATATATTTTCTTTGGGATTGCAAGGCAGTAGTACCTGAAAATAAGCCTCATTTATAATCACTGTATTTGCCATCTGCTTCCACCAATTAAGATACAGTTTGTGATTTAAAATAGTGACTTTTCCCAAAATATAAAATTGTATCTGAATATTAATCCAATGTTTTTTCTGAACGTGTAGGCTGAAGAATCACTGATATGGCTAATTTCCAGATATTGGGAATCTGGAAGTCGAAGCCCAAAGAGGAGACAGGACCTGCCTAAGTATACACAACTTGTTGTTGACAGAACCAGAACAAGACATAGTTCTCTTTTCTTCAGAAAAGCGCTGCTGGCTCCATTTCTCACTCCTGTCTTCCTTTGGATGGAGGAAAATGATAATGAAACCTAGCATAATGCCTATCTCAACTTCAGAAATTTTCCTCAAATAATTGAATCAGTAGGTTTGAAGTTTCTTGGGAATCATTATGTTAGACCTGAGACAGAAATAGCCAACCCCTTGGTTGAAACGTGTTACATTTAAATTGATACTGCTTTTCCCCAATGTGCAATTAGGAAAGACAAAGACCTACTTCTGTAAATGTTGTTAAGGGGAAATGGAGCAGGTGTCTCCTTTCTTTCATTTCTCTGGGTCAGTTGTACCCCTGAAGTATCTCTCTGTTTAGATGTCTGTTTGTTGTTCTCGGTTGCCAGGGATGATTCTCCCAGTGGTTGCTGAGGATTGCTTTAGGTGAAAAGATAAAGTCACAAGGCCAGGGAAAGGGGCAGCCTCAAATGTGCCAGACACTTCCCATACACTGGCTCCTTCAGGCTTCACAACCACCCTGCCGGCCACACATTATGTTTCCTGTATATATTCCTTCATCCATTTATCTAATACAATATTATTTAATGCCCATTAAATTCCAGCATTGTGGAAGCAGTAATGAGACTGAATAAAAGAGACACTGTCCCTGTCTCTGTGGATCTTCCTTTCTGGCAGAAGAACTGGACAGTAAATGAATAATTAAATACAGTTTTCACTGTCAACCCCGTTTTACAGATTAGGAGACTGAGGCTTAGTTGATTAAAGTACCTTACATGAGCCGTTTACCAATTAAGCAGGAGAATGTAAGGTCCACAGCTTGCCCATGTTCCACCAGACTGACCCTTAGCATTATGTTTCCAGAGAGAATGAACAGATAAGAATCTCAAGGGGTCACTTCCTTTCAGAACACAAAGAAGGCTGAGCCGTCACCAACAAACACAGGCAAATGCAGAGCACCAACAGCCTGAGGTAAAAACCACCACAGGATACTTGCAGTTTCACTTTTTTTTTTTTTTTTTTAACAGAACTCCCCAGTAGCCTTTTAATTTAATTTTATTTTTAATAGACTTTACTTTTTACAGCAGTCTTAGGTTCATAGCAAATTTAGGCAGAAAGTACCAAGAACCACACGTGATGGCTTCCCCTACCATCAACATTCTGCACCACAGAGGCACATATGTTACAACTGATGAACCTACATTGACACATCGTTATTACCTGAAGTCGATAGTTCACACAGGGGTTCACTGTTAGGTGAGTGAATCCTAACATGAACTGAGTGAACCCTAAAGTGAATTATCTCTTAAACTAGGGTTGCATATTCTATGGTGATACGGTTTGGCTTTATGTCCTCACCCAAATCTCATCTCGAATTGTAATCCCCACATGTCAAGGAAGGGAGGTGATTGGATCATAGGGATGATTTCCCCCACACTGATCTCACGATAGTGAGTGAGTTCTCATGAGATCTGATGGCTTTATAAGCATCTGGCATTTACCCTGCTTGCACTTCTCTCTCATGCTGCCATGTGAAGAAGGTCCTTGCTTCCCCTTCTCCTTCCACCATAGTTATAAGTGTCCTGAGGCCTCCCCAGCCATATTAAACTGTGAGTCAAATAAACCTCCTTTGTTTATAAATTACCCAGTATTGGTTAGTATCTTTATAGCAGTGTGATAATGGACTAATACATATGGATTCGGGCAAATGTATAATCACATGTATGGACCATTATAATATGGAACAGTAGTTTCACTGCCCTGAAAATCCTCTTTACTCCATCTCTTCATTTCTTCCTCCTCCTTGATGCTGGAAATCCACTGATCTTTTACTATGTCATAGTTTTGTCTTTTTCCAGAGTATTGTAAAGTTGGAGTCTACAATATGTAGCCTTTTCAGATTGGCTTCTTTCACTTAGTAATTTGCAGGATTCCTCCGTGTATTTTCATGACTTCATAGCTCATTTCTTTATAGTGCTGAATAGTACTATATTGTGTAGATGTGTAGCTCTGCACAATTTTAATTCTGTTTGCCCCAACAATTATCTTTGCAATTAAGAGCACCAGCTCAACTAAGGTGAGTTTAAAAAGAAGACACACACACAATAAAATCTAAGAAGGAATGAAATAAAGAAAAAGGGAAGCAATCTGAAAAGGGAGAGTGCTGGGAGCCCAAAACACACATTTTACACATTACATAATTTCTGAGAGCCTCAAATTTCTCACCTGTGAAATGCCTGTGGTAATAGTAACAGTCACTTCATACTGTTTCTATGGTGAGTAAATGAGCTGAAATATGAAGTCCTCTAGGAGGATGTTAGGCACCAATAGGTGTGTATGAGTCAGAGTTCTCACAAGAAACAGAACCAATAGATATATATGGAAAGGAGATCTATTGGGGGTATTGGCTCACACAATCACAGAGGCAAAGTCAGAGATGATAGGCTGTCTGCAAGATGGAGAACCAGAGAGGCCAGTAGTGTGGCTCCCAGGAAAGCCTGTAGCATGGCTCAGGGCAAGTCCAAAACCTCAGAACTGGGTAAGTGGACAGTGGAGTCCCAGTCTGAGGTTAAGGGCCTGAGAGCCCCAGGAGACCATGGATTCAAATCCCGGAGTCAAGAAGCCAAATACCCTGGAGTCTGATATCAAGGGAAGGAGAAGAAAAAGAGTATCTCTCTTCTGCCTGCTTTCTTTTAGAGGGGCCCCCAGCCAACTGGATACTGCCTGTTCACATTGAGGGCAGGTCTTTCTCATTTCACTGACTCCCATGTCAATCACCTCTGGAAACACCTTCACAGACACAGCCAGAATAACACTTCATCCGTCATGTAGGCATCCCTTGATCCAGTCAAATTGACATCTGATATTAACCATTACAAGGTATTTCTTTCTTTGCTCTTGAACATAGAAAACAGTCAATAGTGCTTTCTACACTAGGGTTAAGGCACATTCCCGTAGCCCTTACTGTTATCGACATGATGTTTTGCTTGTGTTAAAAAAGATCTGCTATTCCCTAGACTAGACCCTTTTGGCATTTTTCAGACTAATGCTCTGGGGTGCATGTTTGTGGGATACAGCAAACATATGGCATATTTTCTCAAATTTAGATAAAGTTGTTTTGCTTCAGTGTACTTATTGCAAGCTTTTATTCAGAAACTTTTACACATTCACTTCCCCTGATAGGCTGAGTTTCTAGAAAGCCCATACTATATCTGTATCTTATTCCTCTTTATGTTCCTGGTAAACAGCCTGCTACATATTGGATGCTGATTAGATGCTTGCTAAACAGAGAGTAAAATTAGATTATTAAAGTCCAATGCAGACTTAATATAAACATCCTAAAAATATCTTTTTTTTTCACCCCATACTCTAAAACAGGGTTTCTCAACCTCACCACTATTGACATTTTGGATGGGATAATTCTTTGTCACAAGGCACTGTTGTGTGCACTGTGAGATGTTTAGCAGCATCCTGGCCTTTATCCGCTACACACCAGTGGCAATCCCTCCCCTGTGTTGTGACACCCAAAAATGTCTCCAGACATTGCCCAATGTCCACTGGGGGCCAAAATCACCCCTGGTTGAGAACTGCTATTGTATGGTAACTTGTTAATCATCTCATCCACCATACATTTCCAATTAAACCTTTCCCCACTCCACAAAATATCCTGACTTCCTTTTCTTATTTAGTGGTATGGACTCCCTGGACTCCCAATGACTCAAGCTTAAAACTCCAAAGGCTTCTGTAGCTTCTTTTTGCCTTTGTTTTCTCGCATCAAATCAGTGGTTAAAAGTCTTGAAAGCTCTGCACTCAGGCAGCTAGATAAAATAGTTAAATTTGAATTCCGGAGAAGCAACAAATAATAATTTCATGTAAGTGTGTTTCAAACGTTGCAGGGGAGATATTCAAATTTAACTGTGTGCCCCGTGTTTTTATTTGCTAAGTCTGACAGTCCTATTCTATGCCTAAATTGCTTCTCAAATTCGTTCAACTTTTTCTTTTCCTGAGGTCAACATCTTAGCTCAAGCCTTAATTACCATTTGCCTGGATAGTTCTGATGGTCTCTTTATTCATCAACAAGCTTTTGGCTTTAAGTACTATGAAACCTTGATACTCCTAGCTAAAATGATAAGAAAATTTATTTTCTCTAAAAGTTAAACACATCCATAGTGGTTCTAGGCATAACGGTAAGATTGCAGCTCAGCTTCTCTGCAGTCTCTCAGTTCTTTATATCTCATGGGTCAGTCTTGCCCACTGACTGGTCCTCTCTTCTATGTGTTTCTTTATTTCTTTTATTGTTATTATTATTAGCAAAACTCCCATATGTCTCTATGGGTCAAAACTCTAACACGTGTGCATGCTTAATCCATGCTTAATCCAATTCTTGGAAGGACCTCTGGAATTATTTTGGCTAAGCAGGATCCAGTTCCTGAGGCTTGGGCTAACCTCGTCTTCAGTACCTGGCTGCATAGAAGAGTGAGGAAGCCAGAATGAAACTGAAGATTGATTTGAGAGGAATGGGGTGGGGAGATGGGATTTGGATATGTAACTGACAGTGCATTACAGCCTCTTAATTGGATTCTCTAGTTAATGTTTCTATTTTTTCAAAGCATATTTTACTTTGCTGCCATTTATCTAATGAATGTTTGTTGAGTATTTGCTTCATGCCAGATACTGATAGGTACATTTTCCTAAGACACAAATCCCTGCATACTCTCCCACTCTGAAAGCTTCAGTGACTCTTGGGGCTCATCTAATTAAATATACACTTGTCACCTAGTCACTCAAAGTTTGAATCCTGTGTTCTTCTTGACTCACACTGTGCTCAGCCAAGAGGCACTCAGTGTTTTCTAAAGATGCTGTATGTTTTTCTGACTGCTTTTCCTTATCCTAATTCATCCTTTAAAGAGTATAATGCAGTCAGGCGCGGTGGTTCACGCCTGTAATCCCAACACTTTGGGAGGCCGAGGCAGGCAGATCACGAGGTCATGAGATCGAGACCATCTTAGCTAACACAGTGAAACCCCATCTTTATGTACTAAAAGTACAAAAAGTTAGCCGAGCATGGTGGCGGGCGCCTGTAGTCCCAGCCACTCGGGAGGCTGAGGCAGGAGAATGATGTGAACCCAGGAGGCGGAGCTTGCAGTGAGCCGAGATCGTGCCACTGCAATGCCACATAGCAATCAACCAGATTTTCACAGCAAATATTAACTGTGGGATTTTATAGATGTCCTATATTAGATCGCAGAAGTTCCCTTCTCTTCCTATTTTTTGTGTGTTTTTATCATGACCACATGTTGGATTTTGTCAAATACTGTTTCTACATCTATTGAAATGATCATGTGGTTTTTGTTTTTTATTCTATTGATATGATATGTTACATTAATTGATTAATTTACATATTAAGCCAATGCTGCATTTCTGGTATAAGTCTCACTTGGTTGTCATACACACTGTTTAAAATATGTTGCTGGGTTCCATTTGCTACTATTTTGCTGAGGAATTCTGCATACCTATTCATAGATATATTGATTTACAGTTTTCTTTTCTTGTAATATTTTTGTCTGATTCTGATATTAGGGAAGTTTTGGCCTCACAGAATGAGTTGGGAAGTGTTCCCTCTTCTGTTATTTTTGGAAGAGTTTATGAAGTATTTATATTAATTTTTCTATAAATGTTTGGTGGAATTTAACGTTGAAGGCATCTGAGCCTAAGCTATTTTTGTGGTAGTTTTGTCGTCATTGCTGTTGTGTTTGTTTTGTTTTTTAATTAGTAATTCATTCTCTTTATTTGTTATAGGCCTATTCAGATTATCTTTTTCATACTGAGTCAATTTCAGAAATTTCTCTCTTTCATCTAATTTGTCTAATATATTGGCATACAGTTGTTCATGGTATCATTCTATAAATGTTTTTATTTCTGTAAGGTTGGTAGTAATGTCCCTTCGTTTCTGATTTTAGTAATTTGAGCCTTCTTTTTTCTTTTTGATCAATCTTGCTGAAGGTTTGTCAATTTTGCTTATCTTTTCAAAGAACCAACTTTTGGTTCTGTTGATTTTTTTTCCTACTGTTTCATATTTTTTATTTCATAAATGTATGCTCTATTTTTTACTTGTATAAATTTATGGGTTACAAGTGAAATTTTGTTACATGCATAGATTGCATGCTGGTGAAGTCAGGGTTTTATGGTATGCATCACTCAAATAATACACATTGTACCCATTAAGTAATGCTGTAATCTTTATTAGTTTCTTCCTTCCACTTGGTTTAGGTTTAAATTGATCTTATTTTTCCAGTATCTTAAGGTGGAAAGTTAGGTTATTGATTTGAGATCTTCTTATTATTTTAATACAGGCAATTATGGCTCTAAATTTCTGTCTAAGCACTGCTTTAGCTGCATTCCATATGTTCTGGTTATGTTGTATCTTCATATTCATTAATTTCAAACTATTTCCTAATTCCCCATGTAATTTTTCTTTGATCAATTGGTTACATGGGAATGTGTTGTTAAATTTCCACATAATTTCCAGTTTTTCATGTTCCTTTTCATTATTGGTTTCCAATTTCTTCCTGTAGTTCTCAGAATCAAATTTAAATTTAATTCCTTTAAGATTTATTGAGGCTTATTTGGGGGGAGGTGGCTAGAATATGGTCATTCCTGGAGAATGTTTATGTGCACATGAGAAGGATATATAATTTGATGTTGATGATTGCATGTTCTATAGATGTTTTTGAAGATGAAGATTTGTATTCTTCATCTTCCATTTATCTGTTGGTCTGCTGCCTAGTTGTTCTATCCATTACTGAAAGCAGATTGTTATAGTTTCCAAGTGTTATTATTGAATTGTTTATTTCTTTCTTCGTTTCTACCTGCTTCTGTTTCATGTATTTTAGTGCTCTTTGATGAGGTACAACCAATACTTTAAAAAAAAAGATTTAAAATTTTTTTATGGATACACAATATTTATATATATTTATGGTACATGTAATATTTTAATGCAAGCATACAATGTGTAATGAACAAATCAGAGCAATTGGGATATTCGTCACCTCAAAAATTTATCATTTCTGTCTGGGCACGGTGGCTCACGCCTGTAATCCCAGCACTTTGGGAGGCCCAGAAGGGCAGATCACGAGGTCAGGAGTTTGAGACAAGCCTGACCAATATGGCGAAACCCCATCTCTACTAAAAATACAAAACTTATCTGGGTGTGGTGGTGCATGCCTGTAATCCCAGCTACTCAGGAGGCTGAGGCAGGAGAATCACTTGAACCTGGGAGGTGGAGATTGCAGTGAGCTGAGATTGTGCCATTGCACTACAGCCTGGGTGACAGAGCGAGACTCCATCTCAAAAACAAAAACAAAAACAAAAAAACAAAAAAAAAAATTGATCATTTCTTTATGTTTGGAACATTCCAAATCTACTCCTCTAGTTATTTTTGAAATATGCAGTAAATTACTGTTAACTTAGAGTTAAACTTATAGCTCAAATTTATAATTAACTTATAGTTAACTGATGTTATATTATAGTTGCCCTATTGTACTTCCAAACACTAAATCTTATTCCTTGTAACAATATTTTTACACCCAGGACAGGAACTCATTCTCAATGAAATCCAGGACAGGATTTCATTTACCTTCATGGCTGAATAATATTCCGTCATGTATATACACCACATTTTTGTTATCCATTTGTCCACTGAGAGAGACAGATTGATTCCATATCTTGGCTATCATGGATAGTGTTGCAATAAACATAGGAATGCAGCTATCTCTTCAATATACTGATTTTCTTTATTTTGCATATATACCTAGCAGTGAGATTGCTAGATCATATGGTAGCTCTATTTTTAAGCTTTTTGAGGAACCTCCATGGAGTTTTCCATAGTGATTGCACTAATTCACATTGTCCCCAACAGTGTACAAACATTTCCCTCTCTCCACATCCTTAGCAGCATCTGTTATTATTTGTGGTTTTGATAGTGGCCATTTAATGGGCTGAAATAATATCTTCTTGTGATTTTGTTTGCATTTCTTTGATGATTAGTGATGTTGAGCTTTTTTTTCGCATACCTGTTGGTCATTTGTATGTCTTCTTTAGAGAAACGTCTATTCAAATCTTTTGACCATTTTGTAAATAGATTATTTGTTTATTGTTGTTTTGGGTTTTTTTTTGTTTGTTTGCTTTTTGCTATTGAGCTATTTGAGTTCCTTATATACTCTGGTTATTAAACCCTTGTCAGTTGAATAATCTGCAAGTATTTTCTTCCATTTTATAGGTTGTTTCTTCACTTTGTTTCCTTAGCTATGTTTCCTTTACTATCTTTCCTTTGCTGTTTCCTTTTCTATGCAGAAGCTTTGTAGTTTAATGTGATCCCATTTATCCATTTTTGCTTTTGTTGACTGTACTTTTGAAGTCTTACTTAAGAAATTTTTGCCAAGACAAATGTCCTGAAGCCAATACTTTTTAATAAAAGAGAATAGAAAACCTTAGAAAGTATTTTTTGCAGTCCAGTTAAGCACTATTTGAGTAAGTATTGTTTTAGTTTTGTGTGGGGGCGTCTTTACATATTATGATGTAAAATATAATTTTTACTGTAAATTTTCATCAAAAGCATTTGAAAGCCATGACTGCCAAACCCTAGTCTTTGCCTTTGGGCTGTCATAGCCTGTACAGAAATCTCATCCCACTTCTCTCCTTTACCTAACCACTCTTTTCATCGGCATCAGTTTAGATGATACGTCCTTGAAGAGGCCTTTCTTAATTCTACCTGACAAGACAAGTTAATTCTGCTGCATGCTTCCATAGCTCCCTGGACTTCCTCTATTGTAGAGCTTACTAGAATGATTTATCTCCCTCTCCTTTGCTCTACTGTAAGGCACGTGTGGGTGTGGATCATGTAAATCTTCTTCACTGCTCCATTTCTGGCAGCAAGCAGATGCTTGGCAATCATTCATGTTCAAGGAATATTTACTGAGTGCATAACTGAAGCACAGAATGGTGAAAAATGATACTTGCTATATTATCAAAGACTGGTAAGTAAATATATTTACGAGAATTTACTGTGTGTTGGACACTGTGCTAATTGCTTTACATGTATTATTTTATTCAAACATAGTAATTTCATGAATGATATATTATGGCTGTTTCCATTAGATAGAGGGAAAACTGAGCCTCAAGTAGGTAAAGCAACTTTTCCAACGTTACACTGTACCATTTAGTAAAGAGCAAAGCAAAAATATTAGGAATTTAGGGGAAAAATAGGAATTTGGGAAAAAGAGATGATAGTGGACTGGAAAGGTCAGTGCATGCTTATTATAGAAGAGAAAACTGGGGCCTTGAAGAATGCTGAAATGTGGGGCAGGGGTTATGAGGCAGGTGAGCAGCTCATGCTTAGGGGTGGGGAGTGGGGATTTAGAATTCCTCTTATGGTTTGATTTTCAAATATGCAAACTCTCAGCACAGCATCAACACAGAAAAATAAAAAATTAAATTTAAAAACTCCCTTTCAAGCTAAGCAAAGCAAAACTGTATTCGACTCAGTTCCTTCTCACAAGATCATTGACAAGTAAGGCAGGCAAGTGGAATGACAAATTAGGATAGCTATCTGGTAAAGTGTTCCTTGTAATGGACTAAATTCACCTCTGGGTTTTACTGTTGAGGAAATATGAAGGCATTGCACCATCTAGTGGTTATATTGGACACACACCTATTCTTTGCTTTCTCTGTTGGTCGTTACTGACTTTCCCTGAGACAATGGAAATTCTAGTTTGCTGAAGGATCAGGACAAATCTTTGCCCTTCAAGATTCTCAAAGACTGAGGTGTGTTGATTAAACAAAAAAATGAATCAAGCCCTTCAAGCACTACGTTGGATGCAGGTGTCTTTAAAGATCTGCTTTACTGCTACAAGTGCATAGAAAATCTTAGGTAGATTTTACAAGAAAATTATTGGAAATGGTGCTGATTTTAAATTCAAGAGAGAGAAAATATCTAATAAACAACAGAAATAGAGCTCAATGCCAGAGCTGTGAGCCACAGCTCGGGTCAGGATGGCTCACGTTATGGGAATAAGTTATTTCATTTGTTCCATTTCTTGGTTTTGATTAATTTCTATCTTCACTATGGCTTGTATTTTGCTGCTTTTTGAATGCCTGGCAATTTTTGCTGGATATCAAACATTGTGAATTTTACCTGATAGAGTACTGCTATGGTCTTAATATTTTTAACTACCACCCCCACCCCACCATCCTATTCATGTATGGAAACCTAATCCCCAATGTGAAGGTTTTAGAAGGTGAGGACTTTGGGAAGCGACTAGATTATGAAGGCAGAGCCTCAAGAATGGGATTAGCATCCTTATAAAAGAGACACCGGAGAACTGCCTTGCCCTTCCCCATGTGAGAACATGGCGAGAAGTTGCCATTTCTATGAATCAGGAAGTGTGACTTCACTAGACACCAAGTCTGCCAGCACCTTGATCTTGGACTTCTTAGTCTGCAGAACTGTGAGAAATAAATGTCTATTGTTTATAAGCCATCCAGTTTATGGTATTTTTTTAAATAGCAACCAAACAAATTAAGACAAGTACTGATATATTTGTATTTCTATAAATATTATTGAACTTTGTTCTAAGACCCAGTTAATAGCTTTGACATGACTTGATCCTTTTGGGTTTTGCTTTTAAGTTTAGTTAGGTAGGACCAAAGCAGTGTTTAGTTTAGGTCCGGTACTATTTTTTGTACTATCTACAAGCCAAGAATAGCTTTTACATTTTTAAATTATTATAAAAGAAAAAAGAATATGCAACAGAGACTCTATGTAGTCTTCAAAGCCTAAAATGTCCACTGCCTATCCCCTTTATAGAGGAAGTCTGCTAGAATTCATTGTCCTCTGTCCTAAGACAAGACCCTTCTTAGTATTCTAATAAATTCCCTATGTATTATGAGGGTTTTCCTTCTGGTTCTTGATGACTCTTACAAAGTCTGCTTGACTGTGGTATATGTCAAATCCACTGGCCTGCCATTAGCCAAAGAAACAACTAATCCCATCAAAAGTTGGCCAATGACACTCATAGATATTTCTCACAAGAAGATACAAACATATCCAACAAACATGAAACATCACTAATCATCAGGGAAATGTAAATTGTAACCACAATGAGATACCACTTTACTCCTGCCAAGAATGACCATTATTAAAAAGTCAAAAAACAGCAGATGTTGGCATGGATGTGGTAAAAAGGGAATACTTATTCCCTGCTGGTGAGAATGTAAACTAGTGCAATCTCTACGGAAAACAATACAGAGATTTCTTAAAGAACTAAAAGTAGATCCACCATTCAATCCAGCAATCGCATTACTGGGAATCTACTCAAAGGAACATAAGTCATTGTAACAAAAAGACTCCTGCATATATGTTATTGCAGTACACTTCACAGTTGCAAAGATATGAACCAGCCTAAGTGCCCATTCAACCAATGAGTGGATAATGAAAATGTTACATACTTGAAAATCAAATTCAGCATATACACCTAGATTAAACAGGAGAGTCATTTAATGCAATGCTAACTTTGAACCTTTAGTATACGATTGTGGTTTCTTGTAATGATGTCCATGAGTTACCAATAATTTTTGTTTTAATTTGTTTATGTTTCAGTAATAATTATAATAATTTTACATAAGCTTACTCATAATGTTAGTGAAAATCTTGAATTGTACTATTATTAGGAGAGTTCACAGTGCACATTTATATGCATGTTTCCATGATTCCAATAATAAGAGATAGAGGCAGAAAACAACAAGGTATTTGGGCACCCATGTTCTTCCAAGCACTGTGTAGAACTCTTATATTTGTTCCTTCTTTTCATCCTCACAGCAACTCTTCATGGTAGGTATTATTAACTGTTTGATGGATAAGAAACCTGAGTTTTACAAAAGTTAAGCTGGTCATAATTCAAATTTTTGGGAAATGGGGAAGCAGGACTTAGAACTCATGTCTATCTGACCTGAGCCCTTGATCTCACCTGCCATGACATGATACCCCCACAGCAATCAGAGAGGGAAGCGGAGTCAGCAGCTACATACAGCAATATACACCCACAACAGTCCCTCCTTACTCATTCATACATGTTAGCCATTAAGAAAATGAGATCACTTTAGATGAGAAAAAGTCAAGACTCTCGGCTCATGGCAACTCATGATTCTCCTCTGAATAAGAATCCAAATTTGATATTCACACTTTCCGATCTACCAGCACTAAAAGTAGTGGTCTAGTCAAAGCAGTAATTTGGAATTAGTTCCTTGATTAATGACAAAAATATTATGAAAAAATTAAATGTTCTATAGTCGAAGAGCATTTAATGGAAGATTCTCAAAAGAAATAATTGCTCACAATCATTTTAACTTAATCTAGTTGCATCCATTGTCCTTACTATTAAAAACAAATTAAGCATAAAGCCTAATCATCCTTTGTGTAGTTTGTCCATAGTATGGTTTGTCCTAAATGTCCTTATGGACATTTAGGTTGTTTCCAGTTACTTGCTGTTATAAATAATGCTCCCTTTGTATCAGTTTTTGCTACAAAAGTGCAAAGTAAGCAAACAACTAACAACTCAGTGAATATTTAAAAGGTCACTAATTGTTTACAGTCCTTAAGGCCCAGCTTTGGAACTTATACACTGTCACTTCCAGTCGCATGCTAATATGCAAACATGCCTCCTAGTCAAGCCCACGGTCAAGCTCGTTGTCAAAGGTGCAAAGGTGGAGAACTGCTCCATTCATGAAGGAGTCATGTGGACACAGGGAAGGCTGAAGTGTTACAGTGAGTTGCCTAGCCTTGAGTAACATTTTGTCAAAGTGTGTTTGAAACATATTTCTAGAAGTGGAATAGCTGGGACAAATATTAAGTGCACATGTAATTTTCTTAGATATTACCAAATTCTCCTTCATAGTAATTGAAATATTTTTAATTTCTACAGGCAATGGATGAGATTGTTTTTTTAAAACCTGTCTTGTCAGCCAGTGTAGTTTTAACTTTTGTTTCTCTTCACATGAGTAAAATTAAGAATCTTTTTATGTATTTAAAAGCCATTTACATTCCTTTTTTCTGTGAACACTTTGTATTTCTGGCCCTACTTACCTTTTACTTATTTATCTTAAAAGTTTTTTATATAATAAAGAAAAGGATCAGTTTCTTCATAACATACATGGCAAATATGCTTTCCAGGTTTTTTACTTGGTTTACTGTATTTTGTCATACACAGGTTTTACATTTTTATTTAATCCAATTGATTAGTTATTTTCCTTATTACTGCTGGATACTGAGGTATAGTTGGGAAATTTTTCCCCGTTAGTGAATGGGAAAAAACTTCACCCACATTTTCTTCTCATACTTATAGAAGTTGAATTCTTTTTTTAGAGTTTAATTCTTATCCTTAAAATTTTTATAAATTTATAATTATCCTGTTTTTAATAATACAATTTTAACTTTTAAAAATGTTTATCCAGTTATCATACTTGAGATGCTGCTTTTTGAAGATATTATTAAAAGTCATATGCAATCAGATCTATTTCTAAATTTTCTACTGTGTTCCATTGGTATGTCTGCCTGTTCAAGTGCCAGAATAACCTTTTCATTATAGAGGCTTTGTATTTAAATGTCTGATGAGCTAGTTCATCCAATACTTACAATATTTATTTATTTCTGTTCAGAGTTCATTGTTTATTTGCATTCATTATCCATTATAGTTATATAAAAATTACCACAAACCACTTTGGGAGGCCGAGGTGGGTGGATCATGAGGTCAGGAAATCGAGACCATCCTGGCTAACATGATGAAACCTCATCTCTACTAAAAATACAAAAATTAGCTGGGGATGGTGGTAGGTGCCTGTAGTCTCAGCTACTCAGGAGGCTGAGGCAGGAGAATGGTGTGAACCCAGGAGGCAGAGCTTGCAGTGAGCTGAGATTGTGCCATTGCACTCCAGCCTGGGTGACGGAGCAAGTCTCTATCTCTAAAGATATATATATATAATTACCACAAACTTCCTGGCTTAAAACAACACATATTTATTTTCTACAGCTTCTGTGGTTAGAAATCCGGGAATGGCTTAGCTCAGTCCTCTGCATATGGTCTTACAAGGCTACAGTTAAGGTATTGCCTGAGCTGCATTCTCATCTGGAATCTTGACTGGGGAGGAATCTGCTTCCACGCTCACTCCAGTTTTGACAGCATTCATTTCTTTGTTTGTAGGACTGGAGGACCCTGACTTTTTACAGACTATTTCCTGGAGACTGCTTTCAGCAACTAGGGGCCACCCACAGTTTCTAGAAGCATCTAGGAATATTTCCATGTGGCCTTTCCTAACATAACAATTTACTCTATCAACTTATCAAGGATACTCTTTAGAATATGTCTGCTAGACAGTCTTACATAAAGAAACGTAGTCATTTAGTGACCTCCCATCATCCGTGCTTCACCATTTTGTTCAGAAGCAAATCACAGTTCTCACCCACACTCAAGGAGGAAGATCATACAAAGGCATGAACATAAGGAGGCATGGATAATAGGGTACTTACTTCCAGAAAAAGGTAGCGTTTTTATCAGACTTGTTTTAAATTTGTAAATTAACTCGAAAGAACCAATTTTTTAAAAAGTATTACATCTTTCTGTCAAAATACAGAGTATATTTTCTTCAAGTCATATTTTTTAAACTTTCAATAGCATTTTATAATTTTTTATGTAATTTGAAACATTTCTTCCTAAATTTGTCTATAAATATTTTATTTTATTTATTTTTAATTTGATTTACTATCTACCATGGGCATTTCTTTCCATTATAATTTATAATTGTTCTTTTTAGGTATATGCAGGACATACATTGATTTTGTTGGTTAATTCTAGTTTATGCTTCTCTTCTAAAAGTTGGCTATACGTTTTGGTAGTTTTCCTATTACTTCTTTTAGATTTTCCCAAATACACAATCATAGCTTCTACAAAAAGAGATAGTTTTACCTTTTCAATTCCAACTTTTATGCCTCTAATTGCATTCTTTTTTCTAATTTCATTGGCTAGTACTTCAACAATAGCGTTAAAAGTAATAGAGATTATAGCCATCTTTTCTGGTCATGACTTTAATGGGACTGAATTTAATGTTTCCTCCATTAAGTAAGATGATTGTATCTTAATTTTATCATTGAATATTCCTGAATTCTTGTCTCATTGAATATTTTAAATATAAATGTGTTCAATTTTTTAAAAATACTATTCTATATCTAATAATGTTTTTCTCCATAGCTCTATTAATATGATAGATTATATTAATGAGTTTCTTAATGTTAAGCCATCTTTAATTACTGGAATAAATCACCCTTGGTCATGACGCACTATTTGTTAATGTGCTAATAAGTTATGTTTGCAAATATTTTAACATTTTGCATCAACATTTAGAATTTAGACTCTTCTCTAGATTCCCTTTATTGTATAATGTTTATCAAATTTGTGGATCATATTGTTTTCCTTCAAAACTAATTTTAAATTTTTTGTTTCTCTTTTTAATAGCATTGGGTTGATCTGAGCTTTAAAGATTTAGAAAAATTCTCCTGTGAAACTATCTGGAGCTGATGCTTTTCATGAGAAACCCTAACTATATTATCTACTGCTCATAAATATTAAAGTTTTTAGACTATGCCTTTACTAAGGTCAATTTCAGTTAATTATATTTTCTAAAAATTATGTATTCCATTTGGATTTTGCAAAGTAATTACAATGATTTAAAAAAAATTTCTATTTTGATGGCTTTTATTTCTAATTTTGTATATTTATATTTACTCTTTTTCTCATTTGGATTAGTTGGTTGTTTATCTATTTTTTGTTATTTTTTGTTGCTTTACAAAAGAACCAGTATTTAGGTTTATTTCTTTATGAGTTTCACCATAATTTTTTCTAACTCATTATAATCTGATTTAATATTTATTATTTCCTTCTGCATGTTTGGTGGTTTTCTTTTGAGCTTGCTGAGTCGAGTATGTTATTTTTAAATTTTTTGCTTTTTATTGTTATAAATATATTATACTATACAGTGTCTGATAACTGCTTTATCTCATAGAGGTAACATCATGCAATCATTATAATCATTTTTCAGAAATGTTGAAATTTTATCTTCCCCTTTGAATTAAAAATTGTTTATAGCATTTTTTTTATAAATTCTAGATAGAAGAGGATTTTAGCTATTTTACTAGTTTTTTAGTTTTATTGTATTGTTATCAGAGAATGCTCTTATTATTATTTCAATTTTTTAGGATTTATAGAGGTTTTACTTGGGAATTAAGATGTCTTTAATTTTTGCAAATGCTCCATGTATACTTTTTAAAAAAGCATATGCCTTGTTGGTAGACTATGTATGTTATATACACAGGCACACACACACACACACACGCACACACACAGAGCGAGAGATTACTTTATTGGCTATACATTTATCTTTATTTAGATCCTCCTAGAGCCAACTCCAAGATAAGGTTTTGTGTGTATGTAACCTATGTACAAGATCATCCCTGGAAACAGGCGTGAAGGACTAGAAGGAGTGGATGAAGGAGAAATAATCAATGTAAGAATGTGTTATTGAGAGTGCCACTTGGGGAAATGGGGTTCAATGTTCACCCGGCTTCTATGAGTATTTACAATGCATATTGCTGGGTAAGTGCTAATTAGCTGCAATGTTGAGGGTTACCCTTAGAAGCAGTGCTTTTTAGCTGTGCAGATGTGCTTGCACTGGGCTCTTACTAGTGTCTGGATGTAGAATCCCTGGGGCAGAAAGTGAAATACCATTGCAGATACATGCTTGAGGCAAGATAGTACCAGCAGGAGTTCAGTCAAAGCCCATCAGGAACTGTGTACCACCCATGTGACTGAAATTAGAGGAGAGATGGAGAGCTTTGAGTTGGGATACAAGCAGCATGAGAAACAGTTGATTAAGTCTTAGATATACTTGCTAATTTTTAGTCTGCTTAATCTGTCTTTGCTTAAGATATGTGTGTTAAAGTCTTCAGCTATTAGTCTATGTCTGTGTGATTTTTATCTCATTTAGACAGTGATTTATGAAATATATTACTCTGTTATCAGGTAAGCAAATTCTAACAGCTGCAATTGCTTTATAGTAAACTGTTGCCTTTAGCACTATAAAGTGACTTTTAATGCTTTTAGGTGTAAATTCTATCTTGTTAATGATCAAGATTGTGACCCTTTCTCTCCTTCATTTTTATATTTTGCATTAGCTTAGTTTTGCTTTTTACTATTTTTGTATTTATTTTTATCTTAATTTTTAATAGGCTTCATTTTTGGAGCAGTTTTAGGTTCACAGCAAACTTGAACGAAAGGTACAGATTTCTTATATACCTCCCGACACTCCCCACTCCACCCCACCCCACCCATACAGCCTCCCCCATTATCAACATCCCTACTACTACATGAACTCATCATTATCACCCAGAGACCACCAGGGATCACCCTTAGTGTTGTACAATCTATGCATGTGACAAATGAATAATGATATGTCTCTACAATTACAGTGTCATATAGAATTGTTTCGTTTGTTGGTTTTTTCAAACGGAGTTTGGCTCTTGTTGCCCAGGCTTGCATGCAATGGCGTGGTCTTGGCTCACCACAACCCCCACCTCCCAGGTTCAAGTGATTCCCCTGTCTCAGCCTCCCGAGTAGCTGGGATTACAGGCATGCACCACCACACACAGTTGGTTTTTATTTTTAGTAGAGACGGGGTTCCTCCATGTTGGTCAGGCTTGTCTTGAACTCCCAATCTCCGGTGATCCACCCGCCTCAGCCTCTCAAAGTGCTGGAATTACAGGCGTGAGCCACCGCGCCCGGCCACAGAGTTGTTTTATTGCCTGAAATACTCTTTGTGTTCTGCTGTTTTAGCCTTCCCTACCCACAACCCCTGGCAACCACTGATCATTTTACTGTCTCCGTAGTTTTGCCTTTTCCAGAATGTCATCTAGTTGGACTCATAGAGTATACAGCCTTTTCAGGTTGGCTTCTTTCATTTAATAGTATGCATTTAAGTTTCTTCCATGTCTTTTCATTTCTTTGTAGCACCGAATAATATTCCATTGTCTGGATGTACCATTCTTTAATTTTTAACCTTTTTGAATCTCCGTGCTTTAAGTATGCTTCTTATATACAGCACAATATTGTATTTTGCTTTCTTAACTATGCTTAAAATATTTTCTTTTTAATAGGTAAACACATTAAATTTATTGACCTAATGATATGATGATATGTTTGGTCTCAGTTCAGATATTACATTATATTATATATATATGTGCATATAGGAATATTTAAATATGTAATAAATGTAACATATTTGTATGTGTTACATCTAAAATATATTTATTATAAATTATACATATTGTGCTTATTTGAATATGTGTAATATATAATTATCTTTATATATTAAAGTCTGAATATCTTATTTATTTTATTTGCTCTCTTTTGATAAGTCTTTTATTATTTAGAAAGGTTTATTTATTTGTGGTCATAATGATCTTTCACTCATATTTTTACATCATACCTTAGTGTCTTCCTTTTCTTCATTATTGTATATTATTTTCCTCTATGACACCATTTAAGTTAGCTAGTACCCTCTTCTTTTTCTCAGCATCTAAACTGAAGTAACACTCTTTTGTGCCATATATTGCATAAGGTCACTAGCAAGTTTATTCTACTTTTCATATGCTTTCCCCATTTCCCCCCATTTTCTGATAATTGCACTGTATCTAAATTGTCAGAACACGTAGCCATTACCTGCTATACTGTCTCAGTGTAGCCATTATCTAGTCTTAACACACACATGCACACACACACACACCTATATGTACACACACATCAACACCTACACATCAACACAGACACACACACTCCTATATCCATCTCTCAAATACGAGCATGTAGGGGATGGATCTCTGTCCTCTTGGGCATCCTCCTTTACTCCATGGTAGTGTACTGATATTTAATTGGGTGGGCAAAACTATGAACATTTTCCTGATTTCAGAAATGTCTTCTCTGTATCAGGTTGCCCAGATGATAACATTTCATTCTTGTCAACTAAGTTTAAGAGAATTCCTTCTAACCAATTGGGGTAAGAGCCCCTTTTATTGTTCTCCCTCCTTAGGAGCTAAAATTCTCTATCACCTTGTGAAAAACCAGAGAAAGTCCTTTGATGCCTCACACTTGCTGTTCAAAGTATTCTGTTTCTTGCCTTTTTGTCTATAAAGTTAGATAACTTTTGGCTTACACTGGAACATCAGCTTCTTGCACGATTACGGTGTAAATTCAGTCATGGCCATCATAATTGCTAACTGCTAAACAAATCGTGATTGTGACATCTGGATGCAATAAAGATTATGAAAGAAAGTAATGTGGAAGAGAGCTGGCAGACAAAAAAGCAGTAGAACGTTCTACAGGAAGTCATAATTGATTTGGATATGAATGAAAATGAAAAACGTATATTTGCTGTTTCGTTAGAGAGAAACTGAAGCTGGGCGGTGTAACATCTATTCTGGTGTTGTAGAACTTTACTCCTTAGGGCAACAAGTTCAACTATGGAAAGAATATTTAACGCGCCCTCATCAGACAGATGTGAATGCCAAGTCTTACTACTGTTCACGACGTAATCTCACTGCCCTACCATGGGAACATCCAATTTAAACAATTTGCATATTTATTTTTTAAGTAAGAGACCATTACTACGAAAAGCAAAATTTTTTTGGTGCTGAGTGATACGAAAATGTAAGAAAATGTTGCTACATTCAAGCCATCATCTGTCCCATAGAGCACTTGTCAAACTACGGAACATAAAGAAAGTTCAGAAATAAAACCAGTTACCCTGGGTTTTATAGCTCACTGGATCAAATGGCTGTACTATTGAAACAGGAAGAGTTCCCTTTTACTCCTGGCAGGGCGCATGATGTGGGTGTGGCTGGCTTCTTTGGTGCCCCACTGCTTGGACCTCTAAGGGAGTATGCAGACAGGCAGGCTGTGGGGCTCTGACCCCACAGCAGTCTAGGGGTGAATGTTTACAGCTGAAGCCCTGTGGGCGTGTGTTACAGGGTGCTCTTTTAGTTTCGCCATCCATAGGCAGCTTGTGTTAGTCCCCTCCATTAGACCCCTGCCTTATGGCAAGGACAGAGGGATTTCTGCATCCCGAGGTTCTTGCCTTGGTGTACCGGAAGAATCGGATCGCACGTGGGCCTGGAGAATTAGTGCAAGGTTTTAGTGAGTGGAAGTAGCTCTCAGCAGATGGGGGAGGCACAAAGGAGATGGTTTTCCCTGGAGTCAGGTTGCTCAGCGACCTGGGCTCTCCTTTGACTGCCCCGGCCAAACTCTTGAGTTGTTCTGCCGGTCGGTGGCCTGCTGGCTTGCTGGCGCCTGTTGGTAGGTTGCTCTGGACATCCAGCTGCCTGTGTGTCTCCTTTTTAGGGTCTCTGGGTTTCTATAGGCACAGGATGGGGGCGTGGCAGGCCAGGGGAGGTCTTGGGAAATGCAACATTTGGGCAGCAAAACAAAAACTCCTGTCCTTACATAGGTCAGAGGGCACAGGCCAAGGGGACCCGGTCCTCCTCTACTTAGCACTTCCCCGCCCACTTCCGTATCATTTAAAGGGACCAGGTTCTTCCCTTCCCAGCACTTCCCTTCCCCGCTTCCGTATCACTATGAATTGTTTTCTTTACCACGGTTGAGGAATGCATACATATTTTTTAACCAGTAATATGGTTTTTAACCAGTAATGTGATTTACGTGAGAACCCCATTTCCCATAGTGATAAAGGGGGACACAATGAGCTTATTTGCAACAAGGGGGCTTTCCCTTTTGTTTCTAAGACAAAAGCCTCTGTCTGAACCCAGATGAGGCAGACTGCACTCAAGTGTGGAAACACGTTGCAGAATATGCTGGCTTCACTTCTCACCGCATAACACCTGGCACAGTCCAGAGACCAATTTGTTCTCCCCCTTATTACTGTAGAAGCTAAACATTCCCATTTTGTTTTCACTGAATCCAGAGTGTCTGGAAACTCGGGTTTGTAGCTAACGTAAGGTCTTTAGACATCGTTCCATTCACTAGGCAATGGACACATCTTCCAAGGTCTCTATGGAGCTGCCTTTTCTAACTGATACAGAACTTACTATTCTCTCTCACCTACTTTGGCATGCACTACAAAATGCTTTCATCATTACTCTTTCATGAGTAATGCCTTGATTTGCTAGAAAGCTCATTGGGAGCAAAGAGTGTGGATTCTGTATGTTTCAAAACAGGCTTTGAGTTTACGATTTCAGTCATAATTTGGTCCCAGCAGTATTGCTTACTGGTTCTGTGTACTTGATCAAAGAGCCAGTGCTCTATTCAAGTTCACCAAATACCAAGCAATAGATGAGTTTCCATGTTACCTTTAGATATCAATGCTGCCATTAGCACCTAAAGGTAGCATGAAACTCATGGATGTTCCCATTACATACATAAAATTATCCACCTTCATTTTCTTGATCCTATGCTAAATGCTTCACATGTGTCAATCCATCTATTTTTCTTTGTCCTTTTTGAGACGGAGTCTCACTCTGTCACCAGGCTGGAGTGCAGTGGTGCGACCTCGGCTCACTACCACCTCCACCTCCCGGTTTCAAACGATTACCCTGCTTCAGCCTCCCGAGTACCTGGGACTACAGACATGCACCACCATACCTGGCTAATTTTTTTTCTTTTTTTCAGTAGAAACAGGATTTCATCATGTTGGCCAAGATGGTCTCAATCTCCTGACCTCATGATCCACCTGCTCGGCCTCCCAAAGTACTGGGATTATAGGCATGAGCCACCAGCCACCACGCCCAGCCCTATCAACCCATCTTATCATCACAATTACTTCATGATGAAGCTACCACTATTACCTTCCTTTCAGTGATGACACGGTGGCAACAAAGAGATTAAAGTGAGCTGGGATTGAACCCAGAGAGACTAAAGTGAGCTGGGATTGAACCCTTTTTGCTCTTGGCCACTGTGCTAAACCACCATGGGAAAGCACCATGCAGAGTGCCTGGCACACAGAAGGTCTCCAGTAAGCATCTGTGTATCTCTCACAATAATAGTTTATAAGGTATGACTGAATTGATATACAAAAAACCTGCAGGCTGAAACAAGGTATTTTTAAAAGTGTTGTCTATGGGCTACACACATGAGAATCTTGGATCTGACTTCAAACCTACTGAATCAGAAATTGCAGGTACTGAAGCACGGGAAGACTCATGTTTTGATTATCTCCTCTGGCCAATGCTTTAAACACTAAAGCTTAAAGCCTTTCAGTGTGGTTCAAAGATTATGAGCTGGGCATCAAAACATCTAGGACATTAATAGCTTATATTTCTATAGCTCTGTACAATTTGCAACTTGCTTTTGTGTGTGTATGCAAAATAATGTCAAAAACATGTGCATATTTTAACACTCATTTTATAGTAAAATCCCAGAGAAACATCTTAGAGTCAACTTCTAAGTACAGCCGTTGCAATTAGTAAAATGGTTTGTGGTGGCAAAGAGGAAGTAAGCAATACTTGATCAATAACCTTTATTTTTTCTGCTCGATATAAGCTTTATGGAGTCAGTAACCAGTCTCTCTTACTCCCTGTGTCTTCTAGTCCACATATAACTGACATTTAACGAATAACTGTATAACTGAGGAAAAGGATTCCATACAATGGGAAAGAGTTTTCCAAGCAATGTCCAACCTCACCATTGTACTTTTCCTGCCTAAAGTCAGAGAAGTCTATAAAATGCTTCTTATCGGGGTCAAACATTTTTATAATGGCTTCCACAGGCAGAAGGAATTTATCAGAGCAAGTTTACACTAAAAGACCTTTCAGAATGGCTGAATTCATCCAGATTTTGATAGTACCAAAATACTACAAATTAAAGGTAAATATGCACATTTACATAAAGAAATTCCACAAACTTCTGGTAATTAGCTTATTAGCGCTGAAATAAAAAGTGGCAGATCAGGTGTGAACCTGAAATGTGATGGTGCTGAATTAGGCAGAGAAAGAGAAAGAGGAGGGACCATTCGGTCAAATGGAAGAAGGTAGTGTCCTAGTAAATTTGTAAGAAGGGCTGGTAATTAACACCCTGATATGGTTTGGCTGTGTCCCCACCCAAATCTCAGCTTGAACTGTAGCTCCTGTAACTCTTAACGTTGTTGTGGGAGGGACCCGGTGGGAGGTAGTTGAATCATGGGGGCGGTTTCCCCCATGCTGTTCTCGTGGTAGCGAATAAGTCTCACCAGATCTGATGTTTTATAAGGGGAAACCCCTTTCACTTGGTTCTCATTTTCTCCTGCTGCCGCCATGATTGGGAGGTCTCCCCACCCACGTGGAAATGTGAGTCCATTAAACCTCTTTTTCGTTATAAACTACCCCAGTCTTGGGTATATCTTTACCAGCAGCATGAAAATGGACTAATACACACCACATCTACATTTTAGTCCTAAAGTTATATGGATTACAATTTGCAGTAAATATGAGCACAGACCAGATGTATGCAGGAGCAGATATTTATGTAACTTTAACCAACAAACTGCCATCTGCAACCCATCTTCTCATTAACCAAACCCATGGAACTGTGGGAAAGAAGGGGAGCTCACCAGCCTAGATAACTCAATTATCCAAGCAACCCTGGTGATCCACAGGATGATGATGGTGCCCAAGATAGATGTGTCAAGTAAGTATCTTTTGAAGAAGGGTACTTTTTTTGAAGAAAGGTCGATAACTTGTTCAAAAACACAGCTAGTAAGGAAATAATATTTAAAAGAGGGAGTTCCTCACATGAAAGTGTGTCCTTTGGATCACAGTACAGTTTCTATTAACAAGCCACGTGATGTTACTGAGTGAGGCTCTTTCAATCCCAGCGTCCTGGTCTTTAAAGTGAGTGAAGTGGAATAGGTCAACTTCAACGTTCAGTGAGAACGAATTCTATCCTATGGTGCTGGTCTCAGCACCAATTGCCAGCAGAGGGCGCCAGAGCCCTTTGAAAGTGTTTTTTGTGTGCGTGTGGTTCCACCACCACCCCACCCCACCCGCCCCCCCCCACCCCCCGTCAGTCTTGGCATCAAATTTCTCAGCCTGCATGAATCAAATTATTGCTTGGGGGTGGGTGGAGGGAAGTGTCACGGAGTTATCTGACTCCCTCTTTCACTTTCTTAAGGAGGGAGAAAAACCTCTTTTCATTAAATTGTAAGAGATACGCCGTTACAGCGTTACTTGTTAATCAAAACAAGTTTCCCAAATTCAAATGCGATTAAAGCCGAGTTTTTAGACCTTTATCTCCTTCCTCCTGGGTGTGTATCCCCCTGTGGGAACTCCTGCTGGGAACACTGCTTTGGAAACACTAATATGTGCTGCAGGCCCGTGAATATGGCACCAGAGAAGGGGGAGGAGGGAAGCTGGCCTGTCAATTAAGCGAAAGGAATCTGAAACAGGAGAACAGACGCAGTGGCGTTCTGCAGGGACAGAAACCTCTGCCAGGGAGACTTGCCCCACACACTAATAGCAGATTCAGCCTTTCTTGTGGTCTCAGTCTAAAGAATCGCTAATCAAGAACCACCAGTCAAATTCATGGAAAGTGTGTGTGTGTGTGTGTGTGTGTTTAGGGGGAGGGAGCTATTATAAAGCAGTGCTGACATCCTGTGAAGTGCATGTCACAGGGTCTTAGAAAACATCCCCAGCTGCATTTGTTAAGGCTTATGCCTAACTGGGACATTCCAGAGAGGTAAATAACTCCTTTGCAATTATTCTTGTAGTATTTTTGACCATGCTGTTAGATATTTCTGACTCAAATGAGTATTTCTGAGAATTGTTTGTTTGCAGAAATAAAAATGTCAGCCTCTTCAATCTTTGCTTATTTGAAAACCTTTCTTACATGAAACTGAATTGAGAGAGGAAGACATCAAAATTAGGGCATTTGCTCTGCTCAGGACCAAGGTAGAGATAAGTTGCCCTTCGCATTACTGTCACTTCTCTTCCAAAGGTTGGTTTTCAAGGGTAGAATGGGAGCAGGAAAAAAAAAATGTCATCTGCCCCAGTTTTGGGAACACGTAGGGGGCCCAGGGCAGTGGGATCTAATGTGAGACATGAAGGATGAGTCTGACCTAGCCAGGCACAGAGGGTTTGGGGACGCTTGTTCTGGACAAAAGGAAGCAACACCAGCAAGGCTTACAAGGGAGATTGTGCTCTCAGTATTTGGCCCACTTTTCTGGGAGGGTGATGCCACGGAGAATGAGCACTTGTCTATGAATTAAAACAATTTAGCAATGTTTCCAATGTGAGGTAAGAAAGAATTTGGTCAGGTAGAAATAGTGTACTCCAAATGAAGAACTGGATGTTGAATCAGGTCTAGAAAGAATTTGCTGCTGCAGTGAAATCTAGTCGGGGACAGGAGACTCAGAACTATCTGAAAACCCAAAGGACAATAAATATTCAACCCAAATTTCTGTGCAATCTGATACAGAGAGTAGGAAGGAGAGAAAAGGAAGAACACGATCCTCAATTCAGTAGGTTTAATGGGGGCAATTTTGCCCACTTACCCATAATGACAGCCTATTTTCTACTTAACATGTTTAACTTGAGATCTCTTGTCTTAGGTGTCGATTACTGTAGGATGCCCTTTGCCAAGCCTGGGGACTAGGCCATGTTTTCTTGTAGCCTTAAGCACCTGAACAACTCACTAGAAAATAAAAAGTCCAAATTTGAAATTCTTCCATTTCTTTCTATCTAAATTACCTGACTCTAGGGCATTGTGAATGCAGATGAAAGGGCACCATCCCTAAAGGGATGTGACATAAGAAAGATCCAAAGAAAAGTCTCAGGAAATGGAGCCATGTGCATCTCTGTGTTTGCTACTTTTGTGTGTAGAGTCTGAGAAATCGGGCCGTCTTCTAGGGGTTTCTGGAGGGAAGAGGTTCTGGTAATGTAAATTCCCTGGCTGTAGAGTTGAATATTTGAGCTTCAGTGGAATTATGGGTATCCACAACTCCATTCCCACCTGTGGTAAAAGAAGAAATGAAAGCCCAGAGAGACTGAGAGGATAAAAGATTTTCCGGAACCTCTTTTTATGTCTCAACCTTCATTGTCACAATGAATCCCAAATGTTTCATTCCTTGTATCCTTCCTTGAGTTCTGCCTGCACTCACAGCATGCAGACCTTGTAGACACAAAGCTGTTTAATACACAGTCTCTTTAAGGAGACACAGCACAGAAAATTCATGAGAAAAGTACTCATGAGAGAAATAGGCTAGAAACCATTCGATAGAAGGGATTTTGTCTTATTCATGCCATTTGAAGTTGCCACAGTAATGAACTAGGTAATGTGGAAGGACACAAGGAGGCGGTATTTGTGTTGGAGACTTAGAGATGGCATCAGAAATGACTTCACAGAGGCCGTTCTAGCAGAGCTGCAATGAGACGTGAAAGATGTGTAAGAACATGAGAAAAGGGCTGCAGGGAAGGACATTCCGGGAAGAATTCACATGTACATATTGTCTGGAGGACTGCCAAGCAGCTTCCCAGATGGAGGAAAGTATAGGAGGAGTTTCAGGAGATACCGGAAGAACCACGGACACAGACTGGGTCGGGAAGGATTTGGGGTGAAGTCTTTGGATTGTATCCTGTAGAGCTGTGCTTCTCACACTGTCTGTGGTACAGGACCAGTTGTCGTTGTTGTTCTTACCCCAACTGTGCACCGATTAAGAGTATAGAGTTGGCCCCACAGATGACTCTCCATGTGAGCTCCACAACACCCTGGGTAGACTCTACTTAATGACACCGGTCTACTCACCACACATGACACATTTGGATAACATGGCGATGTCAAATGTCCATATGCACTTCCAAATGCTCTCTCTACTCTTGCACTTACCTCTCAGGGACAGGAACAAAGTTCACAGGCTGGTGCCCATCTGCAGACCATGCTTGGAGCGGCATGACTAAGGATAAGGAACCACCAGGAATATCTAAGCAGGGAAATAACTTCATCAAATTTGTGCCCTAGGAAGGTTACACTGGCAGCAAGATGGAGAAAGGTTTTCGGGCAGAGACTGAGTCAAGGAGACAATTCAAGGCACAGGAGCATCAGTGCAGACAAGAGACAGCGAGGATCTGACCTGAGGCCCTGAGTATCCTTAGGGGGAGTAGATCATGCATCTAAGAACCATTTCAGAGACAAACATGCTGTGCTTGTTGAGTGTTGAATATGTGAGGAGCGGGAAAGGGAAGATTCAAGATTTCTGGAAAACTGTGGGCATTAACTGAGGTTTGAGCTTGGGGCCTTAAAAGCAGATCCTGAAGGCCAACCTAGGGCAGGGGAAAGCCCATATGACTAAAGGAGCTTTTCTCAGGACAGGACAAAGATAACACAAACTTTGAGTCAGAACCAGCTCCAAACAGCCAAATCGGTGTAATCATGTGCGTATGTATATATTTGTGTGTGTTTTCAACTTGGTTGTAGCAGTGCCGTTTTGCAGCAGAACATTCCTCAGCCCTAAAGTCATGGGCAAAAATCACAGATCTGTCAGTGTAACCTTATCCCAGCTTCCTGTTTGAGCACTTCCTATCTTTTCACAGACTCAAAAACAAGCCCCAGCTGGTCTGATAAAATTGAAATTACTTGTAAGTGCAAAGTGCCACTGGACCCGCTCTGCCACACAGAATGCAGTTCTGCTGCTGGGACTCAAGGGAGAATTTGGAAGGGAGGATTTGGGGGTGTAGGGGAGCTTGTAGCCTGGAAAAATGGTTTGTGTCTCCCACTCACTTACCCAATAGAGGGAGAAATGACTCCGAGGGTCTTTTTGAGTCTGCTGACCCGTGCCCACCCCCCTACACAGACACCTCTGCGCATCACACAGCACAGGTGTTCCAACCACCTGTCATTTTCCAAACGTGTCTCTTTCCTGTAATGATTGCTGGGCCCCAAGCCTCATGGAGACAAACTTCCCCAACCACCACCACACCCATAGACAAGGCCCGTTTTAGACTGTCAGACTGAATAGGGACTCCAAAGTGAACACTGAGCTAGGGGACTGCATCTCAAATGCCTGTAACCAGGATAGTGCTTGGCACATGGCGGGAGCTAAATGAATGGCTGAGGATCTATGAGTGAATGGGGCTTGAATCTGGAACCTGCTCCCTAATCAGGCATTCCTCTCTTCTCCTTCCTTCCCATCTTTCCTACTTCTCTCTCCCTCTTCCTTCCTTTATTCTTTCATTTTCATTTAATATATGTTTACTGAGCACCTACCATCTGCTAGAATCTGTTCTAGATTTCAAATAATCCTTGATAAATAAACCAGACCTGGTTCTGCTTTCTTCCTGGATCATATAGATTTTGTAGTTTCAAAGTTGGAAGCATTCTTAAATGTCTTTCAGTCCAGACCCACTTTCTGCCCACTTTATGGTTGCATCCATCTATACTAGCCCCTATCCACTAGCCACCTGGTCTTTGCTTACATACCTCTAGTGACAGAGAACTCACTACCTTTGAAAGCAATTACCCTTCACTGGACCATTTTGACATTGAGAATGTTCCTCTTTCTGAAAAACCTAAATGCTAACAGTTATTGCCTTCGTGTAGTGGAGTGATGAAAGATTTGGGTTCCATCTTTTCTGTATTGTGGTGTTTTCTAATTTTTCTCCAAAAGAATGTTTTGTTTTATTAGAGAAATTGTAATTTTGTTAGATAATTATTGAAAAAACCTTTTGTAAGAAATAATTTTGTAAATTCTTCCTTGAGAATTTCTCAGACTATGAGCTGAGAACTCTCTCCTTGCAGCTTCTACAGACTGACCCCAGTTTTGTCCAGAGGAAGCAAGTAAAAGCTGATACTTTTTTTTCTTCCTTTAGCATTTAATGACCTCTGTCCTTTTAGCATATAATTGCTTATTTTGTTGCCAGTACTTCCAAAGTGTTTGGCTTACTCAGCATTACTCAAAGTTTATTCTAGCAAGTGAGGCTTGCATATATTTCCATATTTTAAAGATGTGGCTCATTCAGTCTCTCCTTCACTGAAGATATTTGATTTATATTTGTTGACTTTACATGCTATTTCCTGCTTTGGCAATCATGGCTACACCAGAATGAGATGTTCTGAGAATTTGGGGAGGCAGGGTACCATATTGGTTAAGAGTATACATTTTGGAGTCAGAGGTATGGGTGCAAATCCAGGCTCTATTAGCTTGTTGTTTTCAAATAGTTATTTAGTATCTCTAGGTTTTGGCTCCTTCATGTATATTATGAGGATAATGATGTTCGACTAACACAACTGGTATGAGGATTCAACTTGCTAAGATACAAAAGTGCTTAAAATAAAACAGATAGGAAGGGAACAGTAGACACCGGGGCCTACCTGAGGATGGAGGATGGAGGAGGGTGAGGATCAAAAAACCACCTGTCAGGTACTATGCTTACTACCTGGGTGACAACATAATATGTATACCAAACTCCTGTAACACACAGTTTATCTATAGGACCAGCCTGCATATGTATAGCTGAAACTAAAATAAAAACTAAAGAGAAAATAGAACATGTGCCATAACTGGGTCTTACTTAGATATTCAACAGAATTCCATTTATTTACATATTTATTTCTAATTAAGTGAATAAACATTGATTTCACAAATAGATTTTGAACTCTTTTATTTATTTATTTATTTATTTTTATTATTATTTTTTTTTATTATACTTTAAGTTCTAGGGTACATATGCATAACGTGCAGGTTTGTTACATATGTATACGTGTGCCATGTTGGTGTGCTGCACCCATCAACTCGTCAGCACCCATCAATTCATCATTTATTTCAGGTATAACTCCCCAGTGCAATCCCTCCCCCCTCCCCCCTCCCCATGATAGGCCCCAGTGTGTGATGTTCCCCTTCCCGAGTCCAAGTGAACTCATTGTTCAGTTCCCACCTATGAGTGAGAACATGTGGTGTTTGGTTTTCTCTTCTTGTGATAGTTTGCTAAGAATGATGGTTTCCAGCTGCATCCATGTCCCTACAAAGGACGCAAACTCATCCTTTTTTATGGCTGCATAGTATTCCATGGTGTATATGTGCCACATTTTCTTAATCCAGTCTGTCACTGATGGACATTTGGGTTGATTCCAAGTCTTTGCTATTGTGAATAGTGCCGCAATAAACATACGTGTGCATGTGTCTTTGTAGTAGAATAATTTATAATCCTTTGGGTATATACCCAGTAGTGGGATGGCTGGG